>NC_134407.1:100638833-100972583 GCF_038048845.1 Mixophyes fleayi | reverse complement strand
TAAGTGGAAAAAAAATCAATAGATGAAAAAGGAAAATTATAACACCTCCACTTTTCCTTTTTAGACGTTTTAGTAAATCTATTTCTCAGTGTTTTACCCAGTCTTTCTGTCTCTTAACGTGGTACACATTGAATGGTGGAAATGGGAGGCACAGCTGTCACCTCAGCTCCCACATATCTGGCTCCACATTCTACGCAGCAGCATAAAAGTACTGTTGCTAACAACATCTTGACAGGGGGCAATCCAATCGGTACGTGAGTTTATCTAAGTTTTACTTGGCTAGCCCCATATCTGATGTAGGAGATACGGTAATAGAGATTCACTAGCTCAGCCCTCCTCTCTCAGTGCTATATTTCCAAGCTGAAAATGTCATTGAGCTATACAATGTGAGAATATAATAAGTGCATTTTAGGGAGGTTACATGGTACCAATTATCGTAAGGGAGCCTTGACTTGGTCATGCAAATATTGACAAGAAAAAAGTGAGCTTGGGAGAAGGAGTATACATAGAGTATAGTACAGTACATTCCAATGAATTTAAGCATATGTTCTGTTCATTGTAAATTCAAGGATTATAAGGCTCATGATTATATGAATACATTTGGGTTGCAGAGATTTCTGTACATTCTAATGAAAAGTTAAAGAAATGATGAGTATTTTGTGGATGATCAAGCATGAGTATGGGAAGTGGGTGCCTAAGATGTGAGGACCACCTCAGCTGACTGGATTATTATTGCACAACTATCTCCAATGATTTGTAGAACTTTTACATGTGCTGTAATATTTATTCATAATCAAAGTTAAGGGGTTTATTTTAGAGATGAGCGCACTCGGATTTTGTGAATCCGAGCCCACCCGAACCTTTCCGATCCGAGTCGGATCCGAGACAGATCCGGGTATTGGCGCCAAATGAAAACTTGAAACCGAGGCTCTGAGTCATAATCCCGCTGTCGGATCTCGCGATACTCGGATCCTATAAATTCCCCGCTAGTCGCCGCCATCTTCACTCAGGCCTTGATCAGGGTAGAGGGAGGGTGTGTTAGGTGGTCCTCTGTCCTGGTAGATCTCGTGCCGTGCTGTTTAGTTCTGTGCTGTGCTGTTTAGTTCTGTGCTGTGCTGTGTTCTGCAGTATCAGTCCAGTGGTGCTGTGTGCTGTGCTCTGTCAATTTTGAGTTCAGTGGTGCTGCTGGGTCCTGTGCTGTGTCCTGTTCAGTCCAGTGGTCCAGTGGTCCTGTGCTTCTAAGGGCATAGTTATTTCCCCATTATTCCCAAGTGTTTAAAAAATTTAAAAAAAAGTTATAAAAAAAATACAAAAAAATAATTAAAAAAATAATTAATTACAACAAAATTTGCAAAACCAATCCTGCAGTATAAGTCCATTGGTACTGTCTGCAATATTACCAGGTTCACACATTCTGCAGTATCTTATGCTACATATAGTGGAGACCAAAAATTTGGAGGATAAAGTAGGGAAAGATCCAGACCCACTTCCTCCTAATGCTGAAGCTGCTGCCACTAGTCATGACATAGACGATGAAATGCCATCAACGTCGTCTTCCAAGCCCGATGCCCATTCTCCTAGTACAGGGCATGTAAAATCCAAAAAGCCTAAGTTCTCAAAAAAAAGCAAAAAGAGAAACTTAAAATCATCTGAGGAGAAACGTAAAGTTGGCAATATGCCATTTACGACACATAGTGGCAAGGAACGGCTTAGGCCCTGGCCCGTGTTCATGACTAGTGGTCCATCTTCACCCACGGATCTTAGCCCTCCTCCTCCTTCTCCCGCCCCTACAAAAAATTGAAGAGAGTTATGCTGTCAGCAACAAAACAGCAAACAACTCTGCCTTCTAAAGAGAAATTATCACAAATCCCCAAGGCGAGTCCAAGGGTATTGGTGGTTGTCAAGCCTGACCTTCCCATCACTGTACGGGAAGAGGTGGCTCGGGAGGAGGCTATTGATGATGTAGCTGGCGCTGTGGAGGAACTTGATGATGAGGATGGTGATGTGGTTATTGTAAATGAGGCACCAGGGGGGGAAACAGCTGATGTCCATGGGATGAAAAAGCCCATCGTCATGCCTGGTCAGAAGACCAAAAAATGCACCTCTTCGGTCTGGAGTTATTTTTATCCAAATCCAGACAACCAATGTATGGCCATATGTAGCTTATGTAAAGCTCAAATAAGCAGGGGTAAGGATCTTGCCCACCTAGGGACATCCTCCCTTATAAGTCACCTGAATAACCTTCATAGTTCAGTGGTTAGTTCAGGAACTGGGGCTAGGACCGTCATCGGTACAGGGACACCTAAATCCCGTGGTCCAGTTGGATACACACCAGCAACACCCTCCTCGTCAACTTCCTCCACGATCTCCATCAGATTGAGTCCTGCAGCCCAAGTCAGCAGCCAGACTGAGTCGTCTCCAATACGGGATTCATCCGAGGAATCCTGCAGCGGTACGCCTACTACTGCCACTGCTGCTGTTGGTCGGTCATCTTCCCAGAGGGGAAGTCGTAAGACCGCTAAGTCTTTCACAAAACAATTGACCGTCCAACAGTCGTTTGCCATGACCACAAAATACGATAGTAGTCACCCTATTGCAAAGCGTATAACTGCGGCTGTAACTGCAATGTTGGTGTTAGACGTGCGCCCGGTGTCCGCCATCAGTGGAGTGGGATTTAGAGGGTTGATGGAGGTATTGTGTTCCCGGTACCAAATCCCGTCGAGATTCCACTTTACTAGGCAGGCGATACCAAAAATGTACAGAGAAGTACGATCAAGTGTCCCCAGTGCTTTTAAAAATGTGGTTGTACCCACTGTCCACTTAACCACGGACATGTGGACAAGTGGATCTGGGCAAACAAAGGACTATATGACTGTGACAGCCCACTGGGTAGATGCATCCCCTTCCGCAGCAACAGCTGCATCAGTAGCAGCATCTACAAAATGGCTGCTCGTGCAAAGGCAGGCAACATTGTGTATTACAGGCTTTAATAAGAGGCACAACGCTGACAACATATTAGAGAAACTGAGGGAAATTATCTCCCAGTGGCTTACCCCACTTAGACTCTCATGGGGATTTGTGGTGTCAGACAATGCCAGTAACATTGTGCGGGCATTAAATATGGGCAATTTCCAGCACGTCCCATGTTTTGCACACACCATTAATTTGGTGGTGCAGCATTACCTCAAGAGTGACAGGGGTGTGCAGGAGATGCTTGCGGTGGCGCGCAAAATTGCTGGACACTTTTGGCATTCAGCCAGTGCCTACCGCAGACTAGAGGCACATCAAAAAAGCATGAACCTGCCCTGCCATCACCTCAAACAAGAGGTTGTGACGTGCTGGAACTCCACCCTCTATATGCTGCAGAGGATGGAGGAGCAGCAAAAGGCCATTCAGGCCTACACAGCCACCTACGACATAGGCAAAGGAGTGGGGATGCGCCTGAGTCAAGCGCAGTGGAGACGGATTTCCGTGTTGTGCAAGGTTCTCCAGTTATTTGAACTTGCCACACGAGAAGTCAGTTCCGACACTGCCAGCTTGAGTCAGGTCATTCCCCTGATCAGGCTGTTGCAGAAGCAGCTGGAGAAAGTGAAGGAGGAGCTGGTAAAGCATTGCGATCCAACAAAGCATGTAGCTCTTGTGGATGAAGCCCTTCGTACGCTTTGCCAGGATCCGAGGGTGGTCACTCTTTTAAAGTCAGAGGAATACATTCTGGCCACCGTGCTCGATCCTCAGTTTAAAGCGTATGTTGTGTTTCTGTTTCCGGCGGACACAAGTCTACAGCGGTGCAAAGACCTGCTGGTCAGGAGATTGTCCTCTGAAGAGGACCGTGACATGCCAACAGCTCCACCCTCATTTTCTTCCACATCTATGGCTGCGAGGAAAAAGCTCAGTTTTCCTAAAAGAGCCACTGGCGGGGATGCTGATAACATCTGGTCCGGACTGAAGGACCTGCCAACAATTGCAGACATGTCTACTGTCGCTGCATTGGATGCTGTCACAATTGAAAAAATGGTGGAGGATTATTTTGCTGACACCATCCAAATAGACATGTCAGACAGTCCATATTGTTACTGGCAGGAAAAAAAGGCAGTTTGGAAGCCCCTGTACAAACTGGCTCTATTTTACCTGAGTTGTCCCCCCTCCAGTGTGTACTCGGAAAGAGTTTTTAGTGCAGCGGGGAACCTGGTCAGTGAGCGGCGAAGGAGGTTGCTTCCTCACAACGTTGAAAAAATGATGTTTATAAAAATGAATAATCAATTCCTCAATGAAGTACAGCACTGCCCTCCAGATAGTACAGAGGGACCTGTGGTTGTGGAGTCCAGCGGGGACAAATTGATAATGTGTGAGGAGGAGGAAGTACACACTGTAGGGGGAGAGGAATCAGAAGTTGCGGATGAGGACGACATCTTTCCTCAGTAGAGCCTGTTTAGTTTGTACAGGGAGAGATGAATTGTTATTTTGGTGTGGGGGCCTAAACAAACCAATATATTCAGCCACAGTTGTTTGGTAGGCCCTGTCGCTGAAATGATTGGTTTGTTAAAGTGTGCATGTCCTATTTCAACAACATAAGGGTGGGTGGGAGGGCCCAAGGACAATTCCATCTTGCAACTATTTTTTTGGCATTATGTGACCATTCAACAGTCGTTTGCCATGTTCAAAAAGTAAATGAAAATGTAAAAAAATTAGAAAAATTTAATCAAAAGTTAAATGCCCTGTCATTATTTAAAACAAGAGGGTTTGACGTGCTAGAATTAGTGTAGTGTTAATATGTTATAAACACTACACTTGGAACTTGGAGGAGGTATTGTGGGCCAGGTATCAAATTGGGTACCGGGGCCACCCCACTACACAGTCCAGAATTTTTTTTGGGGAAATTCAGACCCGTGGAGGGTTTTTTATTAATTATATTGTGGTGACCCACTCCTCTACGCAGTCCAGATACATTTATTGGTGCGATTCATACAAGTACAGGGTTTTTAAATAATATTGTGGTGACCCACTCCTCTACGCAGTCCAGATACATTTATTGGTGCGATTCATACAAGTACAGGGTTTTTAAATAATATTGTGGTGACCCACTCCTCTACGCAGTCCAGAAAGATACCTCGTTGCAACGTTTTGGACTAATAACTATATTGTGAGGTGTTCAGAATACACTGTAAATTAGTGGAAATGCTTGTTATTGAATGTTATTGAGGTTAATAATAGCGTAGGAGTGAAAATAAGCCCAAAAACTTGATTTTTGAACTTTTTATGCTTTTTTTAAAAAAAATCCAAATCCAAAACCTTAAATCCGAACCAAAACCTTTCGGCGGGTGTTTTGCGAAACAAATTCGAATCCAAAACACAAAACACTAGACACCAAAAGTCGCCGGTGCACATCCCTAGTTTATTTATCATTGGGGCTAGTGTGGCTGCAGTAACTGTCATTATGCATCGCTGCAGAACATAGCAAAACAGAATGGCGTACTGCACCTATTTATCATGGCTCTATGTCTTTTCAGGTAAGAAAAGCTCCAGAGAGGAAGTGGTTGAGCAGGCACACAGCGGCTGCAGTAAAGGCTGCTGCAATGACAAAAGAGAGAAGTGCGCACGCGCCGACAAAAGAATGAGGTACCGATAAAATCAACACATCAAATCAATATATAAATCATTACACTATCTCATACCATTAGAGATACACACAAGAATATGTATGTGTGTATGTATATATATATATATATATATATATATATATATATATATATATATTGTGACAGAATCACTGGTGTGAATGGTAGGTATCCATGTCACAGCCTGTTTGACTTACATGCTTTTATATCCAGGGAGATTAGTTTGTATGGGAAGGAGATTCCAAAAGAGTGTTCAGGAAAAGCTGGTAAGGGTCCTTGGTGTTATGTATGGAGAGAGCAGGGTGGGCTACATACATAAGGCCCAGTCTGGGTCTTTTTGTCTGCCACTCTCTAAGCAGACTGATCAGGAGTTGCACCTGTGTGGTGCCTGTTATAATGCAGCTAGACTGTGCAATCACTCTTTCAGACCTGGGGAGAGGGTTGGTAGGCTCCTGAGAGTATGGTGAGCAATAATACGTGTTTGATTTGTGTGTGGGACATAAGGTCCTGCACAGTAGAGAGAGCCTCCACAAATGTTTAAGTAAGTGCCGGACAGGCAAGGTTTTTATTTATGTTTTGTTTACTTTGATTATGCTAAGAAAACTGGTAAAGGCCAGTTACACCGGAAAACCCTGCATTCAAGGAACGTATTTCTTCTATTCGTTGCCATCTACCACATGAGATGGTACCTATTTCCCTCACATGGTCACAAAAATGATATATATATGTTTATTAGAGATGCTCAGGCAGATCCGAGTACAGAGCCGAGCCGACTCGGTACTTTCACACTTTTTCATGTGTTGGATTCTATAAGTACCGTCCTCTACGGCGATCCAGCGCCATTTCCCAGAGGGGTAGCACAGTTTGTAGAGCAGTTGGGCAGCGTCATAGGTAGACTAGAAAGAGGAGGGGGTAGCAGTGACATTCAGGAGAGCTCCATTGCTAATTGTCATTGCTGATATAGAATTTCTAGGTCTGGCAGCTTGCTCTTCTAAATCTGCAGTCCTATAATGTACAGTGTTATTTAGGTAACACACAAAGAGGAGAACACCATTGCTAATTGTCATTGCTGAAATAAAAATAAGGCTGGCAGGCTTGGTCTTGCATCTATTGCGATCTCAGTCATTCGGAAATAAAGATAAGACATAGCTCTTAAAACTACGATCAAGCACAGTTGCCAAAATGTAGTGATACGATTTCAAGATGTTGATAACTCCTGGATCCTGGCAAAGCAAATTAAGTACTTAATCTGCAATTCCAATATAGTTAGCGGATTTGCTTTGTTTCATTTCCTCCTTCAAATTCCCTAGCCGCTTCTCAAAAAGTATAACTAGGGGAATCACTTGACTCAAGCTAACAGTGTCTGCACCCTCTTCACAGGCGACTACTTCGCTGGACTAAAGTACATTCCCCCTCAAATTATATTATTATTATATATTATATTATCTTCTTACAGCTGCTGCATTCTCCTACATTGTTGCAGAATGCCGAAAACGAACCGAAATATATCGGGACACAGACAGCATCTCCTGCATGTCCTGTACCACCAAGTTGATTGAGCAAAATAGGGATGTGATGGAATACCCCCTGCTGTAATGCTCTAACAATATTGGTAGCATTATCAGAAATCACATATCCCCAGGAAAGTCCAAGCAGGATTGGACTCTCCTGGACTAAGGCATGCATTGACATCATCATCTATTTATTTATAAAGAGCCACTAATTCCGCAGCGCTGTACAGAGAACTCATTTACATCACTACCTGCCCCATTAGAGCTTACAATCTAAATCCCCTAACATACACTCAGATCAAGAGAGACTAAGGGCAATTTAATAGCAGCTGTCGAAGTCAGCAAATTGGATAAAGTCATTTCAATTAAAATCGAGCAAACTTGGTTGTCTTTGTCTGAAAAGATGCGTAGAGCACGATACGGCGTGGAAGGGCGTGCCCAGCCACAACACATGGCAACAACAGCATTTACGCTTTTACATATATTCGCACAAACATGCACGTTTGTAAAATAGTACACATTAATCGTAGTTGCAACACATAGTTATTTATGTCGAAATATAGTAGTGTTTATGTGTAATATTATAAGTTATATGCATATTAGTGATACATATGTTTCAGGTTAAAAGAAATGTGTCATGTCTAATATCATATTAATCCCCTTTACATCAGCAGCTGTTCGGTGCATTCGGCGAAGAGATCGCACATTGCATACTCTAGTTATTGATGTTAGGGAATAAACCTTTAATATGATGTTAACTGTCAAATGCAAATGGACTGATTGTAATTGGAGTGTGGCGGGAAGAACAGAGCAGTTTGGCGGGAAGAACAGAGCTCATCCCCTGGAGAGACCCCCACCTTTGGATTCCTTAGATTGAATCAGCCTATGATGTGTAACCCCCTGGACCCTCCTGATGCCTGGACCAATAGAAGCAAGCTATACCACCTGCATTGTTTCACTGTATCTCTGTTTGCATATTAGCAGTAGCTCTCATGTAGTGTTCAGTCACCTTGACCACAGACTTCAGACCTGAATGACTGTACACTGGATCCAGAGCGCCTGCGATAAGTAACGGCTGTACTTATTATTATTTCGCTTTATTATATTCTGCTACTTTTTGAGAATAAATCTTTGTGCGTTGGAAACACAAAGCGAGATTCGACAATCGTTATTGGATAGCGACAAAACGCTCATAACAATTTGGGGGCTCTTGAGTTTGGAGGTTTCGTTGCCAGACGATACACAAGACCAACGGATTTCGGTTCCCCAACAAAGGGTGGAGACGCGTCATATATGGGTAAGAACGCAATGTGTTCAAAACCTGAATTTTACTCTGTGTTGTGAAACCGAATGTCTGTTTTGCATAATCTGAAGGTGCGCTAACTAGAATCTAGGGACAAAAGAGAAAACTGTTTCGTTTTCTGTCATATTGCATTTTGATATATTGTATTGCATAGCGTATGTGTAATTCCTGCTTAGCATATGTGAACTTCCGGTAAGATTTTCCACGTGGTTAAGCAATCGTTTTTTTAGTTGTTATACATGCATAGTATAATTACTTGTTAAAACCTCTGGGACATTATTACTATTGTTGGGAACTTTGATTTTCTGCGCATAAAAGGTGTATGTCGTGTGATTTGTTGATTTTAAATACACTAAGGTTTGATCTATTGTTGAATAGAGTGTCAGTTGCTGTCTGACGAGGCAGGTGCCCAACTGGTGTACGGTATACAAGGCAGGTATACTGGGGCGGAAACTAAGCGAGTTTTCGCGACGTGCACCCAAGGGTAATCGCATCGCTTACTAATAAGCGTTGCGATTGCACCGCACGGCAAGGAAAGCCGTGATTGCGACTTGGGGGTAACGGGGAGGAATTACGTTGGTAAGGCTGTTAATTGACTTTACCGGATGCTGCCAGGCGTAATAAACTCAACAGATTTTGTTGGAGAGTCAGGGGTAATCGAGGAGCTGATAACCCTTTAGTCCTCATTGATATTTCTGTATTAGGGGTCCTCGTTCAATACGAGAGGAAGCAAGTGGACGCGGCTTGTAGCAAATACGTTCATGGGCCAGTAGAATATCTCTAGCGGTAGATTGCGGGTAGCAGAGTGTTGAAATTAGTGGCAGGATATTGTGATATTACTGGGACCCTATTGTTCAACATGGGTGCTAAGCAGACGCTAGAGATGGCCGAGGTACTGCCTAAGGAAGGGCCGATTGGTTCAGCGAGATCTCATGTGTAAGAAATATGGTGCATACGCAACTGCGTATTGCGACACGTGGGTCAAGATGACCAAAGATTGTGTTAGGCCTTTCCCAACAATAGGGAGTTTTAATGCAGAGGTACTAAATACTGTAAAGGATAAAGTATGTGATTGTTTGAAATTGTGGCAAATGGAAGGTAGCACGTGGCAGAACAGCGAATGCACAGCGGAAGTAGGCGTGGCAAAAAGCGCGCGCACGGCGGAAGTAGCCGTTGAGAAGCGTGGAGAACTCAGCGCAAGCCACCCTATGTGGCGGGGGGGGGGGGGGAAGTACAGCCGTTATTAAAAATGAAAAAAGGGAAATTGCTAAGTAATATCCCGTTTTAAGTCAGTTTAAAGCAAGTGTTTCTGAAGAAGAGGATGAACCCACTGTAATTTCAGCCATTGCCCATGCTGTTAATATGTTAGAGGTTCAGCGTAAGTATGGAAAGGGGGCAATGGCTGAGATAGGTGAGAGTAGTGTGACCACTAGGAGAGATAATATTCAAAGTACTGAAGTAGCTAACCCTGAAGATAGTGAACCGGTGGGTACGTATCCAGTCCGCACAATATCAGTTCCCAATGGGAAGGCGGATAAGGATGGTGTAGTTCCTTTAAGAAATGTTACAATGCATTGTCCCTGGACTAGATCAGAATTACGTTCCATTATGACTGAATTCCCAGATCTTAGAAAAGAGTTGGCTAAGTGTCAGAAGTTTGTTAAAGACTTAGGAAATGCACACGAACCAACCGATAAGGATTGGCGTGTAGTGTTGAGGGCGTGTCTTCGTCCCAATACTAACGTACAACAATTTATTAAAGATTGTTCGTTGGAGGAAGACGACACCTTGACAGATGAGATTAATCAAGAGAATATAGAACAGATTGTCAAACATTTAGCCATCTATTTTCCAGTAGTAGCAAATTGGAGTAAGATTTTCACCATAAAACAAAAAGATAGTGAAACAGCATCAGATTACTTTAGTAGAGCTATAGCAGCGATAACACGGTTCACTGGGATATCAAACATAGGTGAGGACCCACATCACAGGGAAGTAGCTGTATGAGTACTAATGGATGGTCTTAGGGAAAATTTAAAAACCAGAGTACAAACCTCATTACCTAATTGGAGAGGCATCACCGTAGATTCCCTTAAGGAGTCTGCTGTGGAGCATGATAAAAATATCTTTAGGAAAAAGGAAGAAAAGAGTGACAAGTTGATGACGGTGAGTATACAAGCATTAGAGGGAATACATACACGACCACCAGCCTATAACCCACATAACAGGAAACGCAGAATGTTGAGATGTTATAGTTGCAAAGAAGAAGGACATATGAGGAAAGTTTGTACTAAGGGAAGATATAATCCTAATGAAGGGTCGCATAGATATCCTCCAAGGAGGGATTCACATAGACTAGAAGACTCACACCTGCCCGCGCATATTACAGCAGCAAATGCTGCGCGGGAAAGCAATAGTCAGAGCTAGGGGTCAGGTCATAGCTGTAGTCTACAGCCAGTGAGGTTAACTGAGAGAAGAACCAACAATGATAGTTGACATAGCTGGTAGGAAGCAAACTTTTCTTGTAGATACAGGGGGCGGCCAGATCTGTGATAACCTCTCCTTTTAATCTACAGGTGACCAGTAAAACTATTCCAGCTATGGGGGTAACGGGAGGAGTGTTACATTATCCTCTAACTAAACCCGCTGAAGTTAGTATCGGGCCCCTGCATACTAAGCATTAGTTTCTCTTAGCTGCAGCGCCTCCTACTAACTTGCTAGGGAGAGATTTGTTATGTAAAATGGGATGTGTCATATACTGTACTTCAGATGGTGTGTTCCTAGACATACCAGAGAAGGTCGTGCATGAGGTACAGGATATATTGGACATCCCTCAAAGGTTAATGTTATACTCTACTGTTATAGAACAAAGTCCATCTCAAGTTGTAACGGACTTACCTTCTTCGCCGCTCCGGAAGCCGCACTTCCGCATCCAACCCCACGTGACCGCACCTGGAGGCGGTCACATGACCGCAACCCAGAGGCGGGGATTTTGAATCACTGTCAGGATAAAAACCTCACTCTGACACTCGCTGAGTGTCAGAGCAACACTTACCTGTTCCTGGCTCCTGTGCTTCGTGCATTGCTGTGTCTTCCAGTCTCCTGTGTCTTCCTGTGTGCTGATCTCTGCCTGTTTGACTTCTCTGGCTCTCCTATCCCTGTGTACCGACCTGGCTTGCTGACCATTCCTCTGTTCTTGTGACCCGTGTACCGAACCTGGCTTGTTGACTCCGAGTTGACTCCATTCCTGTGTACCGAACCGGCTTGTCTGACTCCGCAACCTCCGCTCCACTCCGCTGTACTACATCTTGGGGCGAACCTGAGGACCGCGACCTGCGACTTCTGGCAGCGAAGCCCACCCCGCCTTGCGGCGGTTCTTGGTGAACACCGGGGAGATCGTTAGACTCTGCACCTCAGGTAAGTCAGCGCTAATCAAGATTAGTAGTAGAAGTATCCAGAATCTGTTACACAAGTAAAGGGGATGTTGCTGGAAATACCAGGCTCACTATGGAGCAGAGATGGACAGGACACTGGACTAATGGCAAACGTAGCCCCTGTCATGGTAAATCTAAAAAGTGGTAGGATAGCTCCAAAAATCCCACAGTATCCATTAAAACCGGAGGTGGAATTGGGGGTATATCCTGTTATTGAGAGGCTGTTGCAACAAGGGATTTTACTTCGTACATACAGCACAGCAAATAGTCCCATTTTCCCTGTGAAGAAGAGTGGGAGGAGGGGCTATAGATTAGTCCAGGACTTAAGGGGAATTAATAAAGTTGTTGAGAGCCAATTCCCCGTAGTGCCGAATCCAGCTGTCATCCTCATGTAGATTCCACCGTCTGCTAGTCATTTTACTGTCATTGACCTATGTTCTGCTTTGTTCTCAGTCCCTCTTCACCCTGACTGCCAATACCTTTTTGCATTCTCCTACCGGGGAGTGCAATACACATGGACCAGACTTCCCCAGGGGTTCATTGACAGCCCCAGTATTTTCTCCCAAGCCTTACATGACTGTTTGCAATCCTTTCAACCCCGCAATGGGTCTGTTCTAATTCAATATGTGGACGATTTGTTGCTGTGCTCTGATTCTTTTATGTCATGTTTACATGATATTAAATTGTTGTTGCTCCATCTCTCACAAACAGGGCACAAGGTGGCAAAGGATAAATTACAGCCATGTCAGACTAAGGTCAAATACTTAGGACACTGCCTCACCAAGGGGTCAAGACACCTGACAACCGACAGGATTGAGGCTATACAACACATGACTCTGCCGCAGAGCCAGAAGCAGATTCATACCTTCCTGGGGATGTGTGGATACTGTAGATCCTGGATCCCAGGTTTTTCTATTCTGGCATTACCATTGCAGGAACTAGTCTCTTCCTCAAACTCAGAACGTGTGGTACACACAGAAGAGTCAGAGCAAGCGTTCTTTAATCTAAAGGATAGTCTGACTAGAGCACCTGCATTGGGAATACCTGATTATGAAAAGCCTTTTGAACTATACTGTACGGAAGCTGATGGTTGTGCAGCAGTTGTCCTCACACAGAAACATGGTGACGCTAGCAAACTGGTTGCATACTACAGTGCACAATTGGACACTGTGGCAAGATCACTCCCAACATGTCTCAGAAGTGTAGTAGCAACTGCTTTTCTGGTAAGTAAGAGCGAGGACGTAGTATTAAGACATAATTCAACTGTCTATACACCCCATGCTGTATCAGCTCTATTAAATTCAGCTCAAACCAGACATGTTTCTTCAGCTAGATTCACAAAGTGGGAACTAGCTCTGATGGCACCCTCAAACACCACCATCAAACGATGTAGCACCTTAAATCCAGCTACATACCTTCCATATGTGTCTCTAGAGACACAAAGGGTGGGAGGTGAGGAGACCCTGGTTGATGATGAGTTAGGCAAGAGTACTGATACGCATGATTGCATGGAACACCTGAACCAGACCTTTACTGCAAGGCCCGATATACGTGACACCCCCTTAGAAAATGTAGATTTTACGTTTTATACAGACGGGAGTTGTCATAGACAGACAGAGATGGGAGAACTATGTACTGGTTACGCTGTTGTAGACGATCAGGATGTGGTAGAAGCTGAACCCCTTGGCTCACCTCACTCAGCCCAAGTGGCGGAACTAGTAGCATTAAGGAGAGCGTGTGAGCTGGCAGAAGGTAAATCAGCTAATATATATACTGACTCTAGGTACGCCTTCGGGGTAGTGCATGATTTTGGGGCCCTTTGGCGTCTTAGAGACTTTACGACAGCAGCAGGTACGCCAGTGGCACACTCACAACAAAAAAAAGGATTTTTTTTCAGCGATGCAGTTACCCAAGACAGTAGCCGCCATAAAGTGCAAAACCCATACCTCTGAAGAAGACCCGGTGTCATTGGGCAATAATAGGGCGGACGAAGCTGCTAAATTTGCAGCAGGGCAACCTATGACTGTATCGACCGAAACTATGATGGTTTTTCAGACATTAGACATGCAGAAATTAATTGAAATGCAGGATTTGTGTTCCCTGCAGGAAAAGGCGGTCTGGAAGGCGAAGGGATGTGGTCAAGAGTCCTCAGGACTCTGGAGCGATAGACAAGGTAAGCCTGTAGCTCCCCGAACATATTATCCAAGCCTGGCTGAAGCAGCACACGGTCTGACTCACCTGGGTAAAGAAGGTATGTGCAAACGGTGAGAGCATACTGGTGTGCTCCTGGATTTTCCCCTCAGGCTGGTAAGAAAGCAATGTCATGTCTTACTTGTTTGAGGAAAAATGTCGGGAAAACTATTCCAACTGAGCCATCCCACATCCGTCCTACAGACGGACCTTTTTAGGCAATACAAATTGACTATATCGAATTACCACAGTGCAGGAATCTAAAGTATGTGTTAGTATGTATTGATGTGTTTTCCGGTTGGGTAGAAGCATATCCAGCAGCCAATAATACTGCTGTGTTCACTGCAAAGAAAATTGTACAAGAGTTTGTGTGTAGGTTCGGTATCCCTAGAATCATTGAAAGTGATAGGGGTACCCACTTTACTGGTGATATCTTCCAAAATATGTGTAAGCTCATGTGAATCAGTAGCAGACTTCACACCCCTTACCGACCACAAGCCAGTGGTAAGGTAAAAAGAGTAAATGGTACTATTAAGAACAAGCTTGGTAAGGTAATGGCTAAAACTGGGTTGCGTGGCCTGAAGCTTTGCCACTAGTCCTCCATAGCATCCGAACCACTCCTAGACCTCCTCTTAATCTGTCCCCTGTCACGGGCACTAGGAGTCTTTGCCCAGGATATCACCAGATGATGTTCTTACCAGAGGAATATAGCTGGTACTATGGTCCTCTGGTAGCAGGGTGACAACAGAACAGGAGAATCAGCAGATGATGAGAGAATGCTCAAGGAAAGTCTATGACTAGCAGCAACTGGTAATGACTTAGATGTATGAACACGAGGAACCAGATGGACAAGTAAACGTGAGGAGAGTCAGTGGTCTGCGTACAGCAAGTTGTACCACTGCTATAGTGAGGAGGAATGTCCAGGAGTAGAGAGGAGGTAGTGAAAGTCAGTGGTCTGCGTATAGCAAGTTGTACCACTGTCTATAGTGAAGGAATGGATTTCAGGTGCAAGTAGGTAACGGGGAAGTCAGTGGTCTGCGTATAGCAAGTTGTACCACTGTCTATAGTGAAGGAATGGATTTCAGGTGCAAATAGGTAACGGGGAAGTCAGTGGTCTGCGTCAGCAAGTTGTACCACTGCTATATATATGTGAGGAGGGGCACGAGGAGATGAATGTAATGCAGAGGATACACGGGACACACGGAACTTGATCCCACGATGATAACCACAATACAATAATAACTGACAAGCGCTGCTTGAAGTATACAAAGTCACTATAGAGATCCAGATAATAGGAAACAAAGTCAATAGTAACAATAGCTTCAGTAGATAGAAGACTCCGGAGATGAACACAACACAGTCCAGATGGATATGCAATACAATAGCAAAGTCAATGGAAAGTATGCATACCGCGGTTCAGGAGAGCAGGCTGTCAAGGAGACGTGCAGGGATACCTGAACGGCTGAACGCCGGCAGGAGGAGAGACCACTGGAGGATGGAAGCGGTAATCAGGTTGGAGCAGCGCACGGAAGGTGATCAACGGAGCAATACTCAGGAAGCAGTAGTAAGTAAAACTGGAAACATGATGAACACGGGAGAGTTGAGGCTGTCTGGTATCCGGCAGTAGTAGCGGAGGCAGCGGGGGGAAGGCACGCTGAACACAGGAGAGTAGAGGCGGTCTGGAATCCGGCAGTAGCAGCGGAGGCAGCGGAGGGAAGGCACGCTGAACACAGGAGAGTAGAGGCGGTCTGGAATCCGGCAGTAGTAGCGAAGAAATCAGTGGAGAGCTGACACGATGAACACAGGAGAGTTGAGACGGTCTGGAAACCGGCAGGAGTAACGGAGGCAGCGGAGAGCAGACATGCTGAACACAGGAGAGTTGAGGCGGACTGGAATCCGGCAGCAATAGCAGATAGGAATCAGCTGAGTGCAGACACGATGAACACAGGAGAGTTGAAGTGGTCTGGAAACCACAATCATAGTAGACAGGAATCAGCTGGAGCTGAATACACGAGGAAACATAGGAACACCTTCAGAGGCTCATGGGGAATGAGACTCCAAGATCAGGCAACCAGGTAATGATCACAGGTGGTTTAAATAGGGAGGGTTGCCTGATCATCCAATCAATTAAAAGCAACAGGAACTGAAGGTTTCATAAGGGCTGCACATGCGCAGACCCTCAGGATGGCGGACGACCACGGTTCCTGAACACAGGAGAAATGGCACTCACAGTCCGGTGAGTGACATCCCCCTTTGAGATACTGTTCGGCCGACAACCTCATTTGATCGTGAGTCCGCAAGACGACTTAAAGTGTAATAATGAAGTGACTGTGCAATATCTTATAAAAATGAGCAGACAGTTGAAGCAACAACAACAAAAACTCAAAATGCTGTCATCTGGTATGCCAGAAACGAACTGTCATGATGTTGAACCTGGGGACTATGTTATGATCCGTAATTTCTTACGTTCAGGTTGTTTAACAGACCATTGGGAAGGCCCGTACCAAGTGCTGCTGACCAGTACTACATCACTGAAGGTTGCAGAGAGAGACACTTGGGTCCATTCCACCCACTGCAGGAGAGTCAGTAACCCGGAGAAAGTGCGAGATAAAACTGAGACCGATGACACAGATCTGTCACACGTAAATCTGTTCCGAGAGACCTAAAGCCTGCAGTCAAGACACCTGAACCAGAGACGTTGCATCAGAACTATCTTTCCAGCGATGGAGTGGTGGTTTTTGTTTTTCTTTTGTTCCAGGATTTTCCTTGTTTTTACTTTTTCTAGGACATTCTATTTTTGTGAAGGATGGAGGACAGAGGAAGGTTCTGGCAGTGATACGGATGAGATGGAGATCGAGGAAAAATTACTAGAGTACTCAGAGCAGCCCAATATTAAGCTTGGTCCAGGGGTTATGAAAAGGTCTGCGAGCTCAGGAACTCGGAGACAGTGTGAGGGGCTATTGTCTGATGAGTATTGTATCTGCAAGTTCTGTGACTCCCTAGTTGAAGAGAGATGCATCCAGCGATGCCAGTCCACCGGTAATCTGAATGTGGGCGGGCATCCTCTGGAGGATTATCACTCCATGGTGGGTAAGGTCCTAAACCAAACCGAGTGCTGGGTGTGCTCTCACATGCTGCAGGGGCAGCATAACATAGGACTAGTGCCATTCCCTTTAAACATCTCCGAAGTACTCGAATTGAGGGGTGGGAGGCCCATAGAGGGGAGGTACAATAACACTCGGTCCCCTAGTCTAACGCTTCGACAATACTCTGTAGACAGATCTTTGCTGTGCCTAAATATCTCTCATGCAAAGCGTCTGGAGAATTGGGAAGCTGACCCATCAGATCAGACAATGGCTCGCCACGCTCATTTTAGAGGGAGACTTACAAGGTCACCACTAGGCAGGAATGTTGATGGAAGTCACAAATTAGGGCATATAACTAAACATAAGAAAGCATCTATAGGAAAAGTCTCTATAGATAATTGTAAGAATGTCATCCATGCTGACACGTGTCTTGAGCAAATGGAGACACTAGGCTTGGGTAGTTTTATCAAAACTCTGTGTGATATAATTAATGGGCATACTGTTCCTTATGTTCTCCCTGATGATGTGTACTTTGTTTGTGGGAGAAAAGCTTATTCCTGGGTGACTTCGAGTTCCAAGGGCTTGTGTTTCTTAGCTAAACTGGTTCCTGAAATCATGACTATTACTCATGAGGAAATGGTTGGTATTCACAAGACTACATCACCACCATAAATACACACACAGTATGAACACCGTGGCAAGAGAAATATGATTGCTGGGGAGGAACCCAGAGCTACAAAATTGATTAGTGAAACCGCTGGGTTTCAAGTTATGGTTGCTCTAGATCTCACCAGGACCGCTCGGGGAATGTTCAACTTTAAATATATCCAAGACCTAGCTAAATTAATAGACAATATCACTGAGATGTATGATGACACTTTCAGGTATACTGGAAGGGAGCTACAAGCGTACAAGAAGGAGTTGGTGCAACATAGACTGGTACTAAATTATCTCACCTCTATTACTGGCGGGTACTGTGTGACATTGGCCACCCAGTTTGGTGTCAAATGTTGCACGTACATCACCAATAATACGGATGACCCTAAGGAGGTTATAGACCGGAAGATGGATGAAATTCTGCAACTGAAATGGGAATTTCGAAGGAACCATAATTCTTCGTTATATGAGGTCGTGGAAAAGGTGGCAGGTTGGTTCTCGTGGTTGAACCCTGTGAAATGGTTCTCTGGTCTGGGGGAGTGGGTACAGGAAATGGTTGCTAGTGTAGGTAAGCTCCTTCTCCTTATACTGGGTTCCTACTGTGTTGAAGTGTGGAAAACAGTCTTCTGGGAGTAACACTGAGAAAGAGACTGAAAGGGTGGTGAGAGATACCGAGATCATGGTCTGTGAAGATGTATTGTATAATCCTGAACTTGAAAAGGTGATTAGGTGATAGTTTATTACACTATCAAAGGATGGAGCTGTCGAAGTCAGCAAATTGGATAAAGTCATTTCAATTAAAATCGAGCAAACTTGGTTGTCTTTGTCTGAAAGAAACATAGAGCACGCTACGGCGTGGAAGGGTGTGCCCAGCCGCAACACGTGGCAACAACAGCATTTACGCTTTTACATACATTCGCACAAACACGCACGTTTGTAAAATAGTACACATTAATCGTAGTTGCAACACATAGTTATTTATGTCGAAATATAGTAGTGTTTATGTGTAATATGATAAGGTATATGCATATTAGTGATACATATGTTTCAGGTTAAAAGAAATGTGTCATGTCTAATATCATATTAATTCCCTTTACATCAGCAGCTGTTCGGTGCATTCGGCGAAGAGATTGCACATTGCATACTCTAGTTATTGATGTTAGGGAATAAACGTTTAATATGATATTAACTGTCAAATGCATATGGACTGATTGTAATTGGAGTGTGGCGGGAAGAACAGAGCAGTTTGGCGGGAAGAACAGAGCTCATCCCCTGGAGAGACCCCCACCTTTGGATTCCTTAGATTGAATCAGCCTATGATGTGTAACCCCCTGGACCCTCCTGATGCCTGGACCAATAGAAGCAAGCTATACCACCTGCATTGTTTCACTGTATCTCTGTTTGCATATAAGCAGTAGCTCTCATGTAGTGTTCAGTCACCTTGACCACAGACTTCAGACCTGAATGACTGTACACTGGATCCAGAGCGCCTGCGATAAGTAACGGCTGTACTTATTATTTCGCTTGAATATATTCTGCTACTTTTTGAGAATAAATCTTTGTGCGTTGGAAACACAAATCGAGATTCGACAATCGTTATTGGGTAGTGACAAAACACTCATAACACAGCTAATTAACCTACCAGTATGTTTTTGGAGTGTGGGAGGAAACCAGAGCACCCGGAGGAAACCCATGCAAAAACGAGGAGAACATACAAACTCCTCACAGATAAGGCCATGGGTGGGATTCCAACTTATGACCCCAGTGTTGTGAGGCAGAAATGCTAGCCACTAAGCCACCGTGCTGCCCACAAACAGGTTGTCAGCAGTATGCCTCTTAGTGAAGAAGAGTATACACAGAGTAGCCTGTCTCTGAAAGATCTGGCATTGTTTGTTAGATGCTGCTGCTGTTCCTGCTGCTGAAGGTGATTTACCAAGCCAGTGGGCTGTCACAGTCATATAATCTTTATTTTTCTCATTTCTGCTTGTTCCCATATCTGTGGTTAAGTGTACAGTGGGTAGAATGGCATTTTGTATCACAATTATTTTCTTCTTTGTAACCTCCTGGAACAGGTGAGGAATTGCTTTTCTATTAAAATGGTGCAATGATAAAATTTGGTAACAGGGACACAAGACCTCAATTAACTGTCTAAAACCAGTTGCATTAATAGTGGATACTGGACGCAGATCTAATACAAGCATAGTCGCTATGGCGTCTGTGATCCGCTTTGCGACTGGATGACAGCTTTCATACTTGCTTCCTCTTGCAAAGGATTGTTTTACAGTCAATTGTTGTAAACTACTAGTAGTCTTCTTTATGGTCTGCTTCTGGGTTGAAGATCCACCCCAAGCAGCAAGAGCAGCAGCAGTGGGCCTAACGCTCAAGGATTCTTCTGAAGAGTCCTTGATAGGGGAGGAGTCATCTCGCATTAGCAAATTGGATGCAGGACTAACTCTGATCACTTGTGAGGATATTGATGATGAAGGTGTTGGGGGTGTAGATTGCAGGTGCTGGAATCTAGATGAGAGAAGGGAGGTAGCCGATGCTGGAATTTTTGTTGTTTTTTGTTCTGATTTTCCCAAGAGCTTTCCATGAACTTGCTTCAAATGGCGTAACATGGATAAGAATTCTAGATGGTTAAGGTCCCTACCTGTACTGAGTGTGGCTTTACAATGCTACAAATGTCTAGACAACTGTTGTCAGGATTTTGGTAAAAATAATTCCACACAAGAGGTGGATTTTTTGGTCTTATGCCCAGGCATGACAATGTCCTTCTTATCACTGGCAAGAACTGCTGCAGTCTTTGTTTGAAAGTGTATGAAATTAACATTGTGACCTGTGAGGTGGTCAAAATTGACTGCAAATAACTTGAAATTAGTGTTATTGAGGTTAATAATAATGTAGGAACCAAAAAACAAGCAAAATTTCCTGATTTTAGCATATTTTAGTTATTTTTCTAAAAAAATGCAGATCCAAAACCAAAATACGAGGGCGGTTTTGCCAAAGCCAAAAAACGAAGCTAATCCAGATTGAAAACCAAAACACAGGGGGCAGTGAACGTCATATACATATATATATAGATTTATTCGTATTGGGGATGCCATCTTCTGGGGTGGATAGGTGCACTTCTGACAGAAAATCACACAAATCCAGTGTTTTAGGTTCAATAGCCTCAGCTAGTTTTATTCACCAGCTTGCCAACAGAACAAAAACAGACAAAATCCTAGCTGTCCAGCTATTACCGAATACAAAGGTATTGCCTCTCTAGAGTGAGGGCCTACTGCCCCTCACTTAAACCAAACAAATGGAACTCACAGGACAAAGTTGCAGTTTCTCTCAGGTGCCATCTGACCTCCTCCTCACAGTGAAATGTAGAGTGATCAGAGGTTTAGCCTTTTACAGGCAGCTCACAAGTGCAACTCCTAATGAGTCTGCTCTGAAATCTGCACTGGGAAACTATTCCCACACACGTAAACAAACTCTGTTTTTTTAAAATACAAATGACAGGAATCTAGGAAGTGGTGGTATGGAAAATATAATGGGTATGTAAGTGAATGAGATTTGATAGCTTTACAATGAAGGAAGTGATACCGTATACACTCCCCATTCGAAAGGCTTTGCACATGGACGTCTATGGGAACTGAAATAAATAGGTTAAGACAGGAGAAATCCCTGCCCCTTTGATGAATAAAGGGAAGACCTTTGGTAGCCATTCTCTGGAGAAAATAACTGTTTTCTCCAGATTTTTAAGCTATTGCTGTTTGTTACATAAACCCCTCAATTTTGTATATTCTGCAAACCTTGTAGCAGTACGTTTTTGAATGAGAAAAATTGATCTCTCCAAATAAACCCTGGTTTGATTTATATTCTGAATGTCTTCATTTGCACTGAAAGGTGTCACTTTGGTTCCAAAATTCAATATGATAGCACCTACCCTGCTTATTATTGTTATTTTGTTGTGTAGTATACAACACAACAACAATACTTTATTCAGGGGTTGGCAGGCTGACTTTAGCCCGGGAGGCAGGCATATATGCCCGGCCCATAAGTAGCCCATCCTTAAAGGGTGGTCTTCGGTACACTATATATTTATCGATATAAAAAGAGGCTATTTGGTGTTGCTGAATGCGGACTATATACTAATAGGATTATTATTTGTTTTAGGGTTAACCTAAAGCAAATAATATGAGTGGTGCTACTAGGTGTCAATCTGACACCCTGGCCCAGGGCTGGATTAAGGGTCTGGGGGGCCTGGGGTACTTTAGACAGGTGGGACTCCTATGATGTAACATGGTTATCATTTTAGACAAATACACAAGGCAATACTGTGTGCACTACAGCTAGGTGCACACAGCTCTGCCTTCACGAGCAGTACAGTGTGAAGCGGGACATACCTCCCAACTGTCCTTGCAGTCAAACCAAATCCTGACTAAGCGAGACAGTCACCCAAATTTAGGACTGCTCCAACAGATTCAGGACAGTTGGCAGACTGTCCTGCTCTCTGCTACCTGTTCTTGTCACTTTCACCACTTGTGGCTGCTGGTGTCTTTAGATCAGTTGCTGCTTGTCTGGATCCTGGAATGTTGGATGCCCTATTTGAAAAAAAAATGGGTACATGAAATTTAGAAAACTCCAACCAGCCTTGCTGTTAAATCAATATATCACCCACATTTTATAATAAAGCCTCCCTCCAGCCCGAAATTAAAAAATTTGTATTCACATTTGATAAATAGATCTACTTCCCTCCCACTAGCCTGACATTAAATTAATAGCATACACACTTAATAAATAGACATATTTCCCCCCAACATTAAATAGTATTCCCCTCCCTCTAAACAGCCCCAGCAATAAATTAAATAACATTTACGGTTAATAAATATACCCATTTCCCATAACCATCCCAGGCATTAAATAATTCATAAGCACAATTAATAAATAGACCTAATTTTCCCCAAACAGCCCACATTCAATTATTAGCTCTTAACTTCATAGGCCTCACTATTATAATAAATATGCCCCACCATCCACAAATGAAATAGCACCCATAATTAGCCCCCTACCTGCACTTCAGCATTAAATCAATAGCCTGCTTCTCACATTATATTAAGATCCCCCTTCCCTTACACATTATATTAATATACTGCCCCCCCCCCACACATTAAATTTTACTGGCCCCCTCATACACACACACACACACACACACACACTAGATACTGGATCCCCCACACACACACAATAGATACTGGCCCCCTACACACAATAGATAGTGCCCCCTTACACACAATATATAGTGGCATATATAGTGGCCCCCTCCCACACAATATATAGTGGCTCCCTCACACACACAATGTTCTGACACACACACAATACACTGACACACACAATGCACTGACACACACACACACACACAATACACTAACATAACACCTCCCAGCACCCACCAGCACTTACCTTGTTCCAGCCGCACCGCTCGCTGGATGTTATTCCTCACACATGGGTCGGCACCTGTCACATGGTGCCGTCCCATGTGACATCAAGGCTACACGTATTGGAAGGGAGGTGGGTCGGATCCTAAAGCCCCGTGGCCAATAGGACAAGGTGGCTGGTCCTGGAGGAGGGGCCATCCACCAAGTAATAGAGACTAGGGACCGGCCCAAACTAGATTTTGTTGGTCCAGCCTGGGGGGCATATGCCCCCTGCCCCCTGCCCCAGCTCATCCCTGGCTGTATTGTAAGTAATCTTTTTGACTGTAAGCTGTTTTTTATGTTTTTTGGTTATTTTAATATTTTTCTTTCATTTTAGCTATACAAAATATTTACACTATTAGATGCTGTAGGGCACACATTCAGCTGCCCTGAGCAACATATGCACCAGGAAGAGAGAAATACAATTAATGTCTGTAAGATATAACATTATCTAACCATATAAGTGAAGCATTAGCAGATCTACACAGATAAACACATATTCTGCAAGCAGATCAACTGAGCAACCAAATCAGGAGCAAGGAGAAGAGTGCAGGTAGACTTACCCCACAATGGAATAATTCATAGTTGCCTAATCCCCTGAAATGTCCAGGAGACTGCCGCTTTCTGCCCACGTCATTGGTGAAGTGGGTGGGGGCTGGACTAATCGTGGCACCCTGCTGTAATTAGCCAACATTGGTATTCTTTGACAGAGTCATGATGATGCGATCAGAGTGGCCATGCCCCCAGAATGCAGCTGCTTTAAAGATCTCCCAGATGGGAGACCTCCACAGTTGGCAAGTATGTGATAATTTCACAAAAAGATAATAGTAACATCTATATATGTCTGTAGTTTCTGTATGTAAAATGTCTATTTGATTTAAATTTTCTTGTTTTTTTACATTACATGACAAAATGTAATAAGTAAAAAATGTATATACATATATGTATTACTCTTTGTCAGATAAAAAGTTGGCACTAACAAATTTAATTTTGAATGCCTGTCAGAGATGTTGAAAAGACATCTGAGGACTAGGAAGGAAACATTATATTACATGCACCACAATATATAGGTAGATATACAGGCTAATACAGTTTAGATTAGGCTAATTTATGGTTTAATTTTATGGGTGTGAAGTTTTTAATTATTTAAATTGCTTTGAGTGCTCCTAAAATGAGATTCTCTGCTGCATAGCAATATGACAGTGCAAAACAGGTGCCATTACAATTATAGAACAAGCTTCAAAGACCGCCTGCTCTGAGATGGTGAAAAATTCAAGTTCTTTTGTAGAGTAAAAATGGCTGTGCAAATGTCCATTCTAAAGATGCATCCTCCCCATCTCTTTATCTCTTCAATAATCTTGCACCTCAAAATCTAATATCTGCACAGTTTAGCACCTACTCCATACTTTGCAAGGAACATCCACACTTTACTGTACTCCTCTCCTCCGCTAGTGTAGATATCTGCTCTTCTAGAAACTCTGCCATCCTGCTCCACAAACTTATGTGCACTTGTGCAAATCGAAGTACGTGGCAGATCCAAAGCTAGTTTTGCAGTGTGCATATTTTGTGATTCATTGGCTTTCAGCATGTTCAAACTGAAATAACAAACAGAATGGGCCCGATTCATCAAAGTTCGCAAACGCATACGCATCTGCTAAATGGCTCTGCGCATGCGCGAAACAACACTTAAGCAGCGCAAAACACTACATACGCTACTCAAGCACCGCAGATACAGCTCTCAAAAGGCGACTCAATCTCAAACTCCAACGCAAATAGATTTGAGATGACTGCTGACCACTTGAGAACATATGGGTGGGAATGGGCGGAGAGTAGGCGCGGACTAGGCGGAGATGAGATAGTACTTGAGTAAAGTAGGCGTTATGCTTTTTCACTTGAGAATAGTAGGCGTTCCCTCTGCCCAGATGAGTGAAACTGACGTCACTCCTGTCTCAAATCTTTCACAAAAGTTAAGGAAGGCCAGGGTCATGTTTAACTCCAATACAGCTAGCTAAAACCACTATTAAACGCCTTTAGGAGCATCTTTTGTGTTTAAAATGCAAAACGAAATATGCACAACATACATACATATCAATACAGACTGCCTGTGCCATTTTTTTTTTTTTTTGATTTTTTTTTTTTATTGAGCTTTTACATATCTTACAAATGTTCCATTAGTATGTTTGTGTAAATTAAGCTTTTTTTGCTTTACATACCCCTTTCTAATCAATGCAATTCGCAAGTGCAACATGTTTGATGTTATTTTGGCCCTTTGGCCTCAATCCGGAACTGCCGGAATGCCGGAATTAGTTAGCTGGAAATAGCGCCCTCTGTTGCTTACTGCCTCTTCAGTAAAGAGGACTGGCTTTTATAGGCCTGTACACTGCTAGCCACATATCTTCTCAGCATTATGGGGAGAATCCAGGTCACAGTGCATTCCGGCTGCCGGAATGGTTGCCTCAGTGCATTCCACATTCATTCCACTGCCGGAATGGTTGCCTCAGTGCATTCCACATTCATTCCGGCTGCCGGAATGGTTGCCTCAGTGCATTCCACATTCATTCTGGCTGCCGGAATGGTTGCCTCAGTGCATTCCACATTCATTCTGGCTGCCGGAATGGTTGCCTCAGTGCATTCCACATTTATTCTACTGCCGAAATGGTTGCCTCAGTGCATTCCACATTCATTCCGGCTGCCGGAATGGTTGCCTCAGTGCATTCCACATTCATTCCGGCTGCCGGAATGGTTGCCTCAGTGCATTCCACACTCATTCCACTGCCGGAATGGTTGCCTCAGTGCATTCCACATTCATTCCGGCTGCCGGAATGGTTGCCTAAGTGCATTCCACATTCATTCCAGCTGCCGGAATGGTTGCCTCAGTGCATTCCACATTCATTCCACTGCCGGAATGGTTGCCTCAGTGCATTCCACATTCATTCCACTGCCGGAATGGTAGCCTCAGTGCATTCCACATTCATTCCGGCTGCCGGAATGGTTGCCTCAGTGCATTCCACATTCATTCCACTGCCGGAATTGTTGTGCACACTGCATGGGTAATTATTTCATTTTATGTAAAATGTCTCCCAAACAATAGACTTTGTCATAAATATTTTTTATAAATCTCCAAGCATTCTGAACAATTACCAATATCATTAGTCTCAATATGTTCCATGCCTGATTTGACAGTTGGTGATGGTGCGTTTGCAATAACAAATAATATTAATAGACATATAATAACTCGAAACGATATTTTAGGGTTTTACACACATGATTTATGCAAATTTAAAACAAGTGTACTATTACCACAGGGACACTTTTAACAGCAACACAAATAGTGTAAGGATATTAATGATCCCTAAGAGCCGAGAGAATTGGTGAGGACTCAAACCCACGTAGCAAGCTTGCAAGGTGGATTGCCTAACTGCTACACCACTGTACAAGTGGTGATGTCAAGGGAATAGAATACAAATTAAAGATGACCAGCAACTTCTAGCATAAGTTGTTTCCCTTAAAACATGGGGAAAGATGGCAATACTTGGAAATATTACACCCAGAAAGATTTGGTGCATGCAGAGTCACAATGTATGCATATCAAAATATATCCATGTTGATAAATACAAATCTCAAATAGAACATTTATTGCTCCCATTTCTACAATTTGATTTGGTGGAGCACTTAGCTTTTTCCACTGTTGCCAGTACAGAATTCCTATGTCTTTGAAATCCAAAGTCTTTGCCAACATTTGCTTTGCTGTGTTGTAGCTGATAACACTGTTGAACATTACATATAGCCACCTTACACACCAAAACATATACTAAGTCACAGAGTGGAATAAATACCCTCAAACTTGTAAATATACCAAGGTTAGCCACATACACGCATCATTCAGGGTTCAAACTCATTACCTTGTTGTTGTAAGCTCATTTCTTTATTCACTAAGGTATACTTCACATTGAAACACCAACACCAAACTGCACATTAACTAGTTAGCACAGCTGAATGACTGTCTTAGACCTGATAAATTGCCCATGTTGCAATTAATATGAACAGCATGATGGATAACGTGGTATTAAAATATTAACCCTAGATAAACACACACATGAATAAAAACACTGTTTTACTAAAGCAGCAGGAGCTGCAAAAACGTCACCAAACAAACGCAAATTAAGCGCGTTTGCGAATCCTACGCTAAATACAAGCAGTTGCATATATTTTTTTAATTTTAGGAGTATGCTTAATAATGTGTTTTATTAACTCACTTGGTGCTTAGGGTTGACCTGGGGCCTTGAACTTCTGCACTTAGTATTGGTGGGTGAAATACATAACCACTACACTATCGTGGCACATCTAAATGTAGCACATGCAAATGAATCATACGTCATATAATTGTACTTAAAACTATTTTACCCATACTATTGCCACAACACTAACAGCTTAGCTCATTAATGACATCTGTAATAATCGTTATAATCTGTACTTACCCTACAGAAAATAAACGTTGCTCACATGTCAGGTCACTTTTACACAAAACCACACTTGGCTAATTAGAACGCACCTGCGTGCTCCTAATGACGTGTCCGGCATACTCTCCGGCCTACTCACCTGCATTTAATTCACTAATTACAGTGCTACTTAAAAATGCCTTGCTTGGCCTTCTGTGTTGTTGGGAGAGTCACAGTTCTGGGTAAGTAGCCCTTAATGGTGAAATGTTTCATAATCTCTGCAGTTTATTGCTGTACCTTGCTCAACACTCATGTTTATTTTTTGGAAAAGATATTGGTGAGATACAGAGAGAAAATTATGCTGAAAGGTCCTAATGGTAAAGAATTTTATATTGAAGGTTAGTGGAAAAGTCTTTAATTAGCTGCAGAGTTTGAATATTGAGGCAACTGTGTAGACCTGGGATGTGTCTCTGCATAGATACCTCTCGACTGTAGTGACGCACATAAAGATTATCCATCTATATTGATTTATTTTGTACCTGTTTACCCTCCCCCCACAGATCTTGGTCCTGGATTGTGTTTTTTGGGTGTCTAGTGCTTGCTTATTGACAGTCCACATTTGTCTGTGTGTGTGGTAAGTAGAAACCAGATATTGTTTTATTACATACCCCTTGTTAAAACACTTTGCATTAAGAATGTCCATGCTGTTATAAATTTTTTTTATTTTTTTTTCTAATACCTTTATTTGAAGTGTGGTTTTTCAGACCCTACCTTAAAGACACATTAACACTCTGTGCTTGAGTCATTAAGGAGAGCAAAGGATAAAAAATAAGTAAATGTTCTAGTGGACAAAGCATGTTACAATGTAATGGGTCAATGTATTTTTTGGTTATTTTTGGAATAAAACATAAATATCTTCACATTTAAAAGATCAGTGGTCAAATCATGTGCAAGCTTAGTCAAGGGTTGATTATCTAAGGTATGGTAATTCAAAATGGGAATATGAATAGACATGGTCTGGTGTGTTAGTGAAATGGTTTATATGTGTAATAATAGTGGAAAAACCATGGCTACCTGTATTTTACCTTTACAATGTGTGTAGAAAGTATAGCTTCATGCCTCTAAGTTTAGCCTTAATGTCTTTAGCTAAATGCACGTTAATGGGATAGTTTAAATCTACAGCCTAATGTGGCAACATAATTGATGTTTGGTTTTTCTACAGTTTATTGATCAGCACATATAGTGTTGAGAAGTGCACATTATTGACACTTTGTTTTTCTTATATCTACAGCCTTTAGATTACACTTGGCCTGCAGTGCTGGCTTTTCTGCCATTGCACTTCCTTTTGGAGTTGGTGGATGTTGCCATGGTGAAGGGTGTTGACAAATGTAAGTAGTATAGTGCTATCTGCACTAAAATGTGATTGGCCAGTGAGTGTGCTCCATACAATAATGTCGTCGTTACTAAGCCTGCAATGTGTGGTTGCACAAACAAAACATATGGGCAGATGCTAGCTATGTAACATGGGTTTGGTGTTTTAAATTAAGTCAAATAGTGCATTCAGAATCCTAGGTATAGTCCAAACACACAAGCCATTATACACTATAATACCGGCTTTTTTACACATGCCAATACATTGCTCAATCTCTTGATATCAAAATGCAAGTTGTCTGAGCTAATATTGCCATATTAATTTGTTGCCTTTCGTTCAACAGGGTGTGTTGGCGTGGATTTTGGATTTGTGCAATTCGTGTCTCACTACATGTTGTTGAATTTCTCCAGAGCACCAAGCCTGCTTATGTCTCTCCAGTCTGGCCAGATTGTCCTCTCTTAATCCAAGGAACTTTTACACACACAGACCATTACCTTGTTTGCTTTGTTTTTGTCAGCACGTTTGAATTCATATATGTAATAAATCTAGCCTATGCTGCAAATGTGTCAGCAATCAGTTGTCATGCCATTTTGTACCATTACTACAGTGCACTGATTAATATTTTAATACCCATAAATCCATGTGTAGTGCTTTCAAAACTATTGTGGAACAGGTTTTATTTTAAATGAATATATGAAATCTAGGTGTGGTTATTTTCTCCTTTGCCACAGATACACCATAGCCTACAAACACGCTCAATGGGGTAAATGTATAGTTTTAGAAAATGTCTATAGTGTGGAGGTTTGTATGTGTGTTTGGTGCTTAGTAGTAAATTGTTTGGACACTTTCAGCTTTTAGAACGAACATGTGATGTGCGTAGGAATATAGGCATCACATTACAGGTAAATGTATATAAGGAAAGCAAAAATGTTAGCAGTGTCAGGTCACACACTACCAGCTTTTGGCCCTTGGCCAAATGGGATAACAATATTTTTCGCTTGTGCTAGTGGCACTTTGTTTCAAAGTGGTCCAACACCCACATGCCAGACACAAACCCCACACTAACAATTATGGGGAATGCATTAGGGTACTAAGCTAGTGGAGTCTTGCTACAAGGCCATAATACCATCACCTAGGGCCTGATTCATTAGTAATCTTATCTTGTGCAAAAGGTAAGATGCTTATTGTTACGAAGAAACAGGGAGATAAGAGTGAAGCAAAGATGGATTTTCATCCTAACATAAGAAATTCTTCACTTATGCAGTGGATTTTGCTTCTTATCTCCCTTTTTTGAGCATGAACAGAGTGGATTAGCTTAAGATAAGCAAAAAAGTACAGATAAGATCCTTAATGAATCAGGCCCCTAGTTTGCTAATTGGTCAAGGCAGCTATATGTAAATTTACAGCCAACATATATACTCCACATGAGAACTAGTTACATTAGTCTGATTACACATTGTTAGGCAGCAGTCACTTGACATGTTTGCTGAACCTGATAATGTAGGTCTCCAATGTTATTGTGGTGTAGAAATGTGAAATTTATTCTCAATACCATTTTCATGTAGCTTGCCCTCTGAAAGTGGAAAGTAGTGACAAATTCACATTCCACCTTTGTTTCTCTTCAAAGTGTGTGTTGTAATACCACCTATGTCTGTTTAAACATGCTAGTCAATGTTAACAATAATTTGCACCATTTGTCCATGCCTTGGGCAAGGGAAGTACAAAGCCTTAATGTACAGATATCCTCCCTTTAGGATTATGGCTCCATGTTCAAATTCCTTTACCACAATCTAATCCAGGGGTGGGCAAACCTGTCCTCAAGGGCCATATCCAGTTCATGTTTTTAGGATTTCTTTAATCATGTACAGCTGAGTTAATCTATTTGGCTGGGTCAGTAATTATCCCACCTGTTTCTACAGACAGAAATCCTAAAAACATGAACTGGATATGGCCCTTGAGGACAGGTTTGCCCACCCCTGATCTAATCCAAGAGTGTTGGGCCGAGCACACAGTATTTTGAGGGATTAATGTCTGGTAGATATTGTTGATGTTTACATTGTTAGGTGAGGCATCCAGTTTTTTTTTTGGCTTATAGAGGGTGAATGTGTGCAATGGGTACCTGTGTCTGTATTGGCAAGAAATCACAACATACCAAGCTTCAAATGATAATATGTTGCCGGTTATATAAAATAGCTTGGCCTTGGATAAATGTTTTCCAAAACTGGAAGGGAGCCAAATCCAAGTGTCGTGCCCACTTTAACAATGAATGTATCAGTGTACATTACGTAAGAAACTCTAGGGTCTGTTTGTTATAATAATGTATTCAAGGTTCCAGATTGGTTTAAACTATCATGGATTGGGGGGATCAGATCATAGAGTTTGGAAAAGTCTTTACAGGATAGAGGAGTTTGGTGGACAAACTACCTCTTGGAGTCTACTTACTTGTATTACAGAGTGTGCTTCTTTGCCTGACCAAACCATATCTATACTCCAAGCTTTTTCATTTGCGTCTTACATGATTAGTCAGACACACAGCACTACATACACCCTTATAGTGTGTCAAACTGTCATGTTAGTCTGTATTTTTTGATCCGAATCAGGGACCCTTGGGATTACCTGCAGCAGGTCTGAATCTGAACAGAGCAGCCTGGATGATCTTCCTGCTCATGTTCTTGCTGATTGTCCAATCTAGCAGGGGAATGAGCAGTCTGAGAATGTGGACACAAACACTGATTTTGTAATGCAGCCAGAAACACTGGGGCCAATAACTATCCACTGGAGAGAAGTGTGTTGTTCAGGCAATGAACAGATCACAGCAGCAGCTTTAAATAGTTTGTCCCAAGCAACTATTGGCTGAGCACTTAATGGGATCACAGGTGCTGAATCTGGTTGATCTGGCATGATCACCTGACTGCATCCAAGATGCCTGTGCACATGCAGCAGAACAAACCGTGTGTGTTTGATTACAAACAGAGCTGTGGAGGACGGGAATGTTGCTGACGACCAGAAGGCATCCAGGTAGCCGTGATATGACAGCGGCTGATGGGGTAAGTGCACCTAAGATCCAAATGTGAGACCCAACCTATATGTGCTTAGTGCAATAAGGTCATGAGGTTACATGTAAACAACTGTTATGCTAAATGACGTCCAGTGTACGCTAGCACTATTCTTAAATACAAATCCCTTATTAGATTTTTAGAATTAGCACAGATTATTACCTGTACAAAATAGTAGTTAACAATATTTGTCCTGTGCCATCATGGGAAAAAAAAAATTAAATTTATTTTGGTTACCTTAACACCTGTCTTTTGTGGCTCCTTTGTGTCAGGTTACAGTTTGCAAATGCAATACTTTCTTGACAGAATGATTTGCCCTACCTCTAAAGGGGCACTGTAGTTGCACGTTGTGTTTGCAATTATTTAGTCAGGCAAATAAACAAACACTGTGGCAAAAGCATTAAGAAGCTTACCTTGATACACTTCTTGTTTAAGTCTTCTTCAGCAAACCATGGGCCAGAATCATTCTGGAAAGGTAAGGCAAAGTAACTAAGCAAGGGCAAAGCATGTGAGTTTGGAGGGGGATGTAAACCAAAAATGTCATTGGAGATGTAATTTTGGGGTAGGAGAGGTCCTACCTGACATGACAATTTCAGTGTACAAATAAGCTATCAAGTATTTGTGCGGTACATTAGGATACAGACATTTATTTTTTTTCGTGCTCTAAACCTATTGCTAATTTGCACCACTTGCATTTTAAAAGGCTTTTGAGCAGCATTCAGAAATATGTATCCTTGACATCTAGGTTCATTACTCAATCAGGGCCATGGCATGGTTTTGGTCAGCACACTGATATTAGATACATATTTGTTTGAATACGTTAATGAATCAGCCAGTTTGTTTGGAGATTATACTTTGGTTAGACTTGATAACAAGTATTGTTATTAAAAAAAACATTATGGAATCTGCCGTACAAAATAAATACACATTTCAGTAGTAGGAATTTTTTTATTACCAAAAAAAAATATATACATATTTTCATCATATATTAAACTATATTTATTAGGTTAAAACAATACAAATTATTTTTTCCGTGTCTTTTTAAAGGGGGTTGGAAGGGAGGCTCCCCTACTCCGACTTCTTGTCACCCGTGATGTAGAGGGGTCAGAGGAACCAGGCAATGGGGCAAGGCAAGCGGGTTGTGTCCGACGAGGTGAAGGTGCAGGGTCAGGGGATGGGGATGGGGCCACGACAGGCGAGGGGGAAGTGGGCACAACAGGGGATTGGCCATAGCCACGAGCAAAGGCTAAACACATAAGACGACATAGTTCGGGGTCAGGGAGGGCGGACGCGACAGACACATCAGGGAGGGCGGAGGCGACAGACACATCAGGGAGGGCGGAGGCGACAGACAACTGGGTATGGGTGCTGCCGAACAAATAATCTGAGCTGGGTGAAGGGATTGTGCCGGAGGTGCGTTGGGAGTGGGCATGCAAGATATCACCCAGGAGTGTTGCAATATTTGTCACTGAAGTATTTAAATTATCCATTTTGGTGGCGAGTGTCGTCAGTAAAGAGGTGTGTGTGCTCATGAAATCGGAGAGTGTGTTAGTGAGACTGGTGATTTGCTGATCCGTGTGTTGGACAGTGCTTGATATTTGTGACAGGTGAACATTCTGTGCAAGAGTGACGTCTTTAAGATTTTGGGCTGCGTGTGCGAGTGTCCGCTGCCTTACATATTCAGCTGGAGGCAGCTGAGGCTCCTCCACATCACGGGCAACTTCATCATCCACTGGTGAAGCAGGCGCCTGCTGCTCACATGCTGTAGAGAGATAATAAGTACAATAAAGTAATTAGAATCAATGAGTAAGGTGCGATATTATATTGGCAAAAACATCTTACAACGCGTGATGTAGCATTGGTAAAGTGTCAGCTTCCCTTGAATGTGCTAGCAGCCCTTTCCGCTCCCCAAATACAAACATTGCCACTTATGGTCTGACATTTTAGGATGAGCCCTACATATTGAGACCATTTGTCTTCAGTGTGTAAATTTAATTTCCTACTATGTGATAGGCAAACACATTGTGCAATTGAAGTTTACCTTCACACACACATCCTGAGAGTTGACACTTTTACTCAGACAGATACAAAGCTTTACAGACATTAAGTAAGCAAACTCATCATGTACCTAGTGGAGCGGCCTCTCCTGTTCGGGATGGGCTAGAGCCAGTGTCTATGTCGCCCACCCGAACTATCTCCACCAGGGCTATTGCAGCCCTCGCCCGCTCCTCGAGGGGTGTTAAAATAGTACGTAGTCGAGGCCCCCCACCAGTGCCTTGAGCATGCCTGTGAATCTCAACAAGCTTCGCTTTCAGGCGTCCTTTATAGTCTACCCATCTGTGGAATAGACAAACATTATTGCCTCACATAGTACCTTCAACTCAAAATGACACATTTTTTAATAAAATACATTGCACGTTTGCTAATCACACCAATTTAACCTTCACATACAGTAATACAGATTTTGCTCTTTTGAAGCGCGTATAATGTGGTAAACATATTATGTCAATGTGACCAAGGGCCATGGTGTTAGTTTCTGAAAACAAAGGGCCTGATCAACAAATGCATTGGAGTCACAAGGTGGTTTCACCTCACAGGTGACTAATGCTACTATGTCACAATATCCATATTTATCTCTAGCGATATCTATATATATTATTTGACAAATAGACACAGTCAGTAAAGTTAAATAGGGCTATTATTTTTAAATTTAATTCGTACCTTTTCTGTACTTCAACCTTTGTACGCTCATACGGAGATATTTAATTTATGAGCCTTGTGATTTCCTGCCAATGCGTTTGGCGCTCGCGTCCGGTTATTTGCCGGTTCCCACTGTGGAACCTCGCCAGAACCTCTTCTACCAGCACCTCCAGCTCCTCCTCTATGAAATTGTTTTTACGCCTAGTTGGCAGCCCTGGTGCCTCCACATTACTTGGGCCAGCATCAGACATATTCCTATTTCAAAGATAAGTTGTGTCTTTATAGGCAATGCACACAGTCAGGTGGTGATACAGAATCTAAGCACATTCCCCCCCTACATAAGGTACAATTTCACAAACTTCTAACTAGGTCTAAAACACATGCCCCTTATTATAATAAACATTGTGGTTTGTCTATTTAACGGCTATTTAGTTTGACCACTGCATTTTGACTGACATATTAGTCAAATACTATAGCAACATTCTCCTACTACTACTACTACTCTTCACTTTTCAAACCATAAAATTGGTTTACAGGTTAGCAACACACCAAAATTAAGGATATCACTCAGTTGCAAACCCTATATTGTGTAATTATTATTAATATTTGGTTACAAATCAGCCAGCAACACACTTAAGTGTGTACTCCAAATGCAATTGTGGAGGTATGTGGGCAAAATAAGTGTATACATTTGGACCCATGTGTCCATCAATGCAATGAGCTAGTGTCACGGGCACTAGGAGTCTTTACCCAGGGATCACCAGGTGATAGGCTTACCAGAGCAGTATAGGTGGTAATATGGTACTCTGGTAGCAGGGTGATCACGGAACAGGAAATAGCAGATGATGAGATGCTCAGGAAAGTCTATGACTAGCAGCACTGGCAATATGGAGGTAGTAATACACGAGGAACTGTATGGACAAAGGACACGTGAAGGTAGTCAGTGGTCTGCGGTAGCAAGTTGTACCACTGCTATAGTGAGGAGGAATGTCCAACAGAAACGAGGAGGTGATGAGAGTCAGCGGTCTGCGGATAGCAAGTTGTACCGCTGTCTGAGTGAAGGAATGGAATCCAAGTGGAGGTATCCGGGGAGTCAGTGGTCTGCGTTAGCAAGTTGTACCACTGCTATGTGAGAGGATACTGGAACAGGTGAAACTGTAAACAGGGGTCAGTGGTCTGCCACTAGCAAGTTGTACCACTGAATATATATGTGAGGAGGTGCACGGGGAGAGACTGCAACACAATATATACACGGGCACCTTGACTTTGATCCACAGCAATATGCACAATATAAATGTATAAATGACTGAACAACACTGCCAATACAGAAAGTCTCTTGAAGTAATCCAGCATGAGATAACACAGTCAATGATGGCAATAGACTCAGCGGATAGTACACTCCAGAGGAGAACCAACACAGTCCAGCAAGGTATGCAATACACAGCACAGTCAATGGGAAGTATGCATACCGTGGTTCAGGAGAAGGCAGTCAGACAGGAGTGCAGAGATACCTGAACGGCAGGAGGCCGGCAGGATGCAAAGTCCCTGGATGGGTGAAGCGGTGGTCTAGCAGGTGCAGCGCACAGGTAGGTAGACCAGCAGGGAACACAGGAAGGCGTGGAGAGCGGATCAGCAGTAGATGGATGAGTAGCGCTGAGAAGTAACAGCAGCGGGTCTCTGCGGGAACACGGAGGTAGCCAATAGCAACCAGCAGGTGCAGTAACGATGGGACACCGGAGCAGAGTTGAACTGGAACAGTTGATCACGGAGAGTAGCGGGTAGCAATAGTGGCAGCAGACTCAAGGAAACACGGGAGAGTTGACAAGGACTGAAGACTGAAGCGCACAGAGGCAGCGGATAGGAATCAGCTAAACAGTCACGATGAAACACAGACGGGTTGCAGGTTGAAGACTGTAGTGCACGGAGGCAGCGGATAGGAATCAGCTAGCAGTCACGATGATGAAACACAGACGAGTTGCAGGTTGAAGACTGTAGTGCACGGAGGCAGCGGATAGGGATCAGCCAAACAGTCACGATGATGAAACACAGACGAGTTGCAGGTTGAAGACTGTAGTGCACGGAGGCAGCGGATAGGAATCAGCTGGCAGTCACAATCATGAACAGGTGAGTGGATGTGAATGAAAGACTGTAGTGCACGGAGGCAGCGGATAGCATCAGCTAACAGTCCCAATGATACATGGTAGAGTTGAAGTGGTTAGAAGACTGTAGTGCACGGAGGCAGCGGATAGGAATCAGCTAACAGTCCCAATGATACATGGTAGTGTTGAAGTGGTTAGAAGACTGTAGTGCACGGAGGCAGCGGATAGGAATCAGCTCACAGTCACGATGATACAGTAGATGGTAGAAGTGGTATGGGAACCACAGTAGTAGAAGTGGTTTGGAAACCACAGAGGTAGAAGTGGTTTGGAAACCACAGGAATCAGCTGGGCTGAATAAACGAGGAAACACAGGAACACCTTCAGAGACTCATGGGGAATGAGACTCCAAGATCAGGCAACGTGGTGTTGACCACAGGTGCTTAATATAGGGAGGTTGCCTGATCTGCCAATTAAGTTAAAGGAACATACACTGAAGGTTTAGAAAGGGCTGCGCATGCGCAGTCCCTCAGGATGGAGGACGGCCACGGTTCCTAAATGTCCGGGAAGAAGCACTCACAGTCCGGTGAGTGACAGCTAGTTATTATGCCGTTGAACATGGATAAGTTTCAAAAGAACTTAGCATACTGTAGGCTACTATTGAAAACTTTACATGTTAAATGTGAGGGCAGGGGCCCTTTGCTTACCAGTTTTTTTTACATTCCGGCCACACATATTGCAGAGCAAACAGTTTGCTACATTAGGAGATAAAAATATTTTTGCACTATCCAGAAATTTCAGATAAATTATTATACTTACTTGTCTCCAAAGTTTGGCACAAAAGACAAAAAATATTTTGATAGTCAACTGGGTAATGCGTGGTATGGCCTGCAATAAAAAAAACAAATTAATTTTTATAAGCAAGGAAAGGTAATGTGGTAAACCAAACTAACCTCCTAATTTGATTATGGATAAGGTTCAAAAGAACTTAGCATACTGTAGGCTGAAAACTTTATTGCAGAGCAAACAGTTTGCTACATTAGGAGAACACAAAAAATACTTAAATCTTACAATCTCTGTTTTAGTTTGGTACTTACTGTTTGTTGTTGGCTTCTTAGACCAATCATCCAAATGTAATGAAATCTTGATTGTGCTCTATCCAGGCTAAAAAGCGAATGAACAGGCACTAGACCAAAGCACAGGTGGGTTTAAATGGAGTGTTGAATTAATAAACCAGGTGTACACTCTTCTTCCTAATTGCGGAGCACACTGTACTCGTCTCAGTGCAGGCGCCCGCCATGTTCTTGGTGGGAGAGACAATCAGAGTCACAACACAGGTGTGTGAAAGCTCCGCGTGTGACGTGAGCACGCCCATACGTGCTCAGCGAACCAATCGGAATGCAGAGGCCCCCATTTTGTGTTATAGACATTATACCAAAATGAGGGCTGCAATTTTCAGCAGGCGTGAGCTGAGAGTCCTTGCAGAGGGTATGGACAATGTACCCTCTGGAAGGTATGTGTCCAACGAGGTGAAGGTGTGGGCCTATCAAAGGGTCCGCAGACACCTCCGCCTCCGACATAATATTCGGCGGAGCACCGTTCAGCTACAACGGCGGTGGAGCGATCTCCGGCGCTGCCAGCCCCAGCTTCTGGAGGAGCTCCGTAGGGAGATCAGAATAAGTGAGTTCTCTACTAATCGCAAAAAAAAAGTCAACATATATATATATATATATATTTGCTCTATGGCCCTGATTCATGAAGGATCCTTAACTTGAGAAACTTCTTATTTCAGTCTCCTGGACAAAACCATGTTACAATGCAAGGGGTGCAAATTAGTATTCTGTTTTGCACATAAGTTAAAAAATACTGACTGTTTTTTCATTTAGCACACAGATACTTGATAGATTATTTGTACACTGAAGTTTAAAGTTGATATTTGTGTGCTACATGTAAAAACAGTCAGTATTTAACTTATGTGCAAAACAGAATACTAATTTACACCCCTTGCATTGTAACATGGTTTTGTCCAGGAGACTGAAATAAGAAGTTTCTCTAGTTAAGATCCTTAATGAATCAGGCCCTATGTTTGTAAATATGTTCACCCTAAACACCTGACATGGCCTACATAACAATGTGCAAGCACACTATAAAGGTCATGCCCCTTCCAGTGCACCCAAAAAGCTTTGGCTCCTGTGTCCTTAATTTGTCTGCTATCCATTTACTGACCTAAATGTTTTTGTGTGCCAATTCTCACCATTAAGTGTGGTTGTGGAAATCAGGCATTCTAAGTCTTGACCCGAGTGCTGTAACTTGCTAGTCTAACCTTAAAAACTTTTTGGAGTGGAAGATGTGTTGTCATTATTGGCCCAAGATTGAAAAGGCACATTTCAAATACAAAACACCTTAGTGTTTAGACACATTTTTGCAAGCTCCCATAAGATGCAAACAGATTACAGAGTGTACTAGATATAGCTAATCAATCCTTACTTAACTGCCTATTTAGACTCTTTTAGACTGTGAGGTAGTCCCAACAAAGGGTGATTTCCAAAGTATACTCAACATTCTAAGATTTTGACCTCCATCCACTAATTCTGTGGTCCTGTAAAGAGAGAACTAATTGACATCATTACCAGGGCCAAGGGAGTTTGCAGACTTAAATTCACCTACATGAAAAAACATACTACGGACAAATTTGTACAAAACCTAATTAGCCGGCCAGTAGTATGTTTGGGGAGTGTGGCAGACAACACATGCAAATATGGAGCACGCCTCCAAACTCCACACATATGAAACAATAATCAGGGAGTTGAATTCCTGACCCCAGTGCTATGAGAGCAAAGTGCTGACCACTAGGCCACTGCGATATTCCACATCTCTATGTAAAATACCAAAAATTGTGCCAGGTCATCATCATCATCATCATTTATTTATATAGCGCCACTAAATCCGCAGCAATGCACAGAGATTTCATTCACATCAGTCCCTGCCCCATTGGAGCTTACAGTCTAAATTGCCTAATATAGACATGCACACACAGAGAGGGAGAGACTAGGGTGAATTTTGATAGCAGCCAATTAACCTACCAGTATGTTTTTGGAGTGTGGGAGGAAACCGGAGCACCTGGAGGAAACCCATGCAAACACATGGAGAATATACAAACTCCACACAGATAAGGCCATGGTCAGGAATTGAACTCATTACATCAGTGCTGTGAGGCAGATGTGCTAACCACTAGACCACTGTACCGGGCCGACAAGTTATGTGAAATGCTTTGTGTTCATCATGTTTAGCTCCTTGCATTATAAGTAGCTAATATTTCTGCCTGCTGACAATGTAAAGTTTATTAAATATGTATGATCACCTGATTGTCATAATACTATCAGTTTTTTCAAATGGTGATTGTGTTAACATGTCCTTTTGTTTATATTTCCTTTTCTCAAACAGACCGGGCATGCTGGGAACGCCGGCAACGCCGTCGGGCTGTGGTGGAGGCGCAGGCGGGGGAGGAGGCAGAGGAGGAGGGGGACGACCAGCAGCGCCAGCCGCAGCCACAGGAGGAGGAGGAGGAGGAGGTGCAGCCGGTGGCAGTGGCTGTGTCATCGGAGGAGGAGGAGCCTGTGCCAGTGCTAGTGGCAGCAGCTGCAGTGGAGGAGGAGGCTGACCCGGAGGAGCAACGATTGGAGGAGGCAGCATCGGGCAGCCAAGAGGCAGTGGCCTTTGATGATAGTAAGTATTTTGGAAAAATGATGGACCTAATTCGATAAGATTGAGGATGTCCATTATACTTGTACATAATCCCTGCTGTGACACATGTTGATTAAATGGTGACATAAATGGCACAGGTTTTACACATAATATCTGGCTACAATTTTGATGTACATTAAACACTCAAACCACAGCCAGAGCCATCTTAACACATGGCCACGCAGGGCAGGGCCCTAAAAAATGTGGCTGCTAGCCTGGTGAACTTGTCAGCATATTAATCACTTGATTTTAAATTCCAATATCAACCAACATATTTTTAATTCCTGTGAGTTATTGTGTAGGTAGTGGCCCATGGTAGTGCTTTGCCCTGGGGCCTATAATGCTGGATAAGACAACCCTGTCCATGGCCCTCTACCTGTGGCTCACCAGAATGTAGGACATTGATCCAAATGCCTTAGCAATGTCTAATGTGCGTCCAAATGGTTTTGTTGCCAGAAGCCTAACATTTGAAAGTAATGTAACAGTACACATCTCTAGTAAGTCCAGTCTGTTTGCCAAATTAGGTTGAGCTGTATATTTATTGTTTTCGTTTGTTTCCTTTCAGCACCTGAGGAGGAAGGTCGGAGATTGGCCACACCACCACCCACTCCGGCCCAATTGTTGGCCCAAATGGGCCACTTACTCGGCAATCTCGAGGCCACCTGCCAGCAACTGGTGCGATTGGTTGCCGACTGGAAGGCTACATTGGACTACTGGTCCTCTTTATTGTAATTTTTGTATTATATGTAAATATTATAGTTTTTCCTTGTAAATATGTTGTTCATTTTGAATCCTTGCCACATTATATAACCAATTTTCCAAAAAACCTTGGTGTGTGTGTCTTTATTCATCTCATTACACAACATGTGGGTGTAAGGCTACAAGAGAATGCATTTAAAATCCTAAATGTGCAACATTTCAGCAAGATAGATTGTTTCTAACAACATTGCTGTAGCAGAAAAGGTTTAGATTTGCTGTTTGCATGTCATCCAAAAGGAACATGTGCCCTCCACCAACAAGCCACCCCTGTAAGAGGTATGCCATCTGTAGGCCCTGTGTGCAAGACATTCCAAAAGGTCAAATGCCCTAGCTATTTCACAACTTCCCCAAATCATGTGTCATTGTAGTGATAGTCCAAGGTTACGTTCCAGTGTCAGAGCAAAGGCAGTCACACATTGAAGAGAACATATGGAAACTGTACCCAGAAGTGGTGTAAGGCAGAAGTGCAAGTGAAGCTAATCTCCATGGTACTGGAGTGTGGTAAGCGGTCTGTTGTGTATTGAAACAGCTGAGTACATGACATAACGTGTACGGCGTGGATCCAGATGAAAGTCGAAAGTCGGATGGCAGCCAATGTAGCATTTAACTCAAAGAAGGCTGTCCCCTACAAATACCCCCCCCCCCTCCTCTTAGTCCATTCATAGTAATAAATGTCAGCAAGCACATAATAATGTGCCTGTAAACTGTGGGTCCTGAGCCATTGTTGAAAATTCCCACCAAGAATAAATTTTATTACAATACAGGATAATTAGGAGGGCATTTCTAACAATGTAGTACAAATCAAATCTACAAAATAAAACCATTGTGTGAAGTTCCTGCGTTTATTGTTAGCATAATGTTTCCACTCCACACAATAGTTGTGGGTAAGCTTTGTATTTGAACTCATGTCTGGTGAGTTGTGAGTCCAAAGTGCTAACCAGTGAGCTACCTGTGAGATGGATATTTTTGTGAGTAATTTGTGTGAATAATGAAGAGTAGTATTAAGTGTCAGTATCCTGTGTAGCACGCATGCTGTATGGTTGGTGTTGTCTGGGTTTTTCAAATATCAGGTTGGCCTAGTGGGTAGCTGTCCCACTTTCCATACAGTCATTCCTGAGTTGTAATCCAGACAGAAACCCTTCCTCTGTGTGGAGGTTGTATACACTCTTGTGTGTATCCTTTATGGAAGAGTATGCTATGCATTCATTTTGCTGAAAAGGCAAAGATGTATTCACACCACATACATTTTAATACATTCGTTATTCATGTGTTTTTAATGTAGCCATGTGCATGCATTTTGCATACTATACGGCGACTTGAAATCGAAGAAATCCTAAACACAGATCGTGAGCAATGTGTTTTTTACAAGTGTGTATTAGGTTAATTAGTAGCAAAGAAAAAACAACCGTCCAGAGTGTTGCACATCATTGTTATTTGTCAGTGATTAATGAGTAGAGAGCTATGTCGTAAAAATAAGCCCCAGCCATTTATGTTGTGTTGTGTGTAAACAAACTGTTGGTCCCTCCCACAGTGGGCGTGAGGTTTGCATTGCTTGGCTTGTCGTCAACCAGTTGAGAGCCGTCGCTTATGCGTGTAGCATGTTTAAAGATCCGCAGGTGGGTGTGTTTTCTAACGTTTGCGCTGCTTATTTCCGTCACTTAGACCACATGGGGGTGTGTTTTTGCTGTTTGAGGTGCTTATTTCGGTTTACGTCACTCAAAGTATGCAAGGCAGATGCGTATGCGTTTGCGAACTTTGATGAATCAGGCCCAATGACACCACATTAATGAGTTTTGCTTTTATAATTACACTTTTCAACACTGCCATGAATTCATAGTAATATATACGCAGATGGTTACAACAGGGTAGATGGACATATATGCACATAGAAAAAGAAAAGAAAAGACATGCTTGCACATAAATACACATGAAGGGCTGTGTTTTACATTTGTTTTTAATGTTAACATTTTTACACTAGTCTCTGAACAGATAGGACTTCTAGGTTCACTAACTTTTGACATCTTCAGGTATCTCCACCCAAGTCAACTTGGGATGGAGCAAAAGGAGGTGTGGATGAACTTGGAGAACATTTCTGTCTCATCCTTGACACCAAGTAAAATTGCAAATGGCAGGAAGGCGGTGATACTCACTATCACGATGACTGCAACCCTGACAGTAGTATGCCTAACTTGAACATTCTGAAGATGATATGTCAGAACGAAGTAGAATTGCAGCTGTAAAAAATAATGACGTTTAATAAAAGCGACTATGCGCGGTCCCGCTACTAGTAAATGACGTCACTGGAAAACGTGACGCTACTATTACTGCTGTTAAGGGAGTATAGAAGAAAGCGCCAGATGTACAATATTTTTTTTTACAAACACTTCTACATTGTACAGCCGGCACATTCTTAGTATCGTTCCATTTTCCAGTGACGTCATTTACTAGTACCGGGACCGCGCATAGCCGCTGTTATAAAAAGTCATTATTTTTTACAGTCACAATTATACTTTGGTTGGGCATGTCATCTTCGGAATGTTCAAGTTGTGCATACTATTTTCGCTGTTGCAGTCATCGTTAAAAGGTACCCAACCCATGAGGGGCATGTATGTCAACAGTTTTGACTCAGGAACGTTCCTTGGGACTATAACCTTTCCAATATACAAGAAACTGCAGAGTGCCTCTGGAAATGTAAGAATCAAGGATTTGTTCAAACTTATACCCCTGCTGATCCTGAACTAGAATGGGAGGTGGAGGTTTGTTGAAGGTGGAAAATGAATTGATGACAAACGGTTTTAAGAGAGAAGAATGGAAAAAAGAAGTAGATTGATCCAGTCTAACGGCTAGTGAATTGATGGTTTCTAAAATCTTGAAGGGGTTATTGAATCTAGAGGTTAGTTTTATTCTTTGCACCCACAGATGAAGATTGCTGGTTGATAACCAAACCTTGTCTACAAGTTTCTCTACCTTTCTCTCCTGTGGCATCCTTATAACGAGAATATGTTTTAATCAAGTTTTCCTCACAAAAATCCCTAAAAAGAGAATTTACTGCTGGTACTTTGGAGGATGGGAAATTGGGCAAGGTGAGTAATTTAGGATGGCAACCATAAAGTACAAAGAATGGAAAATTGGAAATTGTTTCATGAAAATGGTTATTTTAAGTGAACTCTGGCCAGGGGAGTAATTCCCCCCAATTGTATTGATTGGCTGGGACATACATCCTTAAGAACTTGAAAAGTTCTTGGTTAGTTCTTTCAGTTAACCCATTGGTTTGGGGGTGATATACTGAAGAGAAAATTATCTTTACATTTTTACAAAAAAGCCCTCCAGAATTTAGATACAGACTAGGTATCACGATCGGATACAATTTCTTGGAGACACCCCAGTAAACGAAAAACTTCCTTTATGAAGAGGGCAGCTAAAGTAGAAGCAGATGGGAGACCTTTGAGAGGCACAACAAAAACGGCACTGGAAAAATGATCCATGATGATCCAAATGACTGTGCAAGCATTGAATGAAGATAGACCAGTAATGAAATCCATCTATAGATGGGACCATAGGCGATCGGGAGTGGAAAAGGAATAAGTGGGCCATGAGGCTTTTGGCAAGGCACCTTGCGCTGGGCACAGAAAAAAACAGAAAAAAACTTCTCTATTCCTGACAAAGAGTTGGCCACCAATAATTCCGGGTGATCAGCTCCCAAGTCTTTTTAACACCTGCATGACTGGAAAAGCAAGAAGCATGGGTCCAATGTAATAGTTTTGGCATGTAGCTTGGGAAGAGTAATAGTTTTGCCAGGAAGGAAGGAGTTTTCGCAATAATACATCCATTCTGTAAAAACTAATTTGATTTCTAACAGCTCCTTGTCTCCTATCCCATAATTCATCTCCGATGGTAGGAGCTTGCGAGAGCAAAAAAACACAACTATGGAGCCCCAGAGGAGGCCCGTTGAGACAGGATGGCTCCATTTTCATTAGAAAATGCATCTAATACAAGGAAGAAAGGACATAGACATTTAGGTTGCTGTATGATGAATGCAGAAGATAAGACACTTTTGAGTTGTTTGAAGGAATGCACAGCTTCCGGAAGCCACCCTTTCGAGTTGGCCGTCTTCCATGTCAAGGGAGTGATAGGAGCGACCAGGTCAGAATAATCCTTAATAACCTGTCGGTAGTAATTAGCAAACCCTAAGAACCGCTGAATAGCCTTTAGTCTAGAAGGTTGAGGCCACTTGGTGATGGTCATCAAGTTTACCAGGATCCATTTGAAGTCCGAAAATAATGTAACCCAGAAAAGGCAGCCAACTTTGCTCAAATACACATTTTTCCATTTTGCAAAATAAGTAATTAGACCCAAGTCAAGTGAGGACTTCTGCTACATGTCTTTGATGAGATTTGAGATCCCGGGAAAGGAGGAGTTTATCGGCCAGATATACTACTACAAATTGATAAATGACATCCTGGAAAATCTCTAAAACTCTGAAAAACTGCAGGGGTGTTGCATAGGTCGAAGGGCATATCCAAATATTCAAAGTGGCCATCACTTGTATTAAAGACATCAATATAGAAGGTATTTACATCAACAAGGTGCTTCACAATCTATAAACACAAAATTTAAATATTAAATACCAAAATAATATAAAAAAATCACATGAAGCAACAGTCAATAAAAAATGTGGAAAGTAGGGGTCTTCTCCGCATCAAATAAATGATGTCCTCCAAGCAGGAATTCCCTATATAAATAGTAAAAGAGAAAATATGTAGTGTAGTAGGTTTATAGCACACACTGTTCAATATATAGAAACATGTAAAACGTAATGAAAAATAATAAAAAATAGTAAGCAAAAAAAGTCACAAACACCTTTGTGTATGTGATCACTTAGGTCGAAAAATAATGGATAATAAAACATCAATCACCACTTATAACTTTTTGTAGGAAATCTCCGATATTAAAAAAATATATTCAAACAGGTATAGAGTCTCTCAATATACATCAGTGAGACAAGTCACCTACCAGAGCTTGCAGATGTCAAAAGTTTTCAGCAGTTTCTTTTTGGGATCCAAAATTGGCTGCAGAGCAAGATATACAGGAGGAGAGCCCTCCGATGATAAGACTATTTCCAATGTGTTTCAACCACAAATGGTCTTTGTCAAGGCATATCATACCTGCATTCCCTGTCTCATATATACACTGTATAGACAAAAGTATTCGGACACCAGTAGGTACTGTAATGACATGTTATTCAAATACATATACTTTAATGTGTAGTTGGTCCCCCTTTTGCAGCAATAACAGCTTCCACTCTTCTTGGAAGGCTTTCCACAAGATGTTGGAGTGTTTCTGTTGGAATTTGTGCCCATTCATTCTGTAGAGCATTTATTAGGTCAGGCACTGATGTTGGACGAGAAGTTCATCCCAAAGGTGTTTGATGAGGTTGAGGTCGGGGCTCTGTGCGGGCCAGTCAAGTTCTTCCACACTGAACTCATCAAACCATGTCTTCTGTAGTCATGTAGTCTTTGCTTTGTGCACTGGAGCACAGTCATGTGTGAATAGAAAAGGACCTCAAAGTTGGAAACATAGCATTGTCCAAAAGGGCTTGGTATGCTGAAGCATTAAGATTGCTCTTCACTGGAGATAAGGGGCCTAGTCCAAATCCTGAAAAACAACCCCATACTATTATCCCTCTTCTACCAAACTTCACATTTGACATAATGCAGTCAGACAGGTAACATTCTCCAGGCATCCGCCAAACAGAGAAGCATGATTTGTCACTCCACAGAACATGTTTACACTGCTCCACAGTCCAGTGTCAATGTGCTTTACACCACTCCATCCGACGCTTGGCATTGTTCTTGGTGATGTGAGGCTTGCATGCAGCTGCTCAACAATGGAAACCCATTCCATTAAGCTCCTCCACACAGTTTTTTCTCAACAGTTTAGTTCCGTGCTGTTCATTGGTTTCCTTAGGTTACCCCTATCTGCTGCTCAGTCTGGCATTTCTCTATCATTGGACGCCATCTTGCCTAGTGGTTTGCGCATGCGCTACCCCGGGATCCTTTCAAACTTTTGCTCCGCAGTGATTGGATCATCCTCAGCCAGTTCCCTTTATATGGGCCCTCCTCCATTTAATGGGGGTCAGATCATCAGGTCTCCCTACCTGATAGGTAACATCTCCTCTGACTCCTGTTCATATACTTCCGTTGTTCCTGACATTGTGGATTGTGAAGTTCACCACTTCTCGGCATTACCTGTGCAGCTCATCGCTTCTCAGCATTACCTGTGCAGCTCATCGCTTCTCAAAATTACTGGTGCAGCTCAGCGCTTCTCAGCATTATCTGTGCAGCTCATTGCCTCTCAGCATTACCTGTGCAGCTCATCGCTTCATAGCATTACCTGGGCAGCTTATCTCACAGTCCAGACTTGTGGCTTCACTGCAGAGCATCGCTCATCATCGGTCCTGTTCCAGAATTATAACACCTATGTGGATCGCAGTGCTTCTGCTATCTGCAGCTCATTGCTTCTCAGCATTACCTGTTCAGCTTATCTCACAGTCAAGACTTGTGGTTTCACTGCAGAGTATCGATCATCATCGGTCCTGTTCCAGAGTTATAACACCTGTGTGGATCTCCGTGCTTCTGCTCTCTGCAGTTCATCTCCTCACTGCTACAACTATTCTGCTTTACAGCTACTTGGTGGTTCAGCGCATTATCTGCTCTGTGCACCTTAGAGGACTTCGACCTGCGGTTGAGAGCAGCTAAGACCATATTCCCTTGCGGGAATCCCTGGTGAATACGTCTCCTTCGTTAGACTCTGCACCTCTCTGGGGGTAAGCTATCACTCGAGCAGAGATTAAGACCATTCCCATTATCTGGCTCTCATGACAGTATGATCTGACCAGTTGGAATGGATCCTGATCGAGAACCTGTCACGGGCACTAGGAGTTCTGCCCAGGATTCACCAGGTGACTATGCTTACCAGAGGGGCGGAGTTTGCACAGCGGTCCTCTGGCAGCAGGGTGAATAGTGGAACGTATATAACAGCAGATGGAGAGAGGATGTCAATGGAACTGATGATAGTCAGTGACTTGCAGCTATACTGGTAGATGAGACAGTGACTTGCAGCTATACTGGTAGATAGGTCAGCGACTTGCAGCTATAGTGGAAGGCAGGTTTCAACCACGGAGAGCCGGATGGACGTGAGCAGGTGAAGGAAGGTAATGGGAGAGTCAGTGGTCTGCGTTCAGCAAGTTGTACCACTGCTGTGAAGGGAAGACTTGTCCAGGTGCAGGTAGGTAGCGGGAAGTCAGTGGTCTGCGTTCAGCAAGTTGTACCACTGCTGTGATGAGAAAACTTGTCCAGGTGCAGGTAGGGTAGCGGGAAGTCAGTGGTCTGCATTCAGCAAGTTGTACCACTGCTGTGATGAGAAGACTTGTCCAGGTGCAGGTAGGTAGAGAAGTCAGTGGTCTGCGGACAGCAAGTTGTACCACTGCGAGGAAGTGAGGACTTGTCCAGGTGAGGATAAGTGGAGGAATGAATAGAGTCAATAATTGTATGAATACAATGAGAGCACAGAGGAACTTGCTCCAAACAGATATGCAGCGTTATTGCTAATAGTCTATAGCGGGTATGGATACAGCTGCTGAGTAGGGAAGCTTGCCCTAAGCGGATATGCAAGGTAACAGTTGAAAGTCAATAGCAAGTAAGCATACTGCTGATGAGTAGAGAAGCTTGTCCACGAGGATATGCAGGCACAGCAGGAGCGCTGAATGGCTGAAGCGGGTATGGGAACCGCAGGTGAGCAGAGCAGGTAATCCAACAGACAGCTGAGGACACGAGCAGGATACAAGAGTCAGTAGCGGGTATGAGAACCGCTGATGAGCAGAGCAGGTAATCCAGCGGACAGCTGAGAACACGAACAGGATACAGAAGTCAGTAGCGGGTATGAGATCCACCGAAGAGTAGAGCAGGTAATCAGCAGGAAGCTGAAGACACGAGCAGGACACAGGAGTCAGTAGCGGGTATGGGAACCACCGATGAGTAGAGCAGGTAATCAGCAGGGAACTGAAAACACAAGCAGGACACAGGAGACACCTTCAGAGACTCACAGGGAATGAGACTCAAGATCAGGCAACGATGTAATGAGCACAGGTGCCTTAAATAGGGAGAGGTGCCTGATCCACCAATTAGATTAAAAGGAAAGGTCATAAGAGTTCTTGGAGGCTGCGCATGGCCAGTCCATCAAGATGGCGGACGGCCGCGGCTCAGGACAGGCGCCGGCAGGAAGGCTAGAGAACCACGCACCAGCGCAGAGGCACTCACGGTCCGGTGAGTGACAGAACCATTAGCCAAAGACTTGTTGCAACATTTGGTAGGTTGTATCGAAAGCCAGGATGCCACTGAAATACAAACTCTCCAATGTATTCAAGCTTTAGCTTCACATCTGGACTCACTGCAGTCATTATTACCAGTCTCTCGGACTGATATTTCAGCCGAGGTTAAGCCCACAGTTTCTGTCACTTCTTCTACTTGCGGTTGCCTCAATCCAATGCTTGCCCAATGCTCAATCCAATTCGATCTACTGCCTTATAACTTTTTCACAGACCGCTCTAAAGTCGCTTATATTATATCCCTTTTGTCAGGACAGGCTCTTGCTTGGGCTTCACCCCTTTGGGAGAGGAATGTTTCTCTTCTGCAAGATGTTGCTGCCTTCACGTCTGCATTTAGAAAATCTTTTGATTAACTAGGCCGCCTCTAGTCTTCAAAGACTGCGTCAGGGTTCCAAAACCCTTCCTCAATACATGATCCAATTCATAACTGTGTCATTGGAACTTCAATGGAACCATGAGGACTTAGTAGCCATTTTCTGGCAAGGCCTCGCTGAACGAATCAAAGATGTTTTGGCGCCCCAGGAGTTACCCTCTACACTTAACGCTCTTATCTCATGTCACAAGGTGGATATCCATTGTTGGGAAAGAGCATCTATATGGGAATCTCCACGACGGACTGTCAACAAACCTTCTTCTCGTCCCCTGTCTCCAAGTTCCTCTGATGAGCCGATGCAATTGGGTTGAGCCTGTCATGCCTGAGGATCTCTCTGTACCCAGACTGGTTTGTTTCTCTGGAGCTGGACTGGTGACTACATGGACAAAGCTGGGTGGCCTGATAATGTCCTTCTGAATATAGTGAATGGACTGGTGCAGATGGTGGTTACAATAGCAGGGGGGAGCAAACAGGAACTGAATTTCTGGACCGGACTGGAACTGGATTGCTAGACCGGACTCTAAACGGAATGCTGTAACTGGAATGCTGAAAGACGATTACTTTAACCGGAATGCTGGAAGAGGATTGCTGTAACCATAATACTGGAAGAGGATTGCTGTAACCGGAATGGAACTGGAATGCTGTAAGGAACCAGTGTCGATATAAACAAAGTGCTGGAATGGACTAGACCAGAATGCAGACTGCATGGTCAGTTAGGTACGTTAGGTTACGTTAGTAGCAAGACTGTAGCAAGATAGTGAGAGTGCAAACTGCTGGGAAATAGGTTGACGTCTGGAATACCACTTTGCACTGCCAACAGGTAAGGGCTCCAGGAAATCCTTTTATAGTTGTTGTTGATTGCTGATTGGAGACTACAATCAGCTGGGCAAAAGCAGCACTCTGATTTGCTGAAATGGAGCAGGGGGTAAATGTATCAAAGTGCGAGTTTGCCAGCGTGTTTAAATCGCGGCAAATCGCGGGTGCTTACTCGCGAGTTTTTTTTTAAAAAACCTGAAATGTATCAAGCTGCGATTTTGACACTGATGTTCAAAATCGCTGGTCATCTCTGGCGATTTTGTGCGATGTAAACACTCCCGAGTTTAGCCAACTCTCCTGTGTTTGGAAAACTCTCCTGTTTTGTAACAGCGTGTTGTCAAACACATCACTGTTACACTGACCTGTCATACAGCTGCCGGAGCTCCGGCAGCTGTTAAAATGTTACAGAATAGATCAAAGTGAAAAAAAAAAAAAAGCGTGAGGTCCCCCCTCTATTCATGCTTAACCCTAGTGCTGCCTGACTAGTGCTGGTCCCGTGAAAATCGGGGAAAAATTTTGCGTGGGGTCCCCCCGATTTTCACTTTACCAGCACTAGGCAAACCAGCCAGGGTTGGCGGGACTATAGCAGTGGGACACACGGCAGGGGTCCCCCTGCCATAATGACTAACCAACCCTACACTGTTCAGCCCTGGGCTGGATTCCCTAGGGAGTGGGGTCTGCCGAAAAAAACAAGCGGCAACCCCCCTAGAAAGAACCAGCCCAGTACTAGGGCTCTTCCTACTACCCCTGGGCTGTGGATAGTAGGGTAATAACGGCGAAAGTGAGTAAAAATAATAAACAGACGCCATTTTGTTTTGTGGAACTACAAGTCCCAGCCAGCCAGGTTGCCAAAAACAATGTGGCCATGCTGCTGCTTGTATAACTACAAGCACTAGCATACCCACGTTAGCCAGGGCATGTTGGCACTTGGAGAACCACAAGTGCCAATATGCCCTGACATCCCTGGCTTGCTGGGACCTGTAGTTCCACAAATGAAATGTTAAATAAACAACAGCACCCTAGTAAACACCACATACATTTATTAAAAATAAAAAACCCACAATAAACACACTAACCACCCTCATTTTCACCACATCTATTAAATAAAAATAAAAACACTTCAAATACTCACCAAAGATGTCTTCTTTCTTCTCCAAAAGGTCCGTGCTTGCCCCAGTCCCTTAATAATTATACCTTCCAATAGTTGTGCTTGCCCCAGTCCCAGCAAAATTATACCTTCCAAAAGTGATGGCTTGTCCAATATCTTCTTTGCTTCGGCCAGGAGGGCCCCATATTTGTAATTCCAATGAGTCTTTAATCTTGATTGCAGAAAAATAAGAAAACTGTGGACCCGCCGCTAACACCTGCTACCTAGTAGGAGGTCCGGTACGCAATGAACTTACGTTCATTGCGCAAGCTATAACTACTGTATTATGTGATTTTCCCACGCTAGTGGGGAAATCACCTAATACAGTAAATAGAGCTTACGCAAGTAAAGTAGCTCATCGCTGGAGTTGCAAAATCGCACTTTGATACATTTACCCCTAGGTTACTATATCCAAGATGGCAGCTCCCATGAACTGGTTTTGGAGGGAATCTGAAATGGAGGCTGCTATAAGCCGATTGGCTGAGAGGAAACTAATAACATTCTACAGGCTCATATTATCCAGCGATCTGGTAGGAGTCCATCTTATATTAATATCACGAAGGTGATGGGAAGGTGCACCTAATGTTGAAGTAAACCATCTGTACTATGGAATAATTACAGGATGAAGAGTATTATATCACATTAATTGTATTTTCATGATTTTATTATCAAGTGTATTTTCACACCAAGTGCTTATTATTCTGTATGAATGTGATTTGGACTTGTTTTCCGTGAGAACTATTTAGCGCCAAATGTCCTGATATCATTCTGTTATCTCACCAGTTTAGTTGTTCATTGGTTTCCCTTGGTTACCGCTATCTGCTGGTCAGTCTGGCGTTCCTCTATCATAGGATGCCATCTTGCCTCCGTGTGCGCTACCCCGGGAACCTTTCAAATCTGTGCTCTGCAGTGACTGGATCATCTTCAGTCAATTCCCTTTATAAGGGCCCTTCTCCGTTTAATGGATGTGAAGTGTCTTGTGGGCATTCTGGAGACACTGCGCGGATAATTGAATGTTGTTTGAGTGATAAAACTGGGGTGAGCTGGCGGCACTGTTAATAAATGTATTAATGTGTTATCACTCTGTATTACAGAAACAGTTTATTATAAATAGTTATACCATAGAGAACATTCCAGTGTTTGCCTATTGACAGAGTATGAATGAAGCGCTGATCTGCTCACACCATTCCTCTCACACAAATGGTTAACTGACCACAACTGAGCTCTGCATACTCAATGCCTGTCCTGGCTAATGCCATCTCCTCCTTCCTCTTCTTTGGGAGCTGTAGTTTTTCAGTGCTTGGCAGCGCCTGCGCAGTCACAGTGATGTCGCCTGGTTATATATAAAGATGCCAAATTTCTTAAGTTGGCTTATAGATTGCAATACAAAGCATGCAGGTAGGCCTCAGTTTGTAGGTCCCATCAACAGATGAGCTAGGGGTTTCAGATATTAAGGAGACTGAGTTGACTAGTGGAGAACAGCAATGCTAGAGAGGTTTATGGTGAATGGAATGAGCTAGAATGGAGTGCATCCATCTCTAAAAAGTGCTAGGTAATGCCTTCAGCAATCCTGTTTTTGAGTTACCTGGAGGCAAAACAGTATTATTCACAATGTATCATAACAAATGCCTCTAATTTTATGTGTTTTTGCCTATAGTGAGAAACTAGATTTCTGTTGGTAATTGACCTTGCTGGAAATACAGCTCTGTAACAAGTGATTATTGAGATAAACTTTAGTGATTCAATCAAGCTAATACATTCTTTCAAACTGCTCCCATATCCTGTAACTGTCCATCTTTTGGAAGAATTTTCCTTCTTATGGACCCAAATCACCCTTTCCCTGTTTACTTCCAAACTGTTCATATTTTGGTCTGATGAATCGGTTTATATGGATAAACATTTGTACTCAAAGCAAAATAAAGTGACTGCTTGTCTCCTAAAGTCAATACAGTAGCATACATAATGTGGATTGTGTCAACTTCATTGATTTTGTATCTGAGCGTTATAAACTGTATTTTGTGTTAACAAGCATTCTAAATATCATCAAGGTATGTACACTTGTCTACATAACAAAAAAATGTGTAGGAGTTCCTCTTGGGCCATTTAAAAAATTTGTAGGTATGTAATACAATAAATGATGAGTTCATTCATATTATATACTGAAGGTAATGCCCCATGCAAGTATTAAAGCTGTAAGCATGTAAAACTGTTTGGATAATTGCTTTTCATGTTATATTCTTTACAAAGACATTTGAGGACAGTGTGCTGTCATTTGCAAATTCACTGTTTTCACATTAGTTATATAATAGATTATGCATGTAATTGTTATGGACTGTTGTTGCTGCTTTATGGACATGTTTCAGTACAGACTGTACATCATCTTTTGTCTGTACCCTTTAAATAAGGTATTATAAATCTTTAGTTTGGACAATACTGCCTCTCTCCCACTCACCACAAGCCTGTTGAACACTTTTCTCTATTACTCCTAAACAATCACTTTAGTTTTCTTCTCTTAGACACACAGACCTACAGATATGGAAAGGCTGCTGACCTCCCTGGTGGGAATCTATGCTGTGTCTACTTTTCAGTCCTGAGTATAGAAGCTCATCAGAATGAGGTATTGATTGGGAGAACAAATATCCTGTAACAAGCTTTGGGCTCTGCAGAAAATCACTTTTTTTGAGCAAATGTATCATGATTTACTAGAAACTCAAACTGAATTCACCTCTCCCAATTCTGCTCTCTTCGGTGTTGCATGTGGTAAAAAAAAAAAAAAAAAAAAGATTGAACAAACAGGAATAGCTCAATAATTTCCCTTTTCTGTTATTGGTAGAAATACATGTTGGAAATTGTGGCAGTAAAGTTCATATATTAAATTGCAAAAAAAATATTTTTTTATGTGCAACTGAGCCATTTTATTTACTTTGCACATACAAAGCTGAGCACACATATACCGCTTTTGGGATTTCCCCAATATACCTATTCTGTTATAGGACTGCCGATCCAGCTGGACATGCACATACTGGAAAGGAAAAAACTTACTACCACTTTAGGACCTTTATTGAATTTAACTTTTTTTCTCAGTAAATAATGCTTAAAGTTAAAGTTATTTCATCGTTTCAATTACAGTTATTTCAATTAAAGTTATTTCATCGTTTTCCAATAACTATTGTCTATGCGATTTGTGTGGTTCCAAAGCACAAGCAATTTATTTAGCAAAAGTAAAAAGAATAACAGTTCAATAAATAAGTACAGCCGATGCATACACTGCGCGGTGCTGCACTCTGCTGGATCCAGCTACACAGTCCTTCAGTCCTAAAGACTGTGGTCAGAGTGACTGCATGCTGGTCCCAGAGCCCTTACTTAAGTACAGTCAGTGATACAGTGAAAACAATACAGATGACTTGCCATGTTTCCATAGGTTCAGGCTTCAGGAAGGTCCAGTGTAATGCAGTCCATAGGTCAGTTCAAACGACACCCTCCAGAGGTGGGAGTTAACTTTCCAAGGGTGAAGGGGGGGGGGGTGGTCAGCTCTCCAGAAGATGAATACTAATGTTCCCACCAAGAACTAGTTTAAACTGGTATATTAGCATTACACAGACAATACCATTCTAATCATTTATTCCCTATCATACATAACTAGCATACGCAGTGAGCGATCCTTTCGGCGAATGAACCAGATGTCTGCGGATAAATAGGGGACTAGAATGATACCAAACATGATATGTTTCCTGTGACCTGAACCTTAGATCTCACTGACATGTACATATAACCTTATAATATTTAACTATAAACCAAATAACATCTGTACATAAACGACTGTGAATTGGAACGATTATAAAAAATGAACTATATACACAAGTGAATGTGTAAGTGCGAGTGTATGCGTGCTTTATTTATCGTGCGCCATAACACGTGGTGTACTGATCGCAATCGCACGGGAAAACAATATTAATCAATATACTTTCTTTCATCCAATTATTCGACTTTGACAGCTCCACCCTTTGATAGTACACAAAACTATCACCTTAAAGATTTTATTGCAGGATCCCAGTAGTATGTTTCATTATTCTGTATGATCACTGTCTGTAGATCTCAATCAGGTTACCATAAAAGAGAATCACAATCCTAGAAACAATTTTCTTTTCATATACCTTTGGAGCTTGGAGATAACCTTTTGTATGCCCTTAAAGGGTGCGATAGAACACGTATCAACAATACAGAATATTCTACAACAGTTCTTCATGCCTAACATTTTCATCTGTCCAAAGCATTTCTTTTAGCTCAGACAACATTTAAACACTGCGGCCCTGAGTCATTAAGATGAGTAAAGCATAAAAAGGGAGTAACTTTGCACCTGGGCAAAACCTTGTTGCATTGGAGGTGGGAGGTAAATTTAAAATGTGGGGACAGATTTTTAGTTGAGCTAGGGCATGTCCTAGATCATCTTAAAATTTCAGTGCAAAAATAAAGCTATCCAAGTATTGGTGTGCTACATGCAAAAAACAGCCAGTATTTAACTGATGTGCAAAATAATAAACTAATCTGCACCCCTTGTATTGTAATATGGTTTGACCCGGATAACATTTACTCCTTTTTTTGCTTTACTTCCCTTAATGACTCAGGCCCTGCGTGTTCACCAATAACATCATCCTATGTCTATCAACAATGTCATTTACAATCTCCTTCAACCTGAGTTAGTATATACACTCTAATAATATCAACAGTTCTCTTCTTCAACACTTGTGGGATGGGCTATTGTCTGTTCGTTCTTCCCAGTCTCCCAATAGTCAAGTTTTTTTGTACGTGAAACAGTGATCGGCTTGCCGAATATTGGGAGACTCCAATCTAAGGGACCTAGCTGTCTTACCTTTCCCCTAGTGACCTCTCACCCCATAATTCGGGTATCTCAGGAATATTTAGTGGAAAGATAACTAGTCCTATTTGATATAATCTCTGAGACACGTGAGAGCACACCCAGCACTGTTTGGTCTACAGCCTTACCCACCCAAGAATGATAGTTATTCTCAAGGATGCCTGCTCAATTCCAAATATTACTGGACTGGCATCGCTGGATATACCTCTCTTCAACTATGTGGTCAAAGTACTTACGGGCGCAATACTCCTCAGACAATAGCCCCTCACACTGTCTCCAAGCTCCAAGGTTACCAAATTTTCCTTTACCCCTGCATTGAATAGAGTAATTGGCTGGACCGATTGTGCTAACACCTTCTCCTTCATTCCCAACTCCTCAATATCACTACCTGAACCAGCCTCTGTCACTTGTTCACAATTGAAAGAATTGACTGTCCTGAAAAGAGAATGAGTGAAACACGGGACAGGAAAAAACAGGAAAAACTACTACTTCATGCTGGACAAATTTTGTCTTTGCAAAGTCTTTGGCTCAGGTGTTGTTAACTGCGATTGGGGTATCCCAGAACAGATTCATAAGTGTAATTGTAACCTTCTCCGGCTGTTGACTCCTCTGCAGTGGATGGAATGGGTACCAGTGTCTCTCTGCTACCCCTAAGGACGTGATGTTGGTCGTCAACACTTGGTACCTGTCTGTCAAACAAACTGAGCGTAGGAAATTACAGTTCCACAACATACTCTCCCAGTCCAACATCATAACAGTTAGCGTAACACCTCAGGAGACAGTGTTTTGAACGTTCTTTGCTGCTGTCTCACTATTTGCTTTTCCTCTCAATATCTAGAACAGTCTCTCCGTTACAAACTCATCACAAGAAAAGTCAAAAATATTTCAAGAGATGACAGGTTAAGAGGCAATTTAGGAGTGATTTTGATAGTGGGGAGGACTAGTGGCCAAAGCTACCAGCCACTCCAATCAAGTTTCAACCCTCATTCCATTCAATTTGTTCTAGCTAGTACCATTACTCTATATTCCCACTGGTTTGTGGCTAATCAAAAGTATGTAACTTGCTATCACTGCTCATACATTATAAAGTTATTACCAATAAAATGAATACCCCTATCACTTTTTATAACTCTAGGGATACTATATCTATTAACAGCAATATGTTAGAAACATTTCAATACACTTTTACCCAGATATGTTTCATCGGTACACCAGTACATACTTGAGGATCCTGCAAGGTGGTAATTGTATGAAGTTGATTTGTTTTACCTGAAGAAAGTCCACCTGTAGGAGGGGTATGGGATGGCTCTATTGGTATTGTCTTCCTGACGTTTTCTCTTAATCCTGTAAGACAGGGTATTGCCTTCCTACCAGCTTGAGAAGAAACGTCTGATGCACACCATCATCATCATCATTTATTTATATAGCACCACTAATATAGACACACACTCACACACAGACACACAGAGAGAGAGACAGACATACAGACAGGTCAATTTTTTTTAATAGCAGCCAATTAACCTATCCGTATGTTTTTGGAGTGTGGGAGGAAACCGGAGCACCCGGAGGAAACCCACGCAAACACAGGGAGAACATACAAACTCCACACAGATAAGGCCATGGTCGGGAATCGAACTCATGACCCCAGTACTGTGAGGCAGAAGTGCTAACCACTAGGCCACTGTGCTGCATCAATCTGCTCTTACCAGCTTGCACATACCTTCTTTACCCAGCTGAGCCTGACCATGTGCTGCCTCCGCTAGGCCTGGAAGATACACTCTGGGGGCTACTGGCCTACCTTGTCCAACTCTCCAGGGTCCAGTAGACTCCTAACCACATCCTTTCGCCTTCCAGACTGTTTATTCTTCAGGCAACACAAATCTCATATATATTAACTAATTTATATGTGTGTATAATGTAAAACAATACAAAGAAAACAAAACAAAACATATATTTGTCGGCTGTCTTGTAAAACCCTGCGGTCCATTTGACAGCTATGTCCGCCCTGTTGTGAAAGTCATGCACAGTCATGTGTGTAAGTGTTAACTTAAATAACAGCTACTTCAGTAACTGTGTCACTGTCACATGTCCTACTTGTAATGTGAGTGTTCTACTTATGCACTGCCAATGTCATAAAAAGTTCTTCAGTCACCTCAACGTTGCCCCTATACTAGAAAAATACTGAAGACCAATGTATATCATTTGATTTACCCTCTGCCAATTCACATGCCAGTTTTAATCCCACACGTTCAGCTACTCGGCTAAGTGAGAAGGGCAAAGGGGGTCCATTTCTATAACACGTTCGTCAACTATAACAATATCCAGTACACGTCTGTCTAACGGTGAAAAATATAAAAACATGAAAATTTCAAATTTTTTCTAGGGTTTCACTTATGTCAGGTCTTGTGGCAAAAATCCTATTCCAATGTTCTACACAGAGATGCATATCTGTATGTCTAACCTCCAACGAGTCTCGTACCACCCTTTTTGCATATATAAAGGCACACCTCACACAGGAGACAAAAAGGCAGATACCACATGCAATCTCTAAAACATGAATCATATTTCCACAACAAAAACCACTGCTTAAAATCAGCAGCTTCTATACACATAAAAATAAACCCCTAGCTACTCCCGTAACTACATCTGATTCTTTTCAGATTAAAGATCATCTTACATGTGACTCCATGGGAGTCATTTATCTCATCACGTGGCCATGCGGTCTACAATATGTGGACAGAACATTTAGAAAGTTTAAAACACGGATAAATGAACATATTAGAAACATGAGAATTGGATTAGAAACTCACAACTTGTCAAATCATTTTAAAATAAATCATCAAAAAGACCCAACAGGATTAAGATTTGTGGCTATCAAATTAGTTCAAAAACATTGGAGAGGAGGGGACTACAATAGAATATTAAACCAAGAAGAATCAAAATGGATATATACTCTGGGCACTATCACCTATGGGGTTAAGTGCAGATTTTGAACTGAAATCTTTTCTATAGCTATGCATATTAGCAGTTAGAACTTCCCATTGAATATTTCCTTGTATTTTTACATATTAAAATTAATTATATGAAATTTCACTTATTTAAACTAATATATCTAAGCGATTTTAACAACATGTCAATGATATATATGTCCCCTTTCTAGTTATAGAAGTATGTCTTTTGATATGAAGAATGCTATTATTGCTTTTATTGAAAGTTTTATTGAAAGTCCGTTTTTATGATATTTTGCCTAATTAGAAACACCTGCGGGCTTTCGAGCTCAACTATCTATATAAACAACTAATCAGCTCTCACTGCCCTCCCCTGATGAAGTCATACGACGAAACGCGTAGGGTCCAATGAGAGCTGAGACCTGTTGCCTAGCAACCCTTACCCGGAAGTGACTCAGACGCCGAACGGAGAGAAAATCACCGCTGTATGTGGAACTTTACCTGTCATTGCTGACACAAGCATCTAAGTTGGGACTACAGTAAAAGAAACATTTATGTGCGCAGTTTGACTTACTAAATGTAAGTTCGTTTTTATTGTTTTACAAATAAATGTTTCATACGATATAACACCATCGGAGCACCTGTGTCTTCTCTTATCCCTCTCTTTGCATGAGGTAATCTAGAGAGACCAGGGAACCTGTTTGAACATATCACTAAAGCACAAATGTGAACAAGGATATTATCATGTTATGATGCATGGGAAGCATATATTAACTTTTAGTTGCATACATGCTGGTACTGAATATCGCCACTGTATTTTATCTGCTCTGTATCATTGTACTATTTTTACTTTGCATATCATATATTTGTAGTCACTTTTGTGACCATATATCAGCATTTTGTTGACATACTTTATCTTTCCCTATCCTGTTTGCACCTCAACACATTTACTTTTTACAATTCTATTACATGGGTATTATTTAGGCAACCCCTAGGGAGTAGAGGCTGCATTCCAATTTTCCATTCCCTATCCTTGGAGTAGCACAGGTTGAAGCATTTCTACAATTTTGAAATTTCTCAACACCACTCGCCAATCTTTATAAGTTGGCTCAAGTGCATTACCTAAATGTCTAATAAATTTCTGACACTTGGCCAAATCTTTTCTAGGATCAGGGAAATCAGACATAATTGAAAATAGTTCAGACCTAGTCCATGGACAATGCATTACTACATATTTTATGGGAACTACACCATCTTTGTCCGCCTTCCCATTGGGAACTGCTATTGTGCGGACAGGATGTAAACCTACCAAATCACTACCTTCTGGACTACTTGCTGGAATTACTGTTGCAGTACAATTAATGTTCCCACTTCTATTAATTTCTATATTATTCTAATCAATTTCAGCTACTGCCCCTGCTGGTGGGACCGTTCCTTTTCCTTGTCCGTGTGATGCCTCTTGCATGTTACTGGCATGGGCAATGGCTGAAATGACGGTGGGTTCATTTTCTTCTTCTGAAACGTTACCTTTAAAATTACTTAATACATCAGAAAAATGACTAGTTACATGTTTAAAATTTTTGGTATTGGTTGTACTTACCACCCCAATCGCATTTTGCGGCGCGGGGGCGCGCTTGCGCTCAGTTTTCTTCGCTTTGCCATGCTTACTTCCGGAACGCTTACATCCGGTACGCATGTATTATTACCCTGCCACGTGTTGTTACCTTCCTGTTGCCACAATTTTAAACAGTCATAGCGTTTAATTCTCTTTAAAGCTGGTTCGATCAACCATATTTTATCAGTTACAAAATTTAGTGTCTCTAAATCAAAACTACCTTCCTTGGGAAAAGGTCTCACACTCCCGGGTCCTCTTGACCCATTTGTCACATTACGCCGTTGCGTACTCACCATATTTCTTATGCATAATATACCTCGCTGAACCAATGGGGCATTCCTTTGGCAACAAATACTGCAGCGACATGGCTGGATGCTAAGTGACAGAGCAATGACTCAAAAACATGGCAGTTCCTAGCACATCTAGGAAACATTGACACACAACAGTGGCAGAAAAGAAAAGTGGTGCAAGATGGAATTGTTCTTGGATCATGAAACCAGTTATGGTTCATTTGATCGCTCTACCCTTTTCTTGGATAACTGTGGTAATTCTACAACTAATACATGGCAATGAGCGCTGATCCCCCCGGATACGTGCTTTTATCAGACCCAGACCAATCCAGGGTGTCAGACTAAAAAGAGCCATTGTAATTCCCAGCAAAAAGCAAGTTCATCACTGAGCTTTGAATCAGCCCCAATTCTCACAAAATTATAATATAGTTAGGTACCTTTGATGTAAAGTGCAGATTACAAACACTTGATGAAACAGCAGCAAAGTGAAAGGTTCTTTGCTAATAAAACTGTTGTCTTTATACTGTTCAAAAAAATTCAAAATTATCCTCCACCATTCTTTGGATGTTGATAGTTGAGAGTAGGATCAGGTGGAGTTACAGCAGAGATGTCACTAATTCTGGTCAATAGACAAGATGTTAAAATGTTGAGCGGAGTCATCTGCATCATCAATGGGTGTCTAAGATTTTTGCTAAGCACACAGCAGTATATAGCACATGTAGGTAACATTGGCACACAGCGGTAGCTGAAATTTAAAGTGGTGCAAGATGGAATTGTCCTTGGGCCCTCCCACCCACCCTTATCTTGGATCTTAAAAAGGACATGCACACTTTAACAAACCAAGCATTTCAGCCTCAAAAATGCCACTCCTTTGGGCTGAAATGCTTGGTTTGTTTGGGCCCCAACATAACAAAATATCAATTGGCTTAAGGCACCTAAGGTACCAGTGCTGTTAATGAACTCTACTGTGGCAAGATGTTGGTGTCATCGTCCTCACCCTCATCAGTTTGTACATCATCCTCACACATCATTAATTCATGACCGCTGGAATCCACCATTACGGAAGTCTCAGTATTTTGATGTGATTGGCGGGAAAGGCCTTCCTCGTGGAACTTGAAGTTCATTTTTATGAACATCATCTTTTCCACATTTTGAGGAAGTAGCCTCCTACGTCGATCGCTGACAAGGTTCCCGACTGTGCTGAAAACTCTTTCTGAGTACACACTGGAGGGTGGGCAGCTTAGGCAGTACAAACCAAGTTGGTACATGGGTCTCCAAATTCCATTTTTTTCCTCCCAGTATGTAACGGAACTGTCTGATGTGTCTATTTTGTATGCTGTCGTGAAAATAATCCTCCACCATCCTTTGATTGTTGATAGTAATTGCTTAGTTTCATCTCCTCCTTCAGTTTCTCAAGCTGCTTTTCCAAAAGTCCAATTAAGGGAATCACTTGACTCAAGCTAGCAGTGTCTGAACTAACTTCACAGGTGACTACTTCCAATGGTTTTAGCACCTTTCACGACACGGAAAGTATTCTCCACTGCACTTGAGTAAAATACATCCCCCCTCTTTTCCCAATGTCATGGCTTGGAGAGAGGGAGAGGGATCAAAGTGGAAATTTAGAATAGTTATACAATGAAGGCAGTATAGAAGTGACAGTGAACACCGTCTACTAGCCCATTTCGACCACTTTACATGTATCATTATATAAATAAATTTACACCATTCCTTCACTGCTGTTGTTATGAGAAACATAGCATACACCTCAATAAAGTATGAAAAATAAACCACTACAGAGAACAGCGTTGTGCGAATACTCTAGATCAGAGGTGTTAGGGCTTATACACCTCTGATCTAGAGTATTCTCACAGTGCTGTTCTCTGTAGTGGTTTATTTCAAGGGCTACCAACAGTTCATATTTTCAGGATTCCTGTATGTAGGAACAGGTAGGATAATTACTGACCCAGTCAAATAGATTAAATAGCATGTGCATGATTAAAGAAATCCTAAAAACATGAACTGTTGGTAGCCCTTAAAGACTGGACTTGGACATCTCTGCTCTAGATGATTCACTATATATAAATACATACATATATACACATGTACACAAACTGTAACATATTAAAATTAGAGATGCTCAGGCTCGGTTCCCCGAGAACCGAACACACCCGAACTTAGCATATCCAAGTACTGAGCCGGAATCTATAAGTACCGCCCTCCACAGTGATCTAGCGCCATTTCACAGAGGGACACAGAAGGGGTAGCACAGTCTGTAGAGCAGTTAGGCAGCAACATAGATAGAATTGAGAGAGGAGGGGGTAGCAGTGTTCAACAAAGTCTACAGTGACATTCAGGAGAACTCCATTGCTCCATTGCTATTTGTCATTGCTGAAATACAAATACTAGTGCTGGCAGGCTTGGTGTAATTCTGCAGTCACATTCTAGTGTGTTATATAGGTAACACACATAGAGGAGAGCTCCATTGCTCCATTGCTAATTCTCATTGCTGAAAAATACAAATACTAGGGCTGGCAGTCTTTTCTTCTGAATTTGCAGTCAAATTGTACGGTGTTATATAGGTTACACACAAAGAGGAGAGTTCCATTGCAAAATTGCTAATTGTCATTGCTGAAATAGAAATTATAGGGCTGACTGGATTGGTCTAAATCTGCAGTTACATTTTACTGTACCATAGCTCGCTCAGGAACAGGAGAGGTGGCAGGGTTCAGTGCTGAAACAGAAATTGTAATAATAGGGCTGTCAGTGTTCTTAAAAGTCTCCAGTGACATTCTACAGTGCCACAGCTCATGCAGAAACAGGAGGGGTGACATTGTTGTTGTCACTCTCCAGTCTCAGTCATGATGACACCAATCCCTCTACCTCATGTGCTAAAGATTAAGTTCAAGTGCATAGTGGTCAGGGAAACAAAAATGTAAATAAAAAGCTTGTACCTTTCACCTAATAAAGGTGAAAGTTTACTATAGAAAAACATAAAATTACCAAGATGCCATTCTACCCAAAATATTACCAAGCATACCAGCGTCAGGTAGCTCATTCTCTTAGCTAGATTTCAGCACCTGCAATCTACACTGTCATCATATTCACCCTCATCATTGTGTACATCTTCCTCAAACAATACTAATTCATCCCTGTTGTAATCCACCATCACAGAAGTTTGTGTACTTTGCTGTAATTGCCGGTAATGACCTGCCACGTGGACTTTGAAGTTCATTTTGCGTAGAACTGTCATGATTTTTGGGCAATTCTTTTAGACCAGACCAAATGTCAAAATGTTGTGCCGACTTATCTGCATCACCACTGGGTGTCTTGGGAAAGCTTTTTTTTTTCCTAGAAGCAGTTGGCAGAGAAACTGATGGAGATGTCGTTGTGTTATGTAACACTTGAGTTGTCAGCCTGCTGACCAGGAGCATTGCATCTCTTGTGATCTGGGACAGTGGGAAATAAAGACATAGCTCTTAAACCTAGGATCAAGCACAGTTGGCAAAATGTAGTGATCCGATTTCAAAATGTTGATAACTCCTGGATCCTGGCGAAGCAAATTAATTAGTTAATCTACAATTACAATATAGTTAGCGGATTTGCTTTGTTTCACTTCCATTCAATTTCTCTAGCTGCTTCTCAAAAAGTCTAATTAGGGGAATCACTTGACTCAAGCTAACAGTGTCTGCACTCTCTTCACAGGTGACTACTTCGCTGGAATAAAGTACATTCCCCCTCAATTTCTATTCTTCTTGCAGTGGCTGCATTCTACTACATGCTGTTGCAGAATGCCGAAAACAAACCGAAATATATCGGGACACAGACAGCATCTCCTGCATGTCACTGTCATTTTTTAAAAAGTTCTGTACCACCAAGTTGATTGTGTGAGCAAAACAGGGAATGTGATGGAATTCCCCCTGCTGTAATGCTCTAACAATATTGGTCACAATATCAGAAATCACATATCCCCAGGAGAGTCCAAGCAGGATAAGTCATGTTGCAAGGACATCCCTTAGTTTTTCAAACAGGTTGTCAGCTGTATTACCACTGACCTGCGCCTTGTCTCGTCTTGTCTCATCTCTGATAACCACCTCTCAGTCCCGCCTTCAAGACTTCTCCCGTGCTGCTCCCAACTTATGGAATTCCCTACCACAATCAATCAGACTTTCCCACAGCCTTCAAATCTTTAGATGCTCTTTGAAAACCCATCTCTTTTTTAGAGGTGACCTTATCCTCGATAACACTATTCACACAAATGCACCCTTACAACTATCCCAATCTCCACTCTGAGCCACACTTGCTCCTCTTGTTTCAGCTGTGCCCTCTTCCCTTTAGAATGTAAGACCTCTAATGAGCAGGGTCCTCCATACCCTTTGTTTTCTTGTCTCCATTCATTTTGTCTGCCTTGTCTGTGCTTACATTTTATGTATGTCCTTGTCTTCCCTACTGTACGGCGCTGTGGAGCACTGTGGTGCCCTCCATATCTACGATAATATTATTATTATTATTATTATTATTATTATTATTATTATTATTATTATTATTAATATGCCTCTTAGTGAAGCAGATGATACACAGAGTAGCCTGCCTCAGAGAAATGTGACGTACTTGGGTACATGCTGCTGCTGTTCCTGCTGGTGTAGGCGAATCACCAACCCAGTGGGTTGTCACAGTCATATAATCTTTAGTTTACCCAGTTCCGTTTGTCCACATATCTGTGGCTAAGTGTACAGTAGGTAGAATGGCATTTTGTAGCCCAATAATTACATTTTTACAAACCTTCTGGTAGAGGTGAGGAATAGCTTTTCAAGTAAAATGGTGGCGGGATGGAATTTGGTAATGGGGACACAAGACCTCAAGTAATTGTCTAACACCAACTGCATTAATAGTGGATATTGGACGCAGATCTAATACAAGCATAGTCGCCATGGCGTCTGTGAACCGCTTTGCGACTGGGTGACAGCTTTTAATCTTGCCAAGGACTATTTAACAGTCAATTGTTGTAAACTACTAGTTTTCTTCTTGGTCTGCTTTTGGGTTAAAGATCCACCCCCAGCAGCAGGAGCAGCAGCAGTGGGACTAACGCACAAGGATTCTTCTGAGGAGTACTGGATAGGGGAGGATTCATCTCGTATTATAAACTTGAATGCAGAACTAACTCCAATCACTTGTGAGGATATTGATGATCAAGGTGTTGGGGGTGTAGATTGCAGGTGCTGGGATCTAGATGAGAGAAGGGAGGTAGCTGATGCTGGACTGCTTGTTGTTATTTTTTTAACATAAGTTTCTTATTTTCCCAAGAGCTTTCCATGAACTCGCTTTAAATAGCGTAACATGGATGAGGATCCTAGATGGTTAAGGTCCCTACCTTTACTGACTGTAGCTTTACAAACACTACAAATGGCTAGCCAACTGTTGTCAGGGGCGGGCTGGGCCGGGGGGCAGAAGTCTCCCGGGCCGGACGATAGAATTCTATTTTGGGCCGCCTGGTGGCCCAGTGATAATGCGATGGAGACAGCCTTTGCAGAGGCTGCAGAATATTGTACTACAACTTGTAGTACAATATTCTGTGAATGCCCCCGCATTGAGTACTACACGATGTGACAGCCCCTGCACAGACCGCAAAGGCTGTCTCCATCGCATCTTAGTAGCAGGCAGCTTCCAGCACAGGGTAATGTGACCGCAGTGGTCATATGGTAGGAAGTGTAGGCGGGGCTGATGGAACTATATGGTCAGTGTGCAGGAGCTGCAGCATTTCTCTCTGTCCCTGAAGCCTCGTGTAGAAAAAGGTAAGAGGAAGGGGGAGTTAGCGATTGATGCTGCAGGGTATAGGGGGATATGTGTAGCTAAAGGTGCTGGGGCAGAGAGGGGCATGTGTGGCTAAAGGTGCTGGGGGCAGAGGGGGGGCATGTGTGGCTAAAGGTGCTGGGGCAGAGGGAGGGCATGTGTGGCTAAAGGTGCTGGGGGCAGAGGGGGACATTTGTGGCTGAAGGTGCTGGGGGCAGAGGGGGACATGTGTGGCTGAAGGTGCTGGGGGCAGAGGGGGACATGTGTGGATAATGGTGCTGGAGGCAGGGGGGGCATGTGTGGCTAAAGGTACTGAAGGCAGGGGGGCATGTGTGGCTAATGTTGCTGGGCAGAAGGGGGGGCCTAATTATAAAACGTGGGTGATATATTGATTTAATGCCAGGGATTGTTGAAGTTTTCTAAATTTCATGTACCCATTTTTTTTTTACCAAATAAGACCTCCAAGGATCCAGAGCTAAAGTAACCAGCAGCCACAAGTGACAGTGACAAGACAGGTAGGAGAGAGCAGGACAGTCTGCCAACTGTCCTGAATCTGGTGAGACAGTCCCAAACTTGGGTGACTGTTTCGCTTAGGAACGTTGGAAGGTATGTCCCACTTCACCATGTACTGCTCGTGAAGGCCGAACTGTGTGCACCTAACTGTAGTGCACACAGTATTGCCTGTGTATTTGTATAAAATGATAACCATGCTACATCATAGGGGGTTACCCAGTCTAAAGTGCCCAGGCCCCCCAGAGCCTTAATCCAGCTCTGGGCATGGGCATAAAAATGTATATATGGATTAAGCAACACTACAATAGCCTCTTTTTATATAGATAAATATATATTATACCAAAAACCACCCTTTAAGGATGGGCCGCTACTGTGTGCTTGCCCCCCGGGCTGAAATCTGCCAGTCCTCCCCTGACTGTTGTCAGGATTTGAGTAAAAATAATTTCACACATAAGAGCTGGATTTTTTTGGTCTTATGCCCAGACATGACAATGGCCTTCTTCTTATCACTGGCAAGAACTGCTGCAGTCTTTGTTTGAAAGTGTATGAAAAAAAAATTGTGACCTGTGAGGTGGTTAAAACTGACTGCAATTGACTTGAAATTAGTGTTATTGAGGTTAATAATAATGTAGGAACAAAAAAAACCAAAATTATGTGATTTTAGCATATTTTAGCAATTTTTCTAAAAAATACAGATCCAAAGCCAAAACACGAGGGCAGTTTTGCTAAAACCAAAACCAAAACATGAAACTAATCCAGATCCAAAACCAAAACAACTTCACGGGGGTCAGTGAGCATCTCCATTTAAAATGTCATTACAGTAAAATTCTGCATTCAAAGTTAGACAAATTGTGTTGTTTTCTCTTAACTGATCTTGCAGCGTAGACTACCTGACATTCTCTCTTGATTGTTCTTGGAGCGTTGCTGTCAGTTGGAGTCCTGTATTGAAAATATGCAAAAATTGTATTATAGTGCAAAATGTTAACAAACCCTGAATGATTCAAACACAACACTCAATTATGACAACATAAAACAACCCCCTAGTATAGACATAGACAATAAAATAAATTAAACTTATTTACAATTATATACTAAAAACTACCAGCACTGTCTAATATTTAGCATTCTAATCACCGCCACAAAATACAGAGATCATGCCCCCCACAAGCTATTTCATCAGCTCCTCTGCCAACCAATTAATCAACAGCAGCCATTCTTATCAACCCCCACCAGAAGATTTATGACCCCCACCATCCATTTCATTACCCACCTAACCACTCATTTGCTCAACCCCCAGCCAAGTCATTAACCCCCCAGTCAATTCATTAACCTCCCCCTATCCAATCCTTTAACCGTTCCCCCATCTAATTCATTAACCCCCTTCCCCAGCCAATTCCTCAGACCCCTCCACAGTCAATTCCTTAACCCCCCAGTCAATTAACCTCCCCAGTCAATTCATTAACCCCCTCAGCCAATTAATTAACCCCCCCAGCCATTTAAATAACTTTCCCCTAGTGATTTAATTAATCCCCCCCAGCTACTTCATTAACCCCCTCCCACAACCATCAAGCAGCCAGTTAATCACTCCCCCTCTCCCCCAGTCATCTCCCTACCGCTCCCCTTGATATTTAGCAAACTGCACTTACCTTGCTCTTTCCTGCAGGCTTCGGGACTACTGTCTTCTTGAATGGCAGCTAACAGCACATTCCATGCTGTTAGCTGCCTGCATCAGCCTAATTGGATACACTGACAGTCAGGACTGCCCACTTGAGACCAGGGGTGGCCCAATCACTGAGGAGGCGAGCATTTATTTTTAAAAAAGTGCTTGCTAATTGTCCCAGCGATGTGCAACCCAGGACCCAGTGCCCCAGGCTGCAACCTGATCAGCTTAATGGTTGATCAGGCCCTTACAATAGTACTACCTTCTTGCTACCATCACCGTTTACCCACCTCTGGTATTCTCTCCCCTGTCTTTCTTATACCATTCCACCTTATCAAATGTCCTCTTTGCTCCCCCCTTTCTCACTGAGACATTCACTATTTCCTCTGTCAGTTTCCACAACCCCCTTACTCCTAAACACCTTAGCCCTGCCATTGCTTCCTCCCCTCCGCCTTATATTCTCTTCTCTGAATCCAGTCTCTAACCTCCTCACTCCCGTAACCACCACTATATTGATTCCTTCAATTCACCCTCCCAATCACTGCCCTTACCCATTAACTCAGCTTCTGTCCCGACTGCTGGAACTGCCTCCACCATTTCTGGGCCTCGTCCCTTATAGGGGCGCACATCCTGGGGGGAAGTGGTCCTGGTGCCTGAACCCCCACTCTTAGGCTGAAGCACTGTATGATTCCTTCCTCCGGGAACAGACACTTTACAGCTTGTCTCTGCAGATTGTTTCTGATTGTTTCTATGGCTTTGTACACACTACAAAGACTTTCGACCAATTTGTAATCTCTAACAATTTTACGAACGACTGAAGTTCCGATTCATGCATTCACACTATACATGTTGTAAATGATTACCTTCAGATCTGTGCTCTCAACTGGCATAACTCTCATTCTTAAACTCTCACAATACCAGGGTAAACCTCTGCTATTTACCCTTTACTGACCAGTGAAGAGGGTTTCCGGTAACTACCAGCTTCTACTATAGCCTATTATAGCTTCACCTGTTGATGTGCAATTTATAGTTTACTATGCATGGCTCCATACTTGACTTGCTGGTTAACATGACAGACAGCCCCCTCTCCTCCATGCAAACCTTTTCCTTATACATCCACATTATCAGTGTAACTCATGACGGGTGCATCTTGTGTTTTCAACCCTCGGACCAACCTTCTACCTATTGTGTGGTGTCTTGACCAGATACAGGGTTTCCCTCTCCAGGAAACCACTTTTCGGCAGTGGTTTCCCTCACACATGCCTATATTAGTCACTTACTGGTAAAGGAATTAGCACTCTGCATTGACAGGTAGACAGGGTGTCATGGGCACTAGGAGTCTTTGCCCAGGATATCACCAGATGATGATCTTACCAGAGTAGTATGGGTTACACAGTGGTCCTCTGGTAGCAGGGTGACTAGCGGAACATATGACTCAGCAAATGGTGAGAGGATGCAAATAGAAAAGTCAATGACTAGCAGCAATCTGGTTAATGATTAGGTAGATATGAACACGAGGATCTTGATGGACGTGAAGAAGTGCAGGAAGGTAACAGGGAAGTCAGTGGTCTGCGTACAGCAAGTTGTACCACTGCTTATGGTGAGAGGACTTGTCCAGGTGCAGGTAGGTAGCGGGGAAGACAGTGGTCTGTGTATAGCAAGTTGTACCACTGCTTATGGTGAGAAGACTTGTCCAGGTGCAGGTAGGTAGCGGGGAAGTCAGTGGTCTGCGTATAGCAAGTTGTACCACTGCTTAATAGGTGAGGAGGTGTACAAGTGTTGATGAGTGGAAACATAGAATGTAGACACTGAGAGCACAAGGAACTTGATCCCAAATAATATGCACGAGTCTATGTTGGTGTGGCAGGCGCTGCTTGACAGAGACGAATTCACTACTGGAATCCAGGCTAATAGCAGAAGGTCAATGAGCATATGTATCTCACGACTGAACAAAGAGGTAAACTTCCCAGCAGATATGCGGAGTAATAACACAGTCTCAGGGAGATAGAGGATTCCGTGGGTAAGTGGAGAACAGTCCAAGCGGTCTGGAAACCGGCAATGAGTTGAGCAGGAATCGGCAGGAAGCTGAAGACACGGAGAAGTACACAGGAACACCTTCAGAGACTCACAGAGAATGAGACTCCAAGATCAGGCAATGAGGTAATGAACACAGGTGCTTTAAATAGGGAGCATTGCCTGATCAACCAATTAACTAAAAGCAAAGGTCAGAAGAGTTCTTTGGAACTGCGCATGCGCAGACCATCAGGATGGCGGGCGGCCACGGTTCAGGATAGGTGCTGGCAGGAATACTGGAGAGCCACGCACCAGTGAAGAGGCACTCACGGTCCGGTGAGTGACACAGGGTTACTATACTCCCAGTCGCAAGCTCCCAGGGAAAGTGCTATTCACAAACTCATTTCCCCAGGATTTGCAGTCAGACAGGGAAAAGGAGCTCAACAAAAAGACTAGGGGCTAGATTTACTAAACTGCGGGTTTGAAGAAGTGGAGATGTTGCCTATAGTAACCAATCAGATTCTAGCTTTCATTTTGTAAAATGCACTAAATAAATGACAGCTAGAATCTGATTGGTTGCTATAGGCAACATCTCCACTTTTTCAAACCCGCCGTTTAGAAAATATACCCCTAGCACCTTCTGACGGGCATTCTGATAGGTAAAAACATACTTCTGCCGCTACATTGATGGTCCAATTCTGCAGAGTGCATACACACTGCAGAATTCAAATGCAACTGTTCCATCAGTGAACGAGATTTTCAGTTACAAAATTTTGATCAACGATTTTATGTGTTTTCAAATTATAATCATTCATTGTTCCGGGGTACACACTTCTGCAATGTGTTTCTGAGCTATCCTTAAAATTGAATGCTAATTATTTCATGTTTGGGAATAAATACATAAATGTAAATACTATTAATTTAATATTGGAGTTGTTTTGGGGGAAATGGGTCCTTGTATTATAAGTGAATGCCATTAATTTACTGTTCGGTTGGTGGGACGTCTAATCATTAAACGTGGGCGCTTTTTATTTAATATCAGGCTGCTTGGGGAAGGTAGGCCTACTGTGTTCATTAATTGCTTAGATTTCTATTTATCTCATATACCCAGTGCTTTTTTTGTAAGAAAAACGGTGCCGGGACTCCTATCTTGTTAATCTTTTATTAAAAAAAAAGATCTTTTGTACTGATGTTATACGACTTATTGAGCCACTCTATAATGTATTACGCTGTGAATAGTGTATACAAACTGTACAATGGTTCCTTACAAACACCTCTGTGCTAGATAATCAAATACTTCTCACTAAGCACTGCGCCCGCAGGGCCGGTGCAAGGTTTCTCGGGACCCTAGGCAAATCTTCAGCCTACTGCCCCTCCCCCCCCCTTCAGTACTCCCTACCTTGCCCCTCACACACTTGACAATTGTAAAATAAAAATAATAACTCTTACCTCCTCCTGGCTGGCTGGCTGGCTGGCAAGGCTGCAGTCCAGATGCACGGATGTCTAAAGCAGAATGCAGTCCAGGCTTCACTGCTGCCCAGGAGCAAATGCAAAGCTGTCATTCATGACAGACTGGTAAGGGCGAATATTTGAAAAACAGACCTGCAACAATCGCGAGGAATGAACATGCCAGCGCAACAAATGATGTCAGTTTCAATACTATTATTTGTGCTGTTAAGGGAGTAATGCAAGGAGGCGTTGGCTGTACAATGTAGAAGCTTTGGTAAAAAACATTGTACAGCCAGCGCCTTCTTGCATTACTCTCTTAACAGTGCGAATAATAGTATCGGGCTTGAAAGTGATGTCAGTTTCTGGTGCCAATACGTTCATTTGTTTGCATTGTTGCAGGTGTGTTTTTCAAACACTCGGGCTTAGCAGTCTGTCATTAATGACAGCTTTGCACTTTTCATGTCGGTGAAACTGTTGTGGTCATTTACGTAGTCACGGTAATGACTACAACTGGGACTATGCAAGTCAAGTATCATTTAGACAGAGCATACTTACACCCAGATTCAGGTCAAAACACATATTGAGATCAACTTCAATTGAAAAGCAGTCGGAAGTACATTCAGCTTCTGTGCTCTTTTTAAAATGTTGCGTCTGAACATGAATCAAGATTGATATTACACGTTGAAAGAAGAATACTGCACATCAGTTACTCCCTGCCCTATTTCAAAAGTACAATCAAACCAAAAATTAATCAGGGTTATTATTACCCAAACAATCACTGTATTTCATTTATGTAATGTTTGAATAGCCACGCTATCTAGAGACAGTTATTAAATTGAATTTAATAAGGCAAAATTGCCACAATGCTTTAGATAACAAAATGACATACAGTAATACTATGCAAAACCATTCCTCTGAAATAAAAAGGAGCACAGTGGCTAAGTGGTTAGTACTTCTGCCTCTCAGCACTGGGGTCATGAGTTCAATTCCTGACCATGGCCTTATCTGTGTGGAGTTTGTATGTTCTCCCTGTGTTTGCGTGGATTTAAATATTTCACAAATCTAAGGGGTTAGCAAGTACTGATGGGGTTAAAACTTCCACTACACTAAATACTGGAGTCACACAGCAGCTGCTTGATGCCCTGCCAATCACAGTACAAAAGCCCAGAATCTCCACCTCCTGCGACTTGTGATGTAGATTATGCATTGGAACAGGTGCTGTGTAAGGGGGCTATTCTTAGAGCAGAAATTAAAAATAGTTGAGTGTGTGGGCGGAGAAAGAAAGTTAAAGCAACACTCTCTCTGCCCTGGCAGGGAAAGGTCAACAGTTCTGGGCAGTGAGTAAGGCTTTTCATTACATCTGAGGTCATTTCAACAATTTAGTGGATACAGTAGTCTAAATTACTTATTTAATTCAAGAAGTGTAAGAGGGCAAGGTTTATAATGAAAATGTTGTGTTACACATAATTTCTGAAGGTTATGCAGTAATATGTAGTATTGCACACTTTTTTTTGCTTTCAGTGATTTGCCAACCAGGAGCACTTTGTTATTATCTAGTAAAAGTATAGTCCATACACGTATGAGCTCATAGAAATATCTTTAACTATCGTACAGTAGGTAACTGCTCAAAAACACAAAACAGAGTTTGAAATTGAATTAATCCTGACAAATGCTAGAGGTTTTAGATATGTTTAGACTAGAGATGTTCACTAACCCATGTGTTTTGGTTTTGAATCTGTATTTTTCAAAAAAAAAATGCTAAAATATGCTAAAATCACATAAGTTTGCCCTTTTTAGTCCCTACATTATTATTATTATTATTATTATTATTATTAATATCACTCATTTCCAGTCATTTCCACTTAATTTTGACCATCTCACAGGTCACAATATGACTTTCATATAGTTTTGGCCAAAGACTCTAACAAGCTGGCTGGATGCTAAGCGACAGAACAATTGTACAAACACACGGTAGTTCACAGCACATCTAGAAAACATTGCCACACAACAGTGGCAGAGAAGAAAAGTGGTGCAAGATGGAATTGTCCTTGGGCCTTTACACCCACCCATGTGTTAAAAAGATTTAACTGTTACACTCACCTTTCCCCGTTCCGGGGCTGGGAATTCAAACTTGCCTCTATGTAAAATCTAATGCCTAGGCAGCGTCAGAGAAACTTCCTCCGTTCCTGACTTGTTGTTCCAGTGTTTCTCATTCTGTGTACCAGACCTGCTTGTGACTGCTTCGGCTCTCCTACCCCAGTGTACCAGACCCAGGCTTCCTGACCACGATTCTCTCTGCTGCCCTTGTGTACCGAACTCGGCAATCCTGACCACGTATATCTCTGACTACTCCTGTGTACTGAACCTGGCTATCCTGACCACATATATCTCTGGCTATTCCTGTGTACCGAACCCAGCTATCCTGACTAGGGTATTGCCTATATCCAGTTCCTGGCTCCAGTGTTGCCTTCAGTTTCCTCCCGCATCCTTACCTCTAGGGGCAGACCAGTGGACCGCGACCTGCGAGCCTCTACAGCTAAGCCCATCCTGCCTTGCGGCGGTTCTTGATGAACACCAGGGGGGTTCGTTAGACTCCGCACCACCGGCCAGCCAGCACTAATCTAGAGTAAGGCAAGTACTCCATATTGCATTACAGTTACGTTACATTGTCATTACATTAACAAACACACAGAAACAGGAGGGGTAGCAGGTACAGTTTAACAAACCAAGCACTTCAGCGACAAGGAATGCCAAGTTTGTGGCTGCAGTTCTTGGTTTGTACACAAAACAAAACAAGCTACCAATGGAAGTTACCTCGAGGAATTGTTTGTTCATTTTGATGAACATCATTGTTTCCACATTTTTAGGAAGTAGCCTCCTATGCCGATCACCGACAAAGTTCCCAACTGTGCTGAAAATTCTTATTGAGTACACACTGGTGGGTGGGCAGCTTATGTATTACAAAGCGAGTTTGTACATCGGTCTCCAAATTGCCTTTTTTCCTCCCAGTATGTCACAGGACTGTCTGATGTGTCTATTTGTATGCTGTTGTTAAAATAATCCTCCATCATTCTTTGGATGTTGATAGTAGGATCAGGTGGAATTACGACAGAGGTGTCACAGTTTTTGGTCAATACTTTTAGACCTGACCTGACCAACATGTCAAAATGTTGTGCCGAATCATATGCATCATCCCTGGGTCTCTTGGGAAAGCTAACTTTTTTCCTAGCAGCAGTTGTCTGAGAAACTGAAGGAGGAGACGCTGTCATTTTACATACCATTGGAGCTGTCAACTTGCTCACCAGGAGCTCCTTGCATCTCTTGAAATCTGCGTCAGTTGGAAACAAAGAGAAGACATAGCTCTTAAACCTAGGATCCAGCACTATTGCCAAAATGTAGTGATCTGATTTCAAGATGTTGATAACTCTTGAATCCTGGCGAAGCGAATAAAGTACTTAATCTACAATTCTGACATAGCGTAATTGCTTTGTTTCATCTCCTCCTTTTGTTTTTCCAAGTTGCTATTCCAAAGTCTAATTAAGGGAATCACCTGTCGCAAGCTAGCAGTGTCTGAACTCACTTCACAGGTGATTACTTGGAATGGTTTCAGCACCTTTCACAACATGGAAAGTATTCTCCACTGTGCTGGACTAAACTACATTCCCCCTCCTTTCCCAATGTCATGGCTTGTGAAGTAAGCGTTGATAGCTTTTCGCTGTTTCTCCATTCTCAGAAGCATATAAAGGGTGGAATTCCACCTTGTAACCACCTCTTGCTTCAGTTGGTGGCAGAGCAAATTAAACTGTTCTTGTAGTTGCTGCAATCTCCTACATGCTGTTGCAGAATGCCGGAAATGTCCCAACATTTTTTGGGCCAAAGACCGCATCTCCTGCATGTCACTCTCATTTTTCAAAAAGCTCTACACCTCCAAGTTGATTGTGTGAGGAAATCAGGAAATGTGATGGAATTCACCCAGCCGTAATCCTCTCACAATATTGATGGTATTATCAGAAATTACATATCCTGAGGATAGTCCAAGTGGGATAAGCCACGTAGCAATGACATCCCTTAGTTTTTCAGATTATCAACTGTATGCCTCTTAGTGAAACTGGGGATACACAGAGTAGCCTGGCTCTGAAAAATGTGACGTAGTTGGGTACATGCTGCTGCTGTTCCTGCTGGTGAAGGCACATAACCAACCCAGTGGGCTGTCACAATCAAATTAGCTTTAGTTTGCCCAGTTCCGCTTGTCCACATATCTGTGGGTAAGTGTACAGTGGGTAGAATGGCATTTTGTAGCCCAATAATTACATTTTTATGAACCTTCTGGCAGAGGTGAGGAATAGGACCTCAATTAACAGTCTAAAATCAGTGGGCATTAATAGTAGATATTGGATGCAGATATAATAATAGCATAGTCGCCATGGTGTCTGTGATGTTGTGACTGGGTGACAGCTTTCATACTTGCTTCCTCTTGCATAGGATTGTTTAACTGTCAATTGTTGTAAACTACTAGTGGTCGTCTTCTTGGTTTGCTTCTGGGGTAAAGATCCATCCCCAGCAGCAGCAACAGTGGAACTAATGCTCAAGAATTCTTCAGAAGAATCCTGGATAGTGGAGGAGTCATGTAGCCTTAGCAACTTTGGATGCAGGACTAAATCCGATCAGTAGTGAGGATATTGATGAGGAAGGTGTTGTGGGTGTAGATTGCAGGTGCCGGAATCTAGCTGAGAGAAGGGACCTAGCTGTTGCTGGACTGTTTGTTATTTTTTAGCATAAGTTTCAGATTCTCCCAAAAGCTTCCCATGATCTCTCTTCAAATGGCATAATATGGATGAGGTTCCTAGATGGTTAAGGTCCCTACCTCTACTGACTGTGGCTTTACAAACGCTACAAATGGCTAGACAACTGTTGTCAGGATTTGGGTAAATATAATTCCACACATAAGAGGTGGATTTCTTGTTCTTATGCCCAGGCATGACGATGGCCTTCTTATCACTGCCAAGAACTGCTTCCAGTGGGGCATGACTTACACAAACAACATTATCCTCATCAACATCCTCATTAGCGCCGTCGTCAGCTACACAAATGTCTCCCTCATCCTGTTGCAAATCCAAAGTGGCATCCTCAATTTGTGTATCACCGGATACAATTGGGCTGCTCATACACAGATCTGTAGAAATGCTGAAAGGAGGCTTCTTTATGAGTACAGTTTTAGAAAGGTCAAGCTTATATATAGCACTTGTGGATAGACTCTCCTCAGGGATTTGTGTAATTTCTGAATCTGGACATACAGTTTATTCTACTGCCTTATTGATGTTTTCCAGCTCGGCTTTTACACTTAAAAGTATTTGGGCACCTCTTTTTGAGTCAGAATGACAAGGTCTTGCATCGTCATGACTGACCTCACAAGAAGATGCCTCACTGACAGTTGCAGAACTAGCACTCATACAGAAAGGTGAAGTCCTGATTGTTTCCTTGCCACTGCCTGTGTAGAATAGCATGTTGCCAATTTTATGTTTTTCTGCAGTTAACTTTACCTTGCTTACAGGTGTTTCTTTCTTTACCAAGGTAAAATAAAAATTTTACATTTCTGTTTCTCCAACTTAAACCACTATGCACTTGAACATAGGCTTTAGCATATGACATAGAGGGATTAGCATCATCATGACTGGTGCCAGCAGCTGCTTGGTGCTCTTGGTCTCCTGTGGATTGATGTGCATCCATATCAATGGCACAGAGCAATGTGACTGGAGAGTGACAAGAACACTGCTATCCCTGTTCTGTGTGACCAATGTCACTGCGACTGGAGAGTGACAAAAACAATGTGATTGGAGGATGACAAGAACACTGCTACCCCTGTTTCTGTGTGACCAATGTTATGCACGTTTTGTAGCTATCCAATAACGATTGTCGAATCTCGATTTGTGTTTCCAACGCACAAATATTTATTCTCAAAAAGTAGCAGAATAATTCAAGCAAAATAATAATAAGTACAGCCGTTACTTATCGCAGGCGCTCTGGATCCAGTGAACAGTCATTCAGGTCTGAAGTCTGTGGTCAATGTGACTGAACACTAGATGAGAGCTACTGCTTATATGCAAACAGAAATACAGTAAAACAATGCAGATGGTATGGCTTGCTTCTATTGGTCCAGGCTTCAGGAAGGTCAAGGGGGTTGCAGATCATAGGCTAGTTCAAACTAAAGAATCCAAAGGTGGGGGGTCATCTCTCCAGGGGATATGCTCCTTTCTTCCCGCCCAGACTCCAATTACAACTAGTCTATTAGCATTTTACAGTCAGCATCATAATAAAGGTTTATTCCCTAACATCAATAACTAGAGTATGCAATGTGCGATCTATTCGCTGAATGCACCGGACAGCTGGTGATGTAAAGGGGATTATTATGATATCAGACATGACACATTTCCTTTAACCTGAACCATATGTATCACTAATATGCATATAACTTATAATATTACAAATAAACACTACTATATTTCGACATAAATAACTATGTGTTGCAACTACGAATAATGTGTACTATTTACAAATGTGTGTGTTTGTGCGAATGTATACAAAAGTGTAAAAACTGTTATTGCCACGTGTTGCGGCTGGATACGCCCTTCCACGCCGTAGCGTGCTCTACGCATAATTTCAGACAAAGACAATTAAGTTTGCTCGATATTAATTGAAATGACTTTATCCAATTTGCTGACTTCGACACCAATGTCACTGAGACTGGAGAGTGACAAGAACAATATGACTTGAAACTGAAGAATGACACGACCACTGCCACCCCTCTTGTTTCTGTTTCAGCAATAACGTTGAACAATGGCATGGACACTGTAGACTGCCAAGAACACTGCCACACCTCCTGTTTCAGTGTGATCAATGACACTGGCCAACTGCACTGGAGACTGCCAAGAACGCTGCTACCCCTTGTTAGGGTTCTGTTCACAACCACTTCCTTAATTACAGCCATGGAGCCAGACACGTGATATAAACGTTTTAAACTGTTTATTGCAGAAAAGTATAGTCCAGGTAAGGCAAAAATAAACAGTAAAAGTTCAGGCAGAATGGAACAATGGATTTCCAGATCTTGGCAAACAAGCAGTAAATAATAAAGAAATGCAGCAGATGACTTAACTGAAACCAGTTTGCAGCAGTAGTCAGAAACATGCAGGTAAATCAGGAACAGAGAAACACATGAGCAGGCTAGGAACTGTTAGGAACCCCTCCAGCCGGCACAACACAACCTGGAAACTACTCTGCCAATCAGGTGTTCACTGCAGCCCCTGATGGTGGGGACAGACTGGGCCACAGACTGACAGAGGGTCGTGAAGTGTGTACCGGCTGGGGAGAAACCAGGCAAGCGGAGTGAGGTCAACGTAGAGGTCAAGCGCCGGCAGCAGACAACAGTACCAGTAAACAAGCCGAGGTCAGGGGTCACAGGTGGATAGCAGAAACGGTAAACAGGCCAGGGATCAGGGTCACAAGAAACACAAGCGAAGTCCAATTCAAAGCCAAGGGTCATATACGGGAAATCAGTAGAGGTTCAGAAGACAGGAACAGGAACAAGCAGGTCAGCAGACTGGAGTGCAGAAGCTATAACCGGCAATGAGGCAGCAGACCTCATTGCCCTAAATACTGAAGCAGACCAATGAGAGCCCAGCTCTCTAATACATCCAGCTGTTCAAATTAGCCCGCAGGCTTGCCCCGCTGTTGCGGACACGCCCGGCTGCCCTGCAATGCCGGGACGCGGCACTGAAGAGAGGAGCGTCCATCCGTTTCCAGGGCAACGGCAGGCAAGCCCCCGGAAGTGACGTCCCGGTCGCCATAGCGACGGCCGGGACGGAGGTAGGAGAGTCGCGGCGGCTGGGCACCGCCGCGGCTCGTAACAGTAACCCCCCCTTGAGGAGTGGTCAAGGCACCCCGACATCCCGGTTTTCTAGGGAATGTTTTGAAGAACTCCTTCAGTTTTTTGGGGGCATGGAGTTGTTTCCGTGAAACCCAAGACCGCTCCTCTAATCCGCGGTTCCTCCATTGCACCAGGAAGTGCACCTGCCCTTGTACTTTTTTAGAATCCAGGATCCTTTGGACCATGTATCTTAGTGGTTTGCTTGAATTTCCCCCAGGCACACTTGAAGACTGAGTTTGGCTAGGGTGTAGTACCGGTTTCAACAACGAACAATGAAATGTGTTGGGGATTCTTAAGGAGCTCGGAATTTTTAGCCTAATCGCAACAGAATTAACCTGCTTGACGATGGAAAACGGCCCGATGAACTTAGGGCCCAACTTCTTGCAAGGCTGTGTAAGCCTGATATTTTTTGTAGACAACCAAACTTTCTGGCCCACCTTGAGGGAGCAGATGGTACGATGGCGGTTCGATTTTTTTTTTGCCACAAATGAGGCTTGTCTTAATGACGACTGGACCTTCTTCCAGATAACTCTGAGATCCCTGGTAGTGGAGCAGATCTCCTGGGTACCAACGGACTTGAGTGAGTATAAAGAGTTAGATCTGGGGTGAAAACCATAATTGCAAAAAAACAGAGGTTTTGGTGGATGAGTGACAGGAATTATTGTAGGCAAATTCCGCCCAGGGTAACAAGGAGGACCAGTTGTCATGGAACTCTGATGTGTAGCAACGTAAAAACTTTTCCAAGGACTGGTTAACCCTCTCGGTTTGCCCATTTGATTGAGGGTGATATGCGGATGATCTTGATTCAGAGAAGGGTACAGAAGGATTTCCAGAACAGTGCTATGAAATGAGACCCCCGATCAGAGACGATGTCAGTAGAAAGTCCATGGAGCCGGAAAATGTGTTGAATAAATAAGACGGCCAAATCTCGAGCAGAAGGGAGTCTGGTTAACGGAATGAAATGAGACATCTTACTAAACCGGTCTACCACGACCCAAATGGGACAGGGCCCTCTCTGGAGCAGTTTGGAGGGACAGGGCCCTCTCTGGGGCAGACTGGAGGGACAGGGCCCCCTCTGGAGCAGACTGTAAGGGCAGCGCCCCCTCTGGAGCAGACTGTAAGGGCAGCGCCCCCTCTAGAGCAGACTGTAAGGGCAGCACCCCCTTTGGAGCAGACTGTAAGGGCAGAACCCCCTCTGGAGCAGAATGTAAGGGCAGCACCCACTCTGGAGCAGACTGTAAGGGCAGCGCCCCCTCTGGAGCAGACTGTAAGGGCAGCGCCCCCTCTGGAGCAGACTGTAAGGGCAGCGCCCCTTCTGGAGCAGACTGTAAGGGCAGCGCCCCCCTGGAGCAGACTGTAAGGGCAGCGCCCCCTCTGGAGCAGACTGTATGGGCAGCGCCCCTTCTGGAGCAGACTGTAGCTCAGGAACAACGACAGCAGCTTGTGACTCGGCACTGGAGGCAGCGGCTGAAGACTCGGCACTGGAGGCAGTGGCTGAAGACTCTGAACCGGGTAGCACAGTGGCAGGAGACTCAGGACCGGGCACCACAGTGGCAGGAGACTCGGGTGCAATGGCTGCAGCAGAAGACTCGGGACTGGACACAGTCGCAGCAAGCTCAGGACCGGACACAGTGGCAGCAGTCTCAAAGCTGGAGGCAGATGATGGGACCTCAAAGCTGGAGGCAGATGATGGGACCTCAGAGCAGGAGGCAGATGATGGGACCTCAGAGCTGGAGGCAGATGATGGGACCTCAGAGCTGGAGGCAGATGATGGGACCTCAGAGCTGGAGGCAGATGATGTGACCTCAGAGCTCGAGGCAGATGATGTGACCTCAGGACAGGAGACAGAGACTGGCACCTCGGGACAGGAGACAGAGGCTGGCACCTCGGGACAGGAGACAGAGGCTGGCACCTCTGGACAGGAGACAGAGGCTGGCACCTCAGGACAGGAGACAGAGGCTGGCACCTCGGAACAGGAGACAGAGGCTGGCACCCTGGAACAGGAGACAGAGGCTGGCGCCTCAGGACAGGCGGGTGGAGCTAGCGCCTCAGGACAGGCAGCTGGAGCTGGCGCCTCAGGACAGGCGGCTGGAGCTAGCGCCTCAGGACTGGTAACTGGGGTTGGCAGATTGGGTCTCATCCCAGGGAGCAGAACAGGTGAAGTGTAAACAAATCCAGAATGCGGAGAAGTAACAACAAAAGATGGTTTGGTAGGCTGTCGTGGTCTGCGGAGAGGACAGGCTTGTAAGAAGTGTATATTACTTGCACAGTAGAGACATAGTTTGTTGGTTATTCTGCGCCGACGCTACGCTTCGGTCAGGTGGGGGCGTGGACCACCTGTGAACCGGGTATTTGTTACACTGTAGTTGTTACTTAAATGCAAATTTGTCATAGTACTATTAAGAGGTGCTGGCAGCACAGATTCAGCAGCAGACAGAGTTGGCTGAAGCAAATCAACAGTATTGGATTTCAGAGAAACAGATTCTGATAGTCTCCTGAGTGGAGAAAACAACTAGAAAACACCTTATGTGTTTTAGGGGCACTCAGAGAATAATGGAAATAAATAAAACTTAATCAAATTTTATTAGTATAAATTAAAATAGTATAACTTGAGTATGAATAGAAGTAGTGAAATATTAAAACCAAGTAATTGACAAAATGAACCAAAATGGAACTCTGTTAAAATCGATAGGTAATCTATCGAAAAGTATAGCAGAAAATTGAGCCAGCTAAGAGCGTAACAGAATTATGTCAGTTTGTAGACACTGAAGCAGAGGCTGTTCAGCCATTTGTATAGCAGACATGTTTGCAGGGAGAAAACAAATGAAATCAATTGCAATGAGAGTTCCAGGTGAAATCTGAAGCAGGGTTTTTCCACATGACTCCAAGGCTTTCTTTTTGGCTGGTCATTCTGTTAAGGTTCTGTTCACAACCACTTCCTTAATTACAGCCACGGAGCCAGACACGTGATATAAACGTTTTAAACTGTTTATTGCAGAAAAGTATAGTCCAGGTAAGGCAAAAATAAACAGTAACAGTTCAGGCTGAATGAAACAATGGATTTCCAGATCTTGGCAAACAAGCAGTAAATAATAAAAAAATGCAGCAGTTGACTTAACTGAAACCAGTTTGCAGCAGTAGTCAGAAACATGCAGGTAAATCAGGAACAGAGAAACACATGAGCAGGCTAGTAATATCAATGACCAGCAAAGGATTCTGGTAATGGCAGGCATATATAGGCCACAGACACGTGTAGATAATTAACTAGCAGTGCTAGTTAACCCCTGATAGTAGGAACGCCTGAACAGCAGCTCCTCTGGGGAATCACAGGTACTGCAGGGTAATATGCACACAGAGTAACAAGGCAAATCATAACACAGGGTAAAATGCACACAAAGAAACAAGGCAGATCGTAACACCCCTTCTATGTCTGTCTGTGAAATGACGCCAGATCTCCGTGAAGGGTGGTACTTATAGAATCCAAAACTCGCAATATCAAACAATGATGTTTTTCCTCGTTTTCAGGGCTTGCAAAAGTACCGAGCTGAGTACTGCAATGTTCGGGTGGGCTAGGTTTTCAGAAAAACGAGCCAGAGCATCTCTAGTTTAGTTCAGAAGTTGGAAGTCTCGGAGCATTAACCTACTACCCCAAATAGCCAGCAGGTGAGTCCAAGGAATAGGCTGAAGAGAGCTGGATCCACATGAGAGGTGAAAGCTGGAATCTAGACAGCAACAGATAGAATGAAACTCAATCAACACCAAGGGTTAATGGCCTAAGTCTGTACAGCAGTAGAAAGAATGAAGCAGTAAACAAACAGCAACAGTGGTAAGCTGTAACCAGGAACTAGGAAAGTGTTGTACTGGCAAGTAGCTGAATGTAGAAGGTGACTTTTATAGTCTGCAGAGGGAAGTAGTTGATGGATTAAGTCGGGTGCTCAGAATAGGCAGGATGTAGCAAAAAGTCTCACCCAAGATGGCAGCCTCCAGAGCAGCAGAGAAGTCGTACTTTGTTCCAGTATTTAGAATGCTGCATTCTGACAGGAAGGAGATGCACGGTGATATGATATCGCTGAGTGGCATAAATAGGACTAAGACTCAATTCATGATATATTCTTTGTAAAACTATAAAATTCCTTCCACTTACATTTAGTACCGCCAGTTCTAAATTGCCAATATATATAACTCTAAATGAGTACCAGTGTATATCTTCAACCCTCTATAAATATATATATAAAAAGTTATACACACAACTCACCTATAAATTATAATTCTGTTCATTATGGTCAATATAGTACCAGACAAAATAGCTCCATATTCCCCACAGTTCCTTTCCTACTCTGTCTTACTTTATCTATATCAGTCTCTCCCTATAAACACTAACTTAAATATAAATATATATCTATCTCTATATCTCTACGTATATATATATATATATATATATATATATATATATATATATATATATCTCTAAAAACATGCAAGTCTATCTCTCTCTCTCTCTCTCTCTCTCTATATATATATATATATATATATATATATATATGTGTGTGTCTGTGTAGTGCCGGCATCCATCATGGGCCGTGCATGCGCGACTGACTGGGTACCTGGTGTTCAAGAACTACATCTCCCATTATGTCTGCAGATGAGGGCTGACATCCTGAGTTGTGCAGAGGTGATGCAGAGAGGGAAACAGAGTGAGGGATGCTGTGAAGAAGAGATGAGGAACTTAAGAGAGGAGAGAAATGTAAATGTGAGCCAGGCAGAGAGACAGACTGACTTGTTGGAGTCGGGAAGCAGAGTTGATGATTCAAGCACCAGGGAGTGAGGGAATGGGATTAGAGGAGGAAGTGAGGAGAGAGAAGAAGAGGTCACTTCTTGTGAAGTGGATGCAGCTTCCATACTTCATACCTGAGAGAAGCGATGTTGCCAATGGAAGCTGGAGACCAGTGGGAATCGATTTTCATATTAATTACTTAAATGGACTGAGTCTTGCATACTGTTAGTTAGACAGGGAACTGGTGTGGAGCCCTGAAAATTTATTTGTAAAAACCCTTTTGCAGGATTATGTTTGAATATCAAGGGTGTAGTGCAGGGAGAGATAGATAGGAACTTTTGGTACTGATACACTAAGGCGGAAGAGTGTATAAAACCCTAAAGGCAAATCCTTTTCAGTGTGAGTTGTGACACAGGTTACAGAAAAAGGAACAGTGAGTTGTTTCATCAGAGTAAAAAGGAGGGAACCCCTTTTTACTACATGAGTTTCTGCGTCCATATTGAATTGTTCTTATGTGAAAGAGAAGGAGGATATTTAGAAGAGATCTATTGTTCTATCAGGAAAAGATATATAAGGTATTTGTTTACTATATATCAAACCCAGGAGCACGTAGAAGGGATCTACATCTTTCCCACTCCCGGATACCAATAAAGTGAACATCTATGTTTCTTCTTCAAATTGTATTAATTAAGTGTGATATTAGTGCATTATCATAGGAAGTTGTTATGTGATTACAGTTTTGTGTATGCCTCTTAATGTGATAGTGAATAGAAGGTGGGAATTGTACAAATTGTGTTTAAGTATTCGCATAGATTTTTTGCCATCTTAGACTATTGCTCTGAAAAATTGTCTAATGTTTAAAATGTTTCCATTGAAATATACACTATATGGACAAAAGTATTTGGCCACACCTGTTAATTATTTAATTAAGGTGTTTCCATTGCCAGAGGTGTATAAAACCAGGCACCTAGCTATGCATTCTCCATTTGCAAACATTTGTGATACAAAATGGGTTGTTCTGAAGAGCTCATTGATTTCAAGCGTAGTACTGTGATAGGATGCCACCTTTGCAATAAGATGGTTCGTGAAATTTTATCCCTGCTGGATATTCCATGGTCAACTGTAAGTGATATTATTCGAAAGTTGAAGCTTTTAGGAACAACAGCAACACAGCCATGAAGCAGAAGACTACGTAAAATTACAGTGCGTGGTTAATGACTCCTAATGCTCATGATGCGTAAAAGTCGTCAAAGCTCTGATGATTCCATAGCTGAAGAGTTCCAAACTTCCACTGGCATTAATGTAAGCACAAAAATTGTGTGGCGGGAGCTGAATGGAATCGGTTTTATGGCTGAGCAGCTGCATGCAAGCCTCACATCACCAACACCAATGGCAAGCATCGGATGGAGTGGCGTAAAGCACACAGACACTGGACTGTGGAGCAGGGGAAACGTGTTCTGTGGAGTGACAAATCCTGCTTCTCTATTTGGCAGTCAGATGGGTGAGTCTGCGTTTGGCGGACGCCGGGAGAACGTTAACTGCCTGACTGCATTATGCCAACTGTGAAATTTGGTGGAGGAGGGATAATGGTATGGGGCTGTTTTTCAGGGTTTGGCCTAGGCCCCCTATCTCTAATGAAGGGCAATCTTAATGCTTGAGCATACCATGTAATTTTGAACAATGCTTTGCTTCTAACAATAGCAATATTAAAAATCTATTGATATTTAAGAAGAATAGCAATCCTAAAAATCTATTGGCTCCTAGTATACTGAAAACCCATAAGAAACAGAATTTAAATCAATCATGGTTACCTTTTAAACTGCTGGGTTTGAGTATCCCATTGCACAATTCATTAATTGTGAAACTACTTATTTAGTTTACGTACTGGAGTGCCCTTGTGGACTCCAATACGTGGGTAGGACTACCCGGTCCCTTAAAAGTCATTTCAGGGAACATAGATTAAATATTATTAAAGACTTACAGAGTCACAGTGTCTCTAGACATTTTTCCGAAATCCACAACTGTAATTCTAAGGGTCTGGTAGTGACTGGATTAGAAAAGTTTGATCCTACAGTAAGAGGAGATGATAGATACAATAGATTATGTAAGGGAGAAGTTTCCTGGATGTTTAAACTCCAAACTTTATGTCCGGAGGATCTGAACAAAACAATGGAATTCAACGACTGGTATCTATAGGAGATTTTGCATATGGGGTTGCGCACAAGATCCATCTATGTGCGCAACCCATTAGATATAAGTTCCTATCCCTCTCTCTGCCTATCAGACATGGCGCTATACTGGTCCTCTCATTTTTCTATCCTCCTTTTAGATGGAGAATTGGAGAACTAGTGTTGGTGTATGTTCTTATTGGTACATGATCTTAGTTATATGAATGTTGTGTGCATATTGTGCTATATGCATGAATGTATATATAGCTATTTAACAATTTGTTCATTTTCAAAAGGACATACATCTGTGTTAATTTGTTTTTAGTGAATTGTTATTTTATATATTTTTATATTTTCTCTTTTTATTGAATGAGATCGGCAACTGACTTTGAAGAGCTGCAATCCATGATTGTTTGTCTCTAGCTATGAAGTCATGCTATATGTTAAGAGTATTATAGACTTCAGTTGATAGTTATATATTGGTTTTTTTTATTTTTAATTTGTTATAAAGTAAATAAGTCATTATGAGATTCATTAGTTATAGACCTATATGTGTGGTTTATTTATAGAGATATATATTGTGTTATTTTTATACATATATATTTTATAATAATGTGTTTTTTGTTTTTTTATGATAATTCAATTTAATTTATTTTTATTTTATTATTTTTTAAAAGTATATATATGATTCAAAATATTTCATGTTATATGATGAAAATGTATATATATATACTTTTTAGATTTTTTGGTCTCATTTATTATATATAAGGTCTGTATCAGCCATCTAAGTTTGTTTAATTTGAGACACATGAGACTAATTTAGCTAATGAGAGTTCAGTATTTGCTATTTAAGAACAGCCTCTTGGAGATGTAGCAATACTGCTTGAGAAAGTCTGCAGGACAGATGAAGGGATAGATTTACTAAGCTGCGGGTTTGAAAAAGTGGGGATGTTGCCTATAGCAACCAATCAGATTTTAGCTATCATTTTGTAGAAGGTACTAAATAAATGAAAGCTAGAATCCTCACTTTTTCAAACCCGCAGCTTAGTAAATCTAGCCCGAAATGCGAATTGGGTGCTGTTCAGGGTTACCAACTGATAATCCCTGGATGTGAGGTCTTTTAGCACAGTGATATTTTGTTTCACAATTACTTTGCATTGAAACATCTTTTAACATTGCTCCTAAGAGAAACTGTTTATATCAGGGGTGTCCAACCTTTTAGCTTCCCTGGGCCACATTGGAAGGCGACAGGGATGCACAGTCAGTGGCAAAGCCTCAACGCGTTTCGTCTAAATGACTTCTTCAGGACTGTGCATCCCTGTCCTGAGTCTACCTGGAGTATCTAACCATTTAGTTTTCTGTCCGGAGACTGTGGGAAGTTCCTGCGTATACCCGAGGGGCTGGATCTACAGCAATCAGTGTAACCTGTATAACAGATAAGCATGTTTTTGATTGATCTATTGTGAGTGCATATTCTATATGATTGCAAATTAAATATCCGTTGTTTTGAAATACTACACCATATGGTACATTATCTTGTTTCCCTATATCTGATGAGTGGAGGAGAGGTTTTGTGACTGGTGTATGATTGAGGAACAGACATACAGATGTGCTGATTATGCAGATTTATGGAGAAACATTGTGATACCGGGGAAGCTGGTTATACTATTACTCTGGAAGTTGCTATACAGCTAAACGGTTCCTGCCTTTGAATAAGAGCAGTTTATGCAGATAAGCTATTTTATTGATCTTTTGGTGTGGTGATTATGGTGATGGGCTATCACATATACACACTAGTCCTCTGATTTCTCTGTTTTTCTGTCTTTTACATATATGTAAGACTGGACTTATAACCTTGGTCCAAGAGGACCATCCAGAATCTTGAAAGATCTAATTATTTATGACTTATATCTTCCACTGAACTTTGGTTTACTTTCCAATACTGTCACACCTTGAGCGCCGATTCCTGCACTATACCTATATATATATCACTTTTTTTTCAAATCCCCCCATACTTACCTTTCAATTGCCCTGTTCAAAAAATCCTCTCCAGTTATTATACTATAATCACTTTTTGTGTTGTTTCGTTGCAATATCAATAAAGTGCATTTAAGCCAGGCATTGTATATCAGGGTGCCCTCACCAGGCCTGCGGTACATGACATATACATCACTGTGACCCCAAATTGTGACCTGTTTTGCTAATTACACCACTATGTTAGTTAAGGGATAACAACTTATAATGGGCCAAAGAGAATAATATATAATACCCCATTAGTATTACAAGTAGAAGTATGTAGCAGGGAGATAAGGTCCATGATGCTCCAGGACCAGGTGACTTTTATTCACTGGTCAGCGTCCCTTGAAATAATAAAAAAAATCCCCCTTAACTTACCTTTTAATCGACTTGTTCTCCTGTCCTCTTCTCTTCTTTTCTCCAATTCTGTGCTGCTGATTGTTCTTCTCGCGCGGGTGACTCCTCTGTGCTGCGCTCCGCAATGGATGTTCGGCGTGATGACATCACGCCCGACATTCACTGCGAGCACCGCACGGAGGAGGAGACAAGGGAGGGAGCCGGAGTACCAGCTGACGTGACCGCAAGGTAAGTATTTTCTTTTCTTTTTTTTGCAGGATTTTGTTTTTTCCATTAACAGTGCTGCCCCCTTGCCACAACCAAAACTCCTTCAGGGCCACATTTACAGGCGTGCTGGGCCGCATGTGGCCCACGGGCCGCGGGTTGGACAGCCCTGGTTTATATCATCATAGGCAAATCGAGGGGGACCCTAGTGCCTGGAAACCCCCCTCCAAGCTTGAGGCACTGTATAATTAGGGTGGCTGGACCCTGCTCCTGCTTCACACAGCTCTGCTTGAAAAGGGAGAAATGTGTGCACCTAACAGTAGTGCATGCAGCATTGCTCATATATATTATGGTGATAGGAAAAGCTGGAGAGCAGCCAAGCACTGTCTTATATTATAGCCATGCCCCCATGAATGCTGGTCACGCCCACTGGTGGCATGGTTTGGAAAACCCCCTCTACAAATCCTGCGTTTGCCCCTGATCATCACCCACTATCTGTCCGGATCAAGAAGCTGGTGCGCACCACGTAAGAACTTTAGCTCTTATGTTTTCAAGAGCCGCTGTTGCGGTAAGGAGGCTTGCTTGTTCATTGTCATGAGGTGGGTGAGTGTTTTGGATCTTTATTATCTTTTTTATTGGTTGTGATCATCTATTTGTCCGCAGAGCTGACCATCCTCTCTACTCTTCCGTGCCTACCTTCTCAACTGACCTTCACAAAGGGTTTCGCTCAGTAATCTTAGTGGGGGCCGCAACCTGCAAGTCTGACCCACCCAAGGCCATACTGTCTTGCGGTGGTCCCTGGTGAATACCGTCTCCTTGTTAGGCTACGCAACCCTACTGGAGTAGCGCTAAACTGTGCAAACCCTAGGATTCGCATAGTAAAATCTAGACCCCGTGTGTGGAACGGTGACAACGTGCACCACGTGACAGGTGCCATCCCATGTGTGAAGATCAGCCACACGCGGATGGAACAAGGTAAGTGGTGTTTGTGTATGATGTTAGTACAGTGTGTGTTTGATATCAATACAGTGTGTGTTTGATTACAATATAATGTGTGTGAGATGTCAATCTAGTGTGTGTGAGATGTCAATATAGTGTGTGAGAGATGTTAATATAGTGGGTGTGAGATGTCAATACAGTGGGCGTGCTGTCAATACAGTGTGTGCTGTCAATACAGTGTGTGTGAGATCTCAATAGAGTGTGTGTGATGTCAATATAGTGTGTGAGATGTCAATATAGTTTGTGTGTGTGCGTCATGTCAATACAGTGTGTGCGTCATGTCAATACAGTGTGTGTGTGCGTCATGTCAATACAGTGTGTGCGAGATGTCAATACAGTGTGTGTGTGTGGAGCATGTCAATATAGTGTGTGTGTATGTATGGCATGCCAATATAATGTGTGAGGGAAGGGGAAGGATATCAATATAATGTGTGAGGGAAAGGGAGGGGGGGTCTTAATATTATTTAGTTTAGGTTAACCCTAAAACAAATAACCCTATTAGTATATACGGTGAAGCAAAAACATCAGGTTTTTAAAGCAAACAGGCTTTTTGCATTGTGATAAATTCCATTATAATTAGCCAGGTATGTTAAAAATAAGTGGTTAGGGAGAAAGGACATATAAAATGCAACATAAAGTGAGGTTTGTTTTTTTGCTGCATTATTTATTTTCATTATTTAACATTATTTATTTATAATGATAAAGTATCGCTGAATTAAGCAACACTAAAATAGTCTCTTTTTATATTAATAAATATATATTGTACCGTAAACCACCCTTTAAGGATGGGCTGCTATTTATGGGCCAGTGCTGTGTGCTTGCCCCGGGCTAAAGTCTGCCAGTCAGCCCCTGCCCATCGAACACCTTTGGGATGAACTGGAATGGAAATTGTGAGCCAGGCCTTCTCATCCAACATGCTACTGCTACTGCTACTCATATTTGATAGTAGCCTGACCTCATTAATGCTCTACAGAATAAATGGGCACAAATCCCCACAGAAACACTCCAACATCCTTTGGAAAGCCTTCCAAGAAGAGTGGAAGCTGTTATTTATGCAAACTCGGGACTAGCTCCATATTAAAGTATATGTATTACATAGTACTGTATTACAGTACTATTAAGAAAAAAAGACCAGGGGGTAAATGTATCATACCCCGGTTTTTTCAACTCGCCGGGAATCGGCGAGTTGACAGCTACAATTTGAAGCGGCGCTGGCTTGTAAAGGCAGCGCTTGCCTTTACAAGCCAGCGCCGCTTTAAATTTTAGCTGTCAACTCGCCGATTCCCGTAGAGTTGAAAAAAACGGGGTATGATACATTTACCCCCAGAAATTTGTTTACTGGGGTACTCAGGAATTTCTTTCTTCCAATATATATAAATTAACTTTATTAATACGATTTCATAAATGTTTATTTGCGGTAGAAACTGAGTAATAAAAACACTTTTTATTAGCAAAATATTAAAAATAATGAAATGTATGTATTGAAACAATGGTATAAAGTACTGTAGTACTGTTAAAAATTACAGTGAGCTACTGCTATGTCTTTCCACTGCTGATGTATCAATTCTTATTGTTACAGTATAAATGATTGGAAAGCTCCTAAAAATGTATCTACTTTTGTGTAACTCCCTTGACATATATCCCTTAATAGAGGGACTACCGATATTCCTGCACCCCTATCCAAGGTAGGAAATATATGGACCTAGAATGTACTTAAGGACATTTATGATAATTGTACAGTGTAGAATGAATGAATGGTGGCTGTGATAATAAAGTCAGTCCTAATAGACTACTTTACAACATAACATAAGCTCCTTGGCATCCAAGGAGTTGGATAAATTGCATTCTCCCCCCTCCGCTCTATACTCAATGCGGCCGCAAGACTCATCTACCTCTCACGCCGCTCCTCCTCTGCCTTCCCTCTCTGCCTTGCCCTACACTGGCTCCCCTTCCCCTACAGAATTCTTTTCAAACTCCTCACCACCACTTACAAGGCTCTCTCCCACTCTACTGCCCCTTCTATCTCTAACCTCCTCTCCATTCACACTCCCGCCCGCTCCCTGTGCTCGGCCAATGACCGCTGCCTCTCCTCCACTCTGATCACCTCTTCCTATTCCAGAATCCAGGACTTTTCCCGTGCAGCCCCCCATCACTGGAACGACCTCCCTCGCTCCATCCGCCTCTCTCCTACTCTGTGCTCCTTCAAACGTGCACTCAAAACTCACCTCTTTCTCAAAGTCTACCAACCATCCACTTAACCCCCATCTCCTCCACTCATTCTCCCCTCTCTCCCATTCCCTCAACTGGCTCCTCTTGTGCCTGGTCTGTTTTACCCTCCCTTAGGATGTAAGCTCGTATGAGCAGGGCCCTCTTCCCTCCTGTCTCCTTACCCGTTCTTCTGCTCCGTGTCTATTGCATCTGCCTGCCTGGAGTTTCTGAAGTATTGGTACTTTTTGTTTATTGTTCTGTACTGTTATACCCTGTATAGTCTACTGTTTGTACTATGTGCGGCGCTGCGGAAACCTTGTGGCGCCTAACAAATAAAAGATAATAATAATAATAATAATAATTATCAATCCAAGGGTTTCAACAGGATGAAAGGTAACTTATCTCATAATGAGGAATTGAAAGAAATTGAAAGCTGGGAGGAGATAATAGATAAGCCCTCCGATAAAGGGGGTATTGTGGTTCTGTGGCCTCGTTCTCAACATCTCTGGGAAATGTATTGCCACTGAATAATGAAGCATGCTATTAGCCACTGATATTTAATCCGATGGCAAATTTCAATAATACAATAATTTGATAAGGGATGCATTTGCAATGAGGGTGATCTCTTTTTCGGATTATGAGTTCTTGCAGGTTAACAACCCAAAGATAGCAACTATTTACATATTGCCTAAAGTTCACAAGGATGGGCATAACCCGCCAGGTAGACCTATAGTCTCAGGGGTGGGTAGCCTCACGGAGAATGCAAGCAAATTTGTGGATATACATCTACGCCACTTTGTATTGAGTTTAGACTCATATGTTAGAAATATGCTGGATGTACTGGCTAAAGTAAATAATATCATTGTTAGTGAAGATATCAAACTAGCCCTATATGACTTGTAATCTTTGTACTCTATAATTTATGAGTATAGATATTTTTTTGCATGGCCCAAAAAAATGACTTAGGAGACTTTCAGATTGAATTGTTATGATTCATACTAACCAAAAACTATTTTGGATAGATGGTGGAAATACAGTGCTTCTTAAAAGATGTAGATGCAGCCACTATATAGAACCCAGTGAAACAGGAAGAGGTCCCCACCCGCTTAAAGGAAAGGAGATTACAAAGTGGAGTTCCATGGTGGAATTGTATGTGGAGGTATACGATGGTAATAGGTGGTATAAAGTGAGGGTTGAATCAATAAAATATGGTATTTATTCACAATAAATTAAAAAATATTTTACATATTTTATTTTGTGGTGCATATGCATGATATTGTTCACAAAGTTATGGCCAGAACTACTAGCTTGTAAACACAAGTGAATGCAAACCTAAAGCTTGGAACATGCAGTGCCTGGAGCAAATATTAGAGGATCAGAATGGTATGGTAACAACTCCAATTAAAATGCAAAGTCAGACTCAGCTATAATATGAATGTAGGTCCATCAAATTACAAGGAACAAGAGGTCCAAATGTCCGAATGTGATCAAACGGTAGGAAATAGACTGTATGCTCCTTGACATCATCGAATGGGGTAACACCCAGTGGTGAAACAGTCTTAAGTGGATAAAAAGTCTATTGAGACTAAAGATGCTCGCTGACCCCCGTGTTTTGGTTTTGGATCTGGATTACAGTTGTGTTTTGGTTTTGGTTTTGCCAAACCACCATTGCATGTTTTGGTTTTGGTTTAGGTTTTGATTTGTTTTGTTTTGCCATTTTGTTCAAAAATCAATGGTCATAAAAGAACCAAATTTAGTGCTCCACCTGTTTCTTGGATAAGTAATGTAGTTGTAAAGCTAATAAATTATCAAAAAAACAGTTTAATTCCTTGTAGGCCTTCATTAATTCTACACACAAACCAGATTGTCTTCTTCTCCATCTATGCATATTGGCAATGTAGCCATCATCTTTGGATGTATATTACACCCTACACTTATAGTTAAATATATAAAGAAATGGACAAAGGCAGTTTGGTTTCTGTTTGTCTAGGCCCCCCTCCACTTGTAGAAAATACTCAAAAATTCAGCCATTATAGACTGTAGAATATTAATAGAAATGGACAAAGGCAGTTTGGTTTCTGTCTTTATAGGCCCCCCCTCCACTTGTATAAAATACCAAAAAATTCAGCTGTTATAGACTGTACAACATTAAGAGAAATGGACAAAGCCAGTTTGGGGTCACTCTGTGTATGACACCCTACCCTTAAGGAGAAATTGCCCAAACAGCAGCCTTTCAAGACGGTACGTGATATGGAAATGCCCCAAGTCCCTTTCCTCTTTGGGGGTAGATTGCACCCTACACTTAAATAGAAAGTTTTAAAAAGATGTTATCGTCATAATCTTCAGCTTCATCCTCACCCTCATCAGTGTGTATGTCATCATCACAGACTATCAATTCATCACCGCTTGAATCCGCCATTAGAGAACAGTCAGTGCTTGGACGTCTTGGATGGTGAAGGCCTTCCTCGTGGAAGATGTAGTTCATTTATATAAACATCATTTTCTCAACATTTTTGGGAAGTAACCTTCTACGGCGTTCACTGACTAAGTTCCCGGCTGTGCTGAACACTCGTTCAGAGTACACACTGGAGGGTGGGCAGCTTAAGTATTGCAAAGCAAGTTTGTACATGGCTGCTTTTTTTGCCTGCTTTTCTTCCCAGTAAGAAAAGGGACTGACTGACATTTCCATATCAATTACCTCTTGAAAATAATCCTCCACCATCCTTTGCATGTTAATACTCATATTGGATGGAGTTATGGGCAAGGTCACACATTTTTTTGAAAAATCCTTCAAACCAGCCCAGATGTTAAACTGTTCTGGTCTGCCCTCTGCGTCTTCCCTGCTTCTTTTTTGAAAATGTAATTTTTTACGAGCAGCAGCTGCTTGAGAAACTGAAGTAGGACACGTCGTCAAGCCAAGGCCCAGTTCAGCGGACAACTTGCTTAGCAATAGCTCCTTGCAAAAGTTCATATCTCGTTCATTTTGAAGCAAATACTCAATGTAGGTCTTAAACCTTGGATCAAGCACAGTGGTCAAAACGTACTGATCCGAGTTTAAGATCTTAATAACTCAAGGATCATTGTGAAGCGAATTAAGTACTTGATCGACAAGGCCAGCATACTTTGCGGAATTGCTTGCTTTCATCTCCTCCTTCGGTTTCTCAAGCTGCTTTTCCAATAGTCTAATTAAAGGAATGACTTGGCTCAAACTAGCAGAATCTGCACTCACTTCACACGTCACAACTTCAAATGGTTTCAGCACCTTGCACAGCACTGAAAGGATTCCCCACTGTGCAAGAGTGAAATACATGCCCCCTCCTTTCCCAATGTCATGGCTTGTGCAATACGCTTGGATGGCTTTGCGCTGTTCCTCCATCCTCTGAAGTATGTACAGCGTGGAATTCCACCTAGTTACCACCTCTTGCTTAAGTTGGTGGCAGGGCAAGTTAAACTGCTCTTGGAGCTGCTGCAATCTCCTACATGCTGTGGCCGAATGCCTGAAATGGCCTGAAATTTTACGGGCCACCAAAAGCATCTCCTGCACCTCACGGTTATTTTGTAGGAAGCTCTGCACCACCAACTTGATGGTGTGAGCAAAACAGGGAATGTGCTGGAAATCACCCAGCTGTAATGCTCGCACTCTATTGTTGACGTTATCAGAAATGACCTATCCTGTGGAGAGTCCAAGTGGTATAAGCCATGTATCAATCACATCTCTTAGTTTGCGTAACAAATTGTCAGCTGTATGCCTGTTAGTGAAGCCGGTGATACAAAGAGTGGCCTGCCTGTGACAAATGTTGCGTAGTGGTGTACATGCTGCTGCTGTTCCTGCTGGTGAAGGTGAATGACCAACCCAGTGGGCTGTCACAGTCATATAGTCTTTGGTTTGCCCACTTCCACTTGTCCACATATCTGTGGTTAAGTGGACAGTGGGCAGAATGGCAGAATGGTTTTGCTTTGTCACGAGTGTCCGTACAAGAAGAAGGCTCAGTAACATTTTTTGATCTGCCACTAATAGAAAAAGGTGAAGGCCTCATTCTCTCTTTCCCACTGCGTGTGTAGAATGTTGGCAATTTTTTTATATATATATATATATATATATATATATTTTAAAATATTGTTTTAGATACTGCACTTAACTTTTCCTCAGTTACACTTCTTTTTCGCTTCAACACAGTATTTTTTTTTTGGGTGTGTGTTTTTCCCTGATTTAAAAAGACTATGTACTTTGACATCGCCTTTCCCAGATGACGTACTGGGAACACTACCATCAGGACTGGTGACATAATCGGGTTGCTGATACTCGTCATATGTGGACTTCATTGAATCCATTTTAATGAGGCCAAAGCACTTGTAGTGCCAAAATTGTATTAGATAGATACTGCTGACAAATATGACTTTTGACAGCCAGAAAAATCACGGTAAAACACTGGGGAATATGAGAGACCCCAAAAGCACTTGGAGTGCAAAATATTTTTTTAGATACTGCTGACAAATATGACTTTTGACAGCTAGAAAAATTAGTGTTTCACACTTGGGAATATGGGACACCCCAAAAGCACTTGTAGTGCTAAATATTTTTTTAGATACTGCTGACAAATATGACTTTTGACAGCCAGAAAAATTACTGTAAAACACTGGGGAATATGGGAGACCCCAAGAGCACTTGTAGTGCAAAATATTGTTTTAGATACTGCTGACAAATATGACTTTTGACAGCCAGAAAAATTAGTGTTTCACACTGGGGAATATGGGACACCCCAAAAGCACTTGTAGTGCTAAATATTGTTTTAGATACTGCTGACAAATATGACTTTTGACAGCCAGAAAAATTACTGTAAAACACTGGGGAATATGGGAGACCCCAAAAGCACTTGTAGTGCAAAATATTGTTTTAGATACTGCTGACAAATATGACTTTTGACAGCCAGAAAAATTACTGTAAAACACTGGGGAATATGTGAGACCCCAAAAGCACTTGTAGTGCAAAATATTTTTTTTAGATACTGCTGACAAATATGACTTTTGACAGCCAGAAAAATTAGTGTTTCACACTGGGGAATATGGGACACCCCAAAAGCACTTGTAGTGATAAATATTGTTTTAGATACTGCTGACAAATATGACTTTTGGCAGCCAGAAAAATTACTGTAAAACTTTAGGGAATATGGGAGACCCCAAGAGCACTTGTAGTGCAAAATATTTTTTTAGATACTGCTGACAAATATGACTTGTGACAGTCAGAAAAATTACTGCAAAACAATGGGAAATAAGGGACACCCCAAAAGCACTTGGAGTGCCAGAAATTGAAAAAAAACCCCCTCCTCTATCCTCCTCTTACTGCTGTAACAATTGGTATTAATATTAAAATTGTATAGAATAGAAACAATAATGTGTCCAATTATTGCTCTGTCCCTGCGCTGATATAGCCTGTGACCTAACCCTGCTCTTTCCTTCTGTCAAATGGCGATGGATTACTGTGGAGGCTGGTATTTATGCTTTTCATATCTCGCGAGAACTGAGCTTAGAAATACGAATACGTCACAATGGCGTTTTACTTCGATTTAGATTCCGAATGGGCGGGAGAGTACCGAGCGTGCTTGGCTCGGTACTCAGATAGGCAAAATTCGGATGGATTCGGATCTCGGGGAATCGAGCCCGCCCATCTCTAATTGAGACCTAGTCCATAAATAAGAAAAGCATATGACGAACTCCAAGGTATATTTGTTGGTCAGGTAAAAGTCTCCAAGAAAGTCTTTTAGCGATAATAAAGGTAACAGAACTTACAATTGAGAAGTGGTGCAGCCTAATTGGGTTGTGTAGACATACTCCCATCCGTTTTCCTCTCTGGAACACATCTTACCTCTCCTGAATCACAGAGGGCTGTGTTCGTTGGCTGTCCCGAGGTCTGAATGACGTGTCGGCTGTTTCGCATGCGCAGTCGTCTGTAATGGTTGTAGTGGTAAGCCTGGCTGTCAGCTGTTGATGGCTCTAGCCGTTATCAATGATGTCCTGATGGTGGTGTAAAGAAAGCCTCAAGAGGCGAGCAGTTTGTATGAAGCTGTAATAAATAGAATTACTTGCAAGTAGTAGTAGGATGATAGTAGATGCTAGAATAAATTGCGCGTTTTGTCCCTTGTACACTCGTGGGCTTCCTCAGGGATAAATGTGTGCTTGTAGCCATCCTCACCGATATATATGGGGGAGTAATGACCAACAGGTGTGCTTAATTGGAAGGCAAACGGTAATGTTCAGTGTGGTAGGAGGAGCTCCTTATAGCCTCTTGAGAGAATTTCATTAAGTATAGCAGTTTCTCAGTTGGAATTATTCTCAGCTGATAGTGTAGGAATATAGTAACACAATTAAATGCATAGAACAAGGAATGAATGGATAAGTAATAAATGGAACATAGCTCTGTTGATAAACGTGTGTCATCTCGATCTGTGAGACCATGTGTATACATGTGATCACATACGTTCTGTATAATGTGAGAAATGTGATTTTGCTAAGCTGACGCCATCTTGTTGCCTTATAGACATTTTGTTCTCTTATAGCTTAAAGACAGATTTGATACTGCTTGTTTGTAGGAGTTATTCATTGTTTGGAAGAAACTATGCCCATGACCTTGAATATGGCAGAACAGGAGATAAAGCAACTCCCCCAGGGGAGAATTCCCATATGAAAATGTAGCAAGATCTGTGTAAAGAAAGCATGAGTGGTTAAAACCTTTTGGGGCGTAGTTTTCTCTAATGCGTGATTTAGTGCTATATAGATATGGACCTGTAAGTAATAATTGTACACGCAGAACTTGCAGTGTATTTAATTCTCTCCGGCTGATGAGCTCATAACTGATAAACTGACACTTACAGGTGAACAATCTGATTTAGATTCGACAAATGTATGGTGGGCATGTTGTGTTCTAGTGGCTAAAACCACGATATGGGATTTTATTATGTGAGTAAAATCAAATAATGTGTCCTCATTGATCTAACTCCAGAGAAGGTGCTGATGTATAGAACCAATTCCATTGTGACCGCTAGGCATTCTAGACCCATGCTGATTTCTATCAATAATAATAGTAATGTGGATGGAGATTGTGATGAGCGGTGTTGTTCGTTTCAATAAACTAATGATACATGCTGTTGCTCATACTTATTCTTACTATTATTAAACTCTCTTTTGATTGGTGCACCCTAATCAAATGGGGGGAGGGCATTGAGTGCTATGTAGTTACCGTTGGGTTTCCTAGGAGTTTAGAAAAAACCCAAATCAAAGTCCACATTTAGGCCCCTGGAGGTTAGGGTCTTACGGTTGAAGATCCACCTTGTCTCTTCCTTTGAAATGTGAGCAATGTAATCTCCCCCCTCCATGGTTTGGACACTTTACAGATCCCCATAAATTTCCAGCTGAATGGATCATGTTCTCTTTGAGTCAGGTTTCTTTAGTATGGTTGCGAATGCAGCATTTTACTTATTTCGTGTTAAGAGATTCAGATTTTCTCTAAATAATTTTCGATTTGTCCGGTAAAATACCTTTTAAGGATTCATCCATCAATAATACTTTCCAGTGTTTCTGGATGACCCTCTCTAATTTTCTGTGGTCTTGGCTGTATTTAGTGATAGAGGCAAATTCTTATTGACACATATTATCCTGTTTGACTCTGATTTGGAGGAGTATTTCCTTCTCTATGTTGTTTAACCTACTCATATACCTGGTCAACAATGTTTATATTCTTCCTATAAACTGTTGCTTGAGTGTCACAGCTTATTTGTCAAAGAAAGTGAGGTTGGTTCAATTTCTCCTTACCTGGGTAAATTGCCCCTTGGGATGTTATCAAGCCTTCTTTTGAGATGGTTGCTTGAAGCAGGTATGAAGGAGTTTCAGTCTACCTGCTTCAAATATGTCTTGGTTTGAATTTGGCCTTCAACGATCAAGATCTCAAGGTCCAGAAATACTACCTTATACTGACTGGTATGGGTAGGGAATTTAACTTGTTATTATTTTGTGGTTTTGGAAGAGTACAAATTCTTCCTTGGTCCCATTCCATAGACACAGGATGTCATCTATGTACCGGAACCAACCTGAATGTGTGGTAGAAGGGATTGTTTGTTCAAATGGAGTTATTTTCCAAATAGGTCACAAACAGGTTCACATAACTGTGCACAAATTTCGCACCCATAACAGTGCCGTAAACCTGTTTTTAGTGACTCCGATTGAACCAAAAGTAATTAAGGTTTAGAATAAACAATATACCTTCCATGATGAAGTCACCCTGTTCTGTTGGGATGTTGGTCTCAGTGGTGAGCAGTTGTCTCACATGTTTGCACCCTGCCACATGCTCAATGACGGAATACAGTGAGGTGACATGCAAGTCATAAGTGTATATCCTGTTTTCACATTTTATATTTTTTAATATCTGTAATCGTGACCAGTATCCCTAAGGTAACTCGATGACTACAGGTTTGAGAAAGGTATCTATGTAACTTGAGAAGTTGGTTGTCAGGGAATTGATACCTCAGACTACTGGTTTGCCTGGTGGATCGATGAGTGTCTTGTGTATTTTGGGTAAACAATATATTACTGGGAAGAGTGGGTTCTGAATATAGAGATTGATATTCGGTTTTGGTTAGGATTCATTTCTGTAGTGCTCTATTCAGGAGATTTCCCAGGTTACTTTTGTATGACTTCGTGGTGTCATGGGACAGGGGTTCGTAAGTGGGCCTGTCCTCTAACTGTCTCTTTAATTCCTGTAAATATTTGCTTTTGTCCAAAACTGTAATCCCACCCCCTTTGTCAGCGGCTTTTATAACGATATCCTTGTTTTGTTCCAAAGTCTTGAAGGCTTCTCTTTCTGAACTGTGGATATTGCTCCTAGTTTTTGTATTTCTGTTTCTGTTTTTGAGGCTCTCTCTAGGTCATTTTCTACTAACTTCTGAAATGTCTCTATAAATGGGCCCCTCTGTTTGCTGAGGTAAAAAGTTGACTTGTTTTTCAAATTGGTGAGTATAAACCGTGGACTTTCCCCAGTTGGGTTTTCTTTAGATGTTGGTTGGTTATTGAGTAAAAACTTATTCAAAGTGATTTGTGGATGTCGATATAGGTTTAAAATTTAATCAGGGATTTAGTAGATGCAAACTTCAGGCCCCTATTGAGTAATTCTATTTGTGGTTTTGTAAGTGCCATGCTACTCAAGTTAAAAATTCCTGTTGATTGGGTCTGATCAGTTATTTTTTCAATTTTGTTTTTGGGTCATGTCCCTAGTTCTCTTACATCCCCTTCCACCTACTCGTTTTCCCCTTGTGATCCCGGCCTTCCCTTCCGCTGTTTGAGACTGGATTTGGTTGGTCTAGATTTAATGATGCTGGTTTCAGTGGTGTTTGTGCAGTCCCTTAGGCCAATTCTAAATAATGATCAATGTAGCTATCAGCATTAGGTTCATTAGTGATGGAATTGGCCTTTCATTCTCTATTAATTTCAGTTTATCAAGCAAGTTGGACTGCCTTTGTGTTCATAAATGATGTGTGTCACTGGCTCCTTTTTTGTAGCCTTCTTTCACAATTTCACTATAACTTTTTGTATTATTCCTTTTGATTGTTGAAGTGCCTAGGTTTCTGGGATATAATGGTTTATAGACCCTTTTTGTACCATTAGGCTCTGGCGGTTTCTTTATTAACAGGGACCCTATTTGTTTCCCTCTAGTAACGGTAGTGTTTTTATATGTAGGTTTATAGTATTTATTTGGTTTGGGTCTGTTTATATATGTATCCTGTTTCTTTGCATAGGTGTGATAGCCTAGGTCTAGGTCTTTGAGATCCCTTATGAACTCCACTTTGCAATCTACTAAGAACTATTTTGTTTTCAAAATTTTGTAGCAGGTCCAGGGCATGGCCATGGGCACAGCATGTGCGCCCACATACGCAAATCTTTTTTTTTGGGTGGTGGAAGAGGGAGGTGTTGTTCACCGAAGCTAATGTAATGTATACCAACCATGTGAACCTATGTGTTTGATATATTGATTATGATTTTATTCTTTGAAATGATGAGACCACTCTCTTTCATGAGTTTACAATGATATTAAACTGTGTCAAAAAACAAACAGAAAAGTATGTATATAAAAAGGTGCACGTATCTGGAAGTACCGTTTAATAGAGTTATTCAAACTATTGGCATATTGTGGAAGTACTCCGTTCCAAATTACATTAAAATAATATCTTTATTAGTTCAGTGAAAGATATTAAACTTCAATAAATTGAACCTAAAATTAACATTTGAAATTAATGAATCCAAAATAAATTTTTTGAATTTAACAATCACTAAGATGGTGGATGGTAAGCTAAACACTGACATGTACCGAAAGAAGACTGGTACGAATAGTCTTTTGCATTTTACAAGTTCACATTTTCCAGCAGTTATTCATGGGATTCCTAAGGGAGATTTACTCTGAACGAGAAGGAATTGCTCGGATGACGAAACTTATGCATTAAGAAAAAGTGAGCTAAAGTCTAGGCTAAAATGAAGAGGGTATAGCGGTCGAGTTATTCGTAAAGCGGAGATGTCAGTGATTAACAGGTAAAGGGACAATCTCATATATCCACCCCGCAAGAATAAATGTGTAGATTCCAGAGTTCGCATGGTAGGAGCCTTTTGCACAGAATGGCAGCAAATCACTCATATATTCCAAAAGCATTGGAATATTCTTAGGTCAAATGATGACCTAAAAACTGTGTTGGAGGACAAAATTTCCATGGACTGGTACAGAGCCAGAAATTTGAGAGACCAATTGGCTCAGAGTGTATTACCAACAAAGAAAATAAAATTCTAATAGACCATGTGGTTTCTTTAAATGTAGGGTTTATCATGCTTGTGAATTTATAGCTCAGACAAAGGAGTATAAAGATCGGTATGCAAGGACTTGGAAAATCAAGGATTTTCTGAACTGTAATTCTCCAAATGTCATCTTTTGCCTGACATTCCCCTGTGGATTACATTATGTGGGAATGACCAGCAGGCCTCTTAAAAAGAAGATTCTTGAACATGTAGGCAATATAGAGAGAGCTATCAGGGATAAGGACAATCTAAGGCAACTTACAACAGTCGCAAGGCATTTTATGTCGTTTGCCACGGAGCAGGTTAAGATGGATTTGAGAGGTGGTGACCTACACCATGAACTTCTTAAGAGGGAATTTAAAAAATTGTTTCTTATGGATAGTTAAGCCCCTAGAGGTCTCCATGACTACAATAATTTTTTGGTATTTTTGTGAAATATATAATTTACATGTAGATGTAGTTTGGATGTATGTGACTTGTTACTCTTGGAAGGCCTACTGGTTGTAACAGTCCTTCAACTTAAGTATAGGACTATATTATAGAACACCAATGTAGCATTAGTAGATACTAGAAAGGTTTAGTGATCTATATGATCATAACATTTTATTGCCATCAAGTTTCATAAGTATTAGAATGAAATCCGGAAGTCATAGCTATATCAGAAAAAGGGATCTTTCCTAATATGATTTTTTCTATATTAGTTTAAGAAAATGTAATTTTACATAATGGGCCTGATTCATTAAGGAAAGTTAAGCAAAAGTAAGCAAGTAAAGCAAAACCAAAATGTTACATTGGGGGAGAGGTAAATTTAAAATGTGATGGCAGATTTATAGTTGGGGTAGGGCATGTCCTAGATCAACTTTAAATTTCAGTGTACAAATAAGCTATTGAGTATTTGTGTGCTACATGAAAAAACAGCCAGTATTTTCCTTATGTGCAAAATAATAAACTATTTTGCAACCCTTGCATTGCAACATGGTTTTGTCCAGAAAACTTGAGTAAGAAAACTTACTCAATTTTTTGCTTAACTTTCCTTAATGAATCAGGCCCAATAAGTTTAGTCAATATGTGTTAACTTTCTCATCACATAATCAACATTTAATATATACAGATTTCCAGTATCAATTTCTCAATACACACTATCACTCTTCATCACTTTGTTATATTGTCACTAAACATACTTGATTCATGTTCCTTATCTTTTTATTTTAATAATCACAACTATTTGTTTCACCATAGATTGTTATCACATGATGTCACACACCAAGCTACTCAAATTTATACTTATATCTTATGAACCAAAATCCAGTTTTCACACAGTTTAATCATCACGTATTTTCATTCAAAAAACTTTTTCTTATTTTCACTACTAACATATTGGACACTACTATCAATAATTTTTAACACATTTAGAACGGTAAACAATTATTTTTATTATTTTTATTCTTTCTTACATGCTGTGAATGATCCTATAGCAGGGCTTGATTGCGCATTGCCGAGTTATTGTTTACCTGTCATGTTATGGATAATGGAGTAGACCAATCACTGTCTTGGCAGCGTCAATCTCGGCTGACGTTTGTGGTTGCTAGCATGCGTTATTTAGTATTACGTTATTAAGTGGAGTAGTCTCTATTATAAACAACCAATGAAGTGGTTCCAACGGCTTGCCTCTGAAAAAGTTATTAGTGAAACGTGTGTTGGTGTTACACCATGCACGCTGCTGGCTCCTATGATAAATAAATCGATTTAACTCCTTATTTAAACAATTGGCATAATAGGGATATCTAGCGATTTGAGGGATTAGACTAGATAAAACCCTGAGATGTCCCCAGACAGTGTTTTATTGGTAGGCTGTTATAGGACTGAGAGAGCAGTACAGATCTTATAGGATTAGAGTTGGTGCAGTAATATCATCAACATCATCATCATCATCATCATTTATTTATATAGCGCCAGCAGATTCCGTAGCGCTTTACAATTGGGAACAAACATTAATAAGACAATACTGGGTAATACATACAGACAGAGAGGTAAGAGAACCCTGCTCGCAAGCTTACAATTTATAGGATGTGACTCTACCTTCAAGTCTGTACCACTGGAGCATATATTCCCAGTGTTCCCTAGGTAAATAGGGGGAATACTAGTACCTCTTAAAAGGCACAGAGCTGTTCAGTCACAGCAATTATATAAGTAGCAACGTAAGCACCTTTGAAGCAGTTTGTGTTTGGTTGTAAAGTAGTGTAGTAGGACTGGGATTATTATCGCAGCCACCATTCATTCTACACTGTATTATTATCATGTGTCCTTAAGTGCATTCTAGATTCAAATATTTCCTACCCTGGATAGGGGTGCAGGAATATTGGTTATCCCTACATTAAGGGATATATGGCAAGGGAGTTACATAAATGTAGATACATTTTTAGGAGCTTTCCAATCATTTATATTGTAACAATAAAAATTGATACATCAGCAGCAGTATGACATAGCAGTAGTTCACTGCCATTTTTAACAATGCTTAACACCATTGGTTCAATACATACATTTCAGTGTTTTTAATATTTCTTTAATAAAAAACACCAAATAAAGATTTATGGAATTATATTAATAAAGTTAATTTATATATATTTCAACAAAGAAATTACTGAGTGCCCCAGTAAACACATTTCTGGTCTCTTTTGTTTTTTAATAGTTTGGTTATATTATATGTGCTGGGGCACCGCCCTTGCATGCCAATCAAAAATGTATTGTTTGGTATCAGGCATGGTACACTAAAGGGTCAAGGGCTTTTCTCGGTGCGGTACAATTGTGTAGTTTAATGTCATTACAGTCCCTGTTGGTGGATATAGACAGATAGGGTGGGTTGCGCTACCTCTAGATATGTGAAGCAGCCAATAGACGAACCTGAAAATGTGTAGGAGGGAATCCCTACCCTCCCAAGGGGAAACAGGGTTTGAAATAAATAAATATCAGGTTCTGGGCGCTGATCAGTGTGAAATATATGGCAGGATGGATAAGTGAAGTAGGATATAATAGATGTTTATTGTAACATGGTTTACATGAAACACATTCCGGCCGGAAAAAATATTGTGCATGCAATGCACTACATGGTGTAATAAAGGCACATGATATCACCTGTTGGTGTAATGGTCAAGTGTCCGAATACTTTTGTCCATATAGTGTACATATTTCTAGAATAACCGTTCACTACAGTAAAATATTTGTTTAATAACAAAATGAAATTAAAACTTTAGTGGTCCACACCTCAGCAAATAAATATGCCGGTGTGGCTTCTAAAGTCCAGTCTGGAGTTTTGAGATTTAATTTGTGGTAGAAGTCATAAGTAGGTAGACAGAGGGTTCCCTTAGTCTGCCTCTGTTGTTGCAGATCCAGTCAACATTACCTTACGAAGATACATCTGAATCCTGACTAATGTGGAGGCACTGATCAGAAGATATTACAGTGAATAATGCTATTTGGTACAAGAAAGTTGTGAAAAACCACACTGTGAACTTGGATCGAGCATATAAGATAAAAGAACATTTGTGTTCCATTGCCTCATTCTGCCTATTGAACTGTTCTCATTGGGCTCTGTTAGTTTACTGTACTTTTATTCACATGTGTGTTGTAGCAAAGAGGCCTATTTGCCCCACCTCTCCTGCATAGGGACAGGTGAGGTTCTGGGAATCTGCAGGGAAAAGCTGCATACAGGGTTAAGCTCTTATAGACCAAGAACCCTAGGTTTAATACACACATATGGAGAATAGGGTCTAATAGGGTAATTAAACCTGACAAGATTGCATGCTATTTGTAATGAAAACAATAAAGCACCATTAGATGTGAAGAAGTTATTTCTGTATGAATCACCTAAGGGTGTCTGTGTTGCAAGGTGTCAGAAGTTCTACAGTGTGCTAATATAATACCATTATATTTTCTGTATATTTTAGGTTATTGATTGTGTGTTAGTAGGGTGCATTGTTAAAAGTCACCAGGTGGAAGAGTTAATCATATTTAAGACATGACAAGGGGTTTGGGCTAAACAAGGAAAGTAAACAAACTCCATATTATCCACTTTTGCACTGCAGTCAACAAGGACATGGCATGATAGTAGTCTGGCCCAGACTCCTAAGCACCCTCTCACCAGGGAACCAACAGTGAAGAGTCAGCAGGGGGCGTGGACACTCTGGGGATAGCCAGTCATATTACCACCAATCACCTGCACGTTACCATCCTAATACATTCCCTCCATTAACTTCATGACCGTGGGAATAATCATTGTTAGAAAAACTGTGATTTTGAAGTTTGTGAATGTATCTTCTGTGGTGCCCAGGGCCGCCGAGAGGGGGGGGGAGCGGGTACTAATTACCCGGGCCCGGCATGTCAGGGGGCCCGGCCCGGGCCCTTGCGCTGCTGATTTTTTTTAATTTTTTAAATTTTTTTTTCCAAACGTTTTTTTTCCTTTCCTTTTTTTTTTTTTTTTGGCGGGGGGGGGGGGGGGGGGGGGGTGGGGGGAGCAGGCTAGTTTAAAAAAAAAAAAAAACATACTCACCTGATCGCGGAGCCGGCATCCCTCCTCTCTGCTGCTCTGTGCTCTATTCAGACTGTCTGAATGCTGGGTGTGATGTCATCATGTCATGCCCAGCATTCAGTCAGTCTGGAGCAATGGAGCACAGAGCAGCAGAGAAGACCAAGAGAGGAGAAAAGGTAAGTGAAGGGAGGAAAACGAGGGGGGCACAGAGGGGTTAAAAAACGGGGGGGGGCAGCATGACAGAGGGGTTAAAAAATGAGGGGGAGCACAAGGGTTAAAAAACGGGGGGGCAGCATGACAGAGGGGTTAAAAAATGAGGGGGCACAAAGGGGTTAAAAAACGGGGGGGCAGCATGACAGAGGGGTTAAAAAATAAGGGGGGGCACAGAGGGGTTAAAAAACGGGAAAGCAGCATGTCAAAGGGGTTAAAAACGGGGAAGCAGCATGTCAGAGGGGTTAAAAAATGAGTGGGGGCACAGAGGGGTTAAAAAATGGGAAAGCAGCATGTCAGAGGGGTTAAAAATTGAGGGGGGAGCACAGAGGGGTTAAAAAACGGGAAAGCAGCATGTCAGAGGGGTTAAAAAATGAGGGGGAGCACAGAGGGGTTAAAAAATGGGAAAGCAGCATGTCAGAGGGGTTAAAAAATGAGTGGGGGCACAGAGGGGTTAAAAAATGGGAAAGCAGCATGTCAGAGGGGTTAAAAATTGAGGGGGGAGCACAGAGGGGTTAAAAAACGGGAAAGCAGCATGTCAGAGGGGTTAAAAAATGAGGGGGAGCACAGAGGGGTTAAAAAATGGGAAAGCAGCATGTCAGAGGGGTTAAAAAATGAGTGGGGGCACAGAGGGGTTAAAAAATGGGAAAGCAGCATGTCAGAGGGGTTAAAAATTGAGGGGGGAGCACAGAGGGGTTAAAAAACGGGAAAGCAGCATGTCAGAGGGGTTAAAAAATGAGAGGGGCACAGATGGGTTAAAAAATGGGAAAGCAGCATGTCAGAGGGGTTAAAAATTGAGGGGGGAGCACAGAGGGGTTAAAAAATGGGAAAGCAGCATGACAGAGGGGGTGAAAAAATGAGAGGGGCACAGATGGGTTAAAAAACGGGGCAGTATGGCACAGTGGGGTTAATAAACAGGGGTCAGCATGGCACAGTGGGGTTAAAAAATGGTGGGCAGCATGACACAGTGGGGTTACAAAGGGGGGGGGGGAGGCATGGCACAGTGGGATTGAAAAAGGGGGGGAGCAGCATAGTATAGTCTGATGAAGGGGAGCCAGATGAAGGGGGCAAAAACAGCATGGAGGGCACAGTGTGATCATAAGGCATGGCGATGATGAAGGGGCACATTATTGTAATATTGGAGCTGGAGGAAGGCCTAATTATTAATCGTGGGTGCTATTGATTTAACGCTGGGGCTGGCTGTAATTTTCTAAATGTAGCCATTTTTTTTTCAAAATAGGTCCTTCAACATTTCTGGATCCGGACAAGCCACAACTAAAGAAAGCAGCAGCCACAGGTGGAGAAAGTGAGAAGAACAGGTAGGAGAGAGCAGCACAGTGTGTGAAATGTTGTGATTCTAGTAGGGACAATACCAATTTTTGGTGAATGTTGTGTCCAATGTAAGGTGTAGGCCAAGACTGAACTGTTTGTGTACACACTGCATTGTTTGTATACTACCCTGTGGTGGTAGATGTCCTGAAAGTCAGGAGTGCTTAAACATATGTGACGCTCCGGCGAATTGAGAGCCTAGTGGTTTTTATGTTAGCCACGCCCCAATGGCATGTTTGCCACGCCCCCAAATGCATGACTGCACCTCCCAAAATTTTTGCACTGCCGTTTGGCTAGCCACGCCCCTGAATATATGACCATATACCTAATCTTTTTTGCGCCGCCGTAAGGCGGCGCAAAAAAATTTTGGGGCTTACTTCACTATGAGGGGGGCCCCATGAATTTGTTGTACCCGGGCCCTGAATTCTTCTTGGCAGCCCTGGTGGTGCCCAGTAACTGAGCTTCCGTCATGTGCCTACGCTGTGTCAGGATTCCCAATATAAAACCCACTGAGAGAGTGCAAGTGGAACAAAGTGTTTTTTATTTACCACGGGTTACACAGGTAAGGAATGCAATAAATGGTAAGACATCAAATTCAAGTCAGCAGAGTATGTAACAGATACAGCAAGGATTACTCAAAAAGCCAGAGATGAAGAAGCAGTGCTGAGAAGCCAGAGAAAACACGGGTGTCAGGATACTTGGTCTACTCTGGAGGCATGAGGCACCGGATGAGTCATAGCTGTCATAACTGCAGGTTACTTGGGAGGAGGGAGGCACCAGGTGCATCACAGGTAGCAGGACTTCAAGTAACTCAGGAGACAGGAGGCACCAGGTGCGCCACAGGTAGCAGGACTCCAGGTAACTCGGGAGGCACGAGGCACAGGATGATCAGCAAGCCGAGAAGTGTAGTGGTCTGCGGAGGCGTTTTCACTAGATAGTTGAGATGACACACAGGATGCAATAGTCTGCGGACCGATACACAGGAGATACTGGAGACAGGATGCAATGGTCATAGTCCAGAATTGGGCATGTAGCAGAGAAATCCTCATCCAAGAGCGGAAAAGGTACGGGAATCAGGCCCAAGGGATGCAGAGACCCCAAAGCCACACGTCTCTTCTTTTACCTCTCTTTTTACGGCTTTTAGAGGGTTGCTGGAAAAGGAGCAAAGAAAAAGATAACCTCAAAGTTGGAGTAGCCGGAGATAAAGAATGTGGCATAGAAGAAGTGCTGGGAGTAGAAATGGTTGAATAACAGGTAAAACACTTTCTTTTGTTGGGTATCTAGGAGATCGGGTAGAGAGAGAAAATAAGATATACAAAATTTTATAAGGGTATTAAATTGCCGGATGTCCTCATTGAAGATAGGTGGTTGGAAGTCTGGAACAGAACATGAATTTGAGGCCTTGGCAACAGGGGAGGGCTGGCAAGACTAGTACCCAGGGGGCAAGACTCGACTCTTAGCAACATTTTAAAAGAAAAAAAATTTAGGTGGCCCAGTGACCCAGCCCAAGTTAGCCCACTATGGGACCGGTCTAGGGGGCAGATGCCCCCCAGCCCAGCCTGCTCCTGCTCGGCAATCTTGGATGATGGTTTAGCCAGATCCTTGGGAGGAGTATTGGGTTTAGCACATGACAGCTCAGGAAGAACACATGTCTCTGAGTGGAATGTGTTGAATACTGCTAAGCCCGATCTTAAAGAAACAGCCAAAAATACCACAACATCTGGATCTCTATCTTTGGGAGCTGCCAAACTGGGATGCAAAACTGGGGGTCATGGCAAGACTTTCACAGAAACCTACACAGTTGAAATCAACATTGGCTGGTGACATCGTGAATGTGCCTGCCCCGCCTGTTGGTGAGTGTAGATGCTGTCCCGAACTGTGACGTGTGCCAAACTTTGCACATCATCAGAGAAATTATGTAACTTTAAAGCAAATATTATAACATGTTATCACATGTTCTGACACCGGAGGCACATTAGGAAAGACTATGGGGGTCTTAAAAAAGCACAATCCAGGAATTTTTCTGATAACTTCACCCTATACACCAAAGGGTCACCCCTGGCTATAGCAGTGCTATCACCAGCGGTAGCACCTGCCAGCAAGACAATTCACAAGGTCTCTCTAGTAATAGCCTATTTAACAAAGATTGTGGTGGTATGAGTAACACCGCTTTCCTTTTTCTGTTGTTGTCATCTTAGGATGTCAGTAGCAGAAGAAATCAATGAAATATGCTATATTCTTAGAATATTTTTTTTCAATATTTTAGCTGTTTTTGTCTAGTAAGTGGTACTGAAAGCCCAAACCTGGATTTCAGTTACATTATGCATACATGTCCTGTCAAAGTGGTTAACACTTACAGCTAGATATCTCTGCCTTGGTGAGATCTTATTGATAACTTATGGTGATAGGTGATTTTCTATCTCCATGATATGAGGCAATAGGAAATCAGCCCTCTCGCGACAAATTAGACCCCCTAATTATATAATTGTCATGAATCAATTAAAATTATTCCAGGTTGGTGAAATGGAACCAGCGGCTGTCAGAAACAATCCATTTTCAGCATTGGGGGCCATGATGTGACCTTCCCAAGCTGCAGGTTATATGTTTTTAAATCACTTTTCTACAGTATCTTTATTTGTTGTTGCTGTATGGAGAATCTCTATAATTACACCTTCTTTATATTTATGGAAGAGTTGATAACACACCTTTGCAAATAGCATATCATTTCTTGAATATTATAATATTGACAAAAAAGGCCTTGATATGATAAAATGTCTATGGTAATGTACTGTTTATTGTCTTGTAATATAGAAACAATATATCTGTACATACTTCACATTAAGAAAAAGAATTAGACTGTTTAAGGAACATCGCGGCTAATTAAATATGCCTCTAAGATATAACATTAGATTGACTAAATTTCATTACAAGATGCACCAGTATAAATGAGTATTTTATAAAATACACAAATATAAAAATATAAAACATTTCATTCCTTCACACATTTTCATATGTTAACTTTTTCTTTATTTACTGTACCCAAGAAAATTATAAATTGTATTTTGGTTTGTAACAAAGAAGGCTTTATTTTGATACAAAAAAATATTTAAAAGACCAACTTATTATGTTAGATAGATGTATATTTGTCTCAGTGTTTTTTATTTGCTTTTTTATTTACTTTTATAAACTATATTAATTTATTATTTTATTTTTTATCAATTAAATATTTAAAAAATGGGAAATAAAAAAAACACACTTTTTTGTGATTCTTCTGTTACTTTCACAAAATTAATTTAGCCCATTAACCCCATGAAATATACCTCATCTTTTGTTCTCTGACTTATATTTATAGAGGTACAATATATGTGTACTTTATTAGATGCTTGGTGTACATATTGGGTCATAATAAAATGTATATTTTAAATATGTATTGTGCCTCTGGGTTGTTATTTTTCTTATTTGAATTTTTAACTATAATATTGCTTTTATTTCATCAACACAATATTTTAAAAAATGTTTTAGTACATGCAATGCCATAGACATGGATGTAAACACATACTCTTACAATAGTGGTGTTGTGGCTGAGATAATCTGAGCATTACTAGTAGAGATGCTCGGGCTCGGTTCCCCGAGAACTGAACATATCCAAAGTCAGCAGGTCCGAGTACCAAGCTGAGACGGTTTGGTACTTTCTCGCGCCTTCGGAATTGAAAATGAGGCAAAACGTCATTGTGACGTCGTCGTATCTCGCGAGTTTTGGATTCAATAGGTACCGTCCTCCAGCGCCATTTCACAAAGGGACACAGAAGGCGTAGCACAATTCTTGGCAATCTCTAGTGCAGTTGGGCAGCGTCATAGGAGGAAAAGAAGGAGGAGAGGTAGCAGTGTTTTTCAAAGTCTCCAGTGACATTCCGGAGAGCTCCATTGCTCCATTGCTAATTGTCATTGCTGAAATACAAATAATAGGGCTGACAGGCTTGGTCTTCTAAATCTGCAGTCAAATTGTACGGTGTTATATAGGTAACATATAAAGAGTAGAGCTCCATTGCTAATTGTCATTGCTGAAATTGAAATACCAGGGCTGGCAGGCTTGGTCTTCAGAATATGCAGTCAAATTGTGCAGTGTTATCAAAATGGATTCACAGCAGTACACAGAAGAGCAGGAACACCAAGCAGCTGCTGGTACCAGTCACGATGATAGTAATCCCTCTATGTCATCTGGTAAAGCCTATGTTAAAGTGTATAGTGTTTTTAAGTCAGGGAAACAAAAATGTAAAAAACATCTTTCACCTTGGTCAAAAAAAAAAAACCTGTAATCCAGGCAAAGCTATCTCCAGAAAAAAATAAAATTGCCAACATGCCATTCTACACACGCAGTGGCAAGGAAAGAATGAGGCCTTTGCTTTTCTCTATGAGTGCTATGTCTGCAACTGTCAGTGAGGCATCTTCTTGTAAGGTCAGTCATGACCAAGCAAGACCTTGTCATTCGGACTCCAAAAGTGGTGAGCAAATACTTTTACGTGTAAAAGCAAAGCTGGTAGAAAACAGTAAGACATTAGAGAAAAATGTATGTTCAGATTCAGAAATTAAACAAATCCCTCAGGAGAGTATATCCACAAGTGCTATGTGTAATCCTGACCATTCTGGTAGTGTACCCATAAAGAAGGCCTCTTCCAGCATTTCTGCAGATGTGTGCATGAGCAGCCCAAGTGTAGCCGGTGATACACAAATTGAGGATGCCACTTTGGAACTGCAACAGGATGAGGGGGATATTTGTGTAGCCAACGAGAACGCTAATGAGGATGTTGATGAGGATTATGTTGTTTGTGTAAGTCCTGCACCGGTGGAATCAGTTCTTGCACGTGGTAAGAAGAAGGCCATTGTCATGCCTGGACATAAGACCAAAAAATCTACCTCTCATGTGTGGAATTATTTTTACCCAAATCCTAACAACAGTTGTCTAGCCATTTGTAGCGTATGTAAACCACAGTCAGTCAAGGGAGGGACCTTAACCATCTAGGAACCTCATCCATGTTACACCATTTGAAGCAAGTTCATGGCAAGCTGTTGGGAAAATTGGAAGCTTCTGCTAAAAAAATAACAGCAAGCAGTCCATCATCAGCTACGTCCTTTCTGTCAGCTAGATCCTGACACCTGCAATTTACACCCACAACACCATCCTCATCAATATCCTCAGTAGCGATCGGAGTTAGTCCTGCATTCAAGTTGCTAAGGCTAGATGACTCCTCAGACTCCTCAGAAAAATTTTTGAGCATTAGTCCCACTGCTGCTGCTGCTGCTGGTGAATCTTCATTCCAGAAGCAGACCAGGAAGAAGACTACTAGTAATTTACAACAATTGACTGTTAAAAAATCCTTTGCAACAGGAAGCAAGTATGAAAGCTGCCACCCAGTCGCAAAGCTGATCACAGACGCCATGACGACTATGCTAGTATTAGATCTGCGTCCAATATTCACTACTAATTGTTACGAGCTGGCCACCGCCGCGACTCTCCTACCTGCGTCCCGGCCATCGCTATGACGACTGGGACGTCACTTCTGGGGGCCAGCCGGCCGTTGCCGTAGCAACGGACGGACGCTTCTCTGATCAGCGCCGCATCCCGGCACTATGGGGCAGCCGGGCACGTGCGCAATCCTGTGGCAAGCCTACAGGCTAATTTATTTAATCATGGGGCAGCCTGTGCGTAATTAGAGAGCTAGGCTCTCATTGGTCCATTTTCTGTATTTAAGGCAGGGAGGGCTTAGCCTGCCTGCAGGTTATAGCTTCCAGACCTCTGTGTTGCTGCCTGTTCTCTGGATTCGCTGTCTGCCATAACCCTCTGCTCCTGTGTTCCCCACAGCTGGTACACATCCCACGACCCTCTGTAGTCTGCGGCCAAGTCTGTCCCCACCACTAGAGGCTCCAGTGAACACCAGACTGTCAGAGCAGACTCCGGGTGTTGTTGTACTGGCTGGAGGTGTTCCTGACATTATAACCGGCCATAAATCTTTGGCGAATTCGCTTCCATGGATGATAACGGGGCGAACCTTTCTCCAGCCCAAGTTCTGGCAGGTCAGATCCAATCCATCTCACAAGTGGTCCAGAATCTGAAACAACGCCTGTCTGTTCAGGAAGAGGCCACCGGAGCCGCGCAAGCCCAAGTCCAGCAAAACCCGTCTGCTCCTGCTGTGGAGCCCAAGCTGAACTTGCCGGATCGATTCTCTGGGGACAGAAGCCTCTTCCGTAACTATAAAGAGAGTTGTAAATTTTACTTCCGTCTCCGACCCTGCTCCTCCGGCTCTGAACAGCAAAGAGTGGGTATAGTGATTTCGCTGCTTCAGGGGGACCTGCAGTCCTAGGCCTTCAGCTTGCCTTTCGACAGTCCTTCACTGAGATCTGTGGATTCTTTTTTCGAAGCCCTAGGCCTCCTGTATGATGACCCGGATCTGGTAGCTTCTGCTGAGGGCCACCTCAGATCCCTAAAACAAGGCCGACGTTCTACAGAAGAATACGCTGCCGAATTCCGGCGCTGGTCCACTGACAGTGAGTGGAATAACCCAGCTTTACGCAGCCAGTTCCGTTTGGGGATATCAGAGCAAATAAAGGATCCCCTGGTACAGTATCCTTCACCTACTTCCCTGGAGGGACTTATGCAGCTCACAATAAAAATTGATAGACGCCTCTAGGAAAGAAGAACTGAGAAGGAAGCATCCACTCCCAGTACATTCCTTTCTATGCCTCCTAACATGGAAGCTGCGGAACCTATGCAGCTAGGCGCCTATCGCCTCTCCCAGGAAGAGAGAACTAGGAGACATACCTTAGGCCTCTGCCTATATTGTGGAACCAAAGGTCACCTTCTGCGCTCCTGTCCCAACAAGTCAGGAAAAGATCAGGCCTAGAGAAGGTGGAAGAGATTCATCTAGGTCTGCAGGTTATTTCTTCCAAAAATGCTCATCTTTCCTGTGGATCACACTCCTCTGTCATTTCAGCTTTCATTGATAGCGGTGCCGCAGGCAACTTTCTTGATATCAGTTTTGCCAAGTCCATTGGGATTCCTTTCATAAACAGGAATTCCGCTATCACTGTCTGTGGTTTGGATGGGGGTCCCTTACCCCTAGGCAGGATTTCCTTCACGACTCCGCCCTTATGACTTACAGTTGGGTCTCTTCATTCCGAAACCCTGTCTCTTCTCCTCATTGATTGCCCTTCCGTTCCACTAATTCTGGGTCATCCCTGGCTCCACCTCCATAATCCCGTGATCGACTGGAATCTTGGAGAAATTACTCGTTGGAGTACTCACTGTTCTCAAATTTGTTTGGCCATGTCTCTTCGGCTTCTGCAGCCGCTAGCGGATCAACTGCCTTCTGCGTATCGTGAATTCCAGGACGTGTTTTCCAAGAAGGCGGCTGATTCTCTACCTCCGCATAGAGACTTCGATTGTGCCATTGAGTTACTTCCTGGATCCAAGTTGCCCAAAAGAAGGTTATACTCCCTTTCTGGCCCTGAGACTAAGGCAATGCAAGAGTATGTGGAGGAAAACTTGCAGAAAGGGTTCATCCGACCTTCAAAGTCTCCTGTAGGAGCGGGGTGTTTGTTCGTGTCCAAAAAGGACGGTAGTCTACGCCCGTGCATCGACTTTCGTGGTCTGAACAAGATCACCATCAAAAACACATATCCGCTTCCGCTCATCTCTGTCCTGTTTGACCAGTTGATGAATGCTACCATATACACCAAGATTGATCTTCGTGGCGCCTACAATCTCATACGCATCAGGGAGGGCGATGAGTGGAAGATGGCCTTTAACACTCAATCTGGTCATTATGAGTATTTGGTCATGCCCTTCGGCCTGTGTAATGCACTTGCAGTCTTCCAGGATCTTATTAACGAGGTTCTCCGCAAGTTCCTGGATCAGTGGTAGTATATCTGGATGACATCCTGATTTATTTTCAGTCTCTCTCTCAACATCGTGATCATGTCAAACAAGTTCTAATTAAACTCAGAGAACATCATCTCTTCGCCAAGCTTGAAAAGTGCGAATTCGATGTCAAGAAAGTGTCATTCCTAGGATATGTAATTTCTCCCGATGGATTCTCTATGGATCCTAGTAAAGTCCAAACCATCCTGGAGTGGGTACGTCCCATGAATCTGAAAGCGATCCAAAGATTCCTGGGCTTCGCAAACTACTATCGGAGATTCATTTGGGCTTTTTCTGATCTAGTGGCTCCCATCATTGCTCTTACTTGCAAAGGGGTGGATCCCTGTAATTGCTCACCGGAGGCCATCGCATCATTCAAAGCTCTTAAAAATGCGTTCACTACTGCTCCGGTCCTCAAGCATCCTAATCCGCAGTTGCCAATTATCCTGGAGGTGGATGCCTCAGAAGTGGGCGCTGGTGCTCTCTTATCTCAGAGGGACCCCGGTGATCATAAAGTGCACCCATGTGCCTTCTTTTCATGCAAATTTTTGGCTGCCGAAGTCAACTACGATGTGGGCAATCGGGAACTCTTGGCAGTCAAGTGGGCGTTCAAGGAGTGGCGTCACTGGCTTGAGGGAGCAGTTCATACAATTTCAGTCTTCACTGATCATAAAAACCTGTTGTACATTGAGTCTGCCAAACGGTTAAACTCCAGACAAGCCCGATGGGCCTTATTCTTTACCCGTTTAAATTTTGTCCTAACCTACAGACCTGGTTCTAAGAATACCAAGGCGGATGCTTTGTCCCGGAGCTTTCTACCTCATCAATTACCCACGGGTGAACCACCACCCATAATTCCGGCTTCTATCACTCACGCTGGGTTGACCCAGGACTTAGGAAACACCATACGTCAGTTTAAGAAGAACGCCACTGCTGAAACACCTGCGGGGCGCCTTTTTGTGCCGGTGCATCTCCGTAGAGCTGTCCTCACTGAGGTCCATGAGAATAAATCTGCTGGGCATCAGGGTATCTCTAAAACCTTAGAAATTCTTACACGTTCAGTATGGTGGCCTTCACTCTCCTTGGATGTTGAGAGCTTTGTCCGCACTTGTGAAGATTGCACAAAAAATAAAACCTCCAGGATCTCTCCTTCCCTGGACACATCTATCAATGGATTTTATTGTGGATCTGCCATATTCCTCTGAAAACAACACTATTTGAGTAATAGTGGACCGTTTCAGTAAAATGTCCCATTTTGTTCCATTGACCAAGCTCCCTAGTGCTCAGGATCTGACTGTGCTATTTGAACAGCATGTCTTTCGTCTCCATGGCCTACCCACTGATATTGTGTCAGACCGGGGTTCCCAATTTGTTGCCCAGTTCTGGAAGTCTTTTGTAGTCTTCTGGGGATTAACATCATCCTCAATCCAATGGGCAGACTGAAAGAGTGAACCAATCTTTCTTCGTTTCTACACTACAGAGTTTCAAGACAATTGGTCATCATTGCTTCCCTGGGCTGAGTTCGCATATAATAACGCATCTCATTCCTCCACCCAAACCTTTCCTTTTTTCTGTAACTTTGGCTTCCATCCAAGATCCAATTCCTTGTCCCTGCTCAACTCCTCTGGCCTTCCGGAGGTCCGTTCCACAGCTTCATTCCTGTCTGGAAAAAAGTGCATTCTGCATTAGTTCGGGCCTCTTTACAGGCAAAAACATTTGCAGGCTGTCATCGGAAGGACTGTTCGTTTAAAGTGGGGCAAAAAGCCTGGTTGTCCACCCGCAATATCAAGCTCAAACAGCCCTGCAAAAAACTGGGCCCTAGATTTATTGGCCCATTCCTAATCACCAAACAGGTCAATCCTGTCACCTTCAGGCTAAAGCTTCCTCAGTCACTTAGGATGCTGAATACTTTCCATTGTTCTCTCCTGAAGCCTGCTATTCCTGCACGCAAGTCTAGGCTCCATTACTTACGGAAATTTCAGCCTTTCATTCCGGAAGGTCACAATAAATTCTTGATGGAGAAGATTCTAGACTCCAAAAAGGTCCAGGGGCAAATTAATTTCTTAGTTCAGTGGAAAGATCGTGGCCTGGAGGAAAGATCTTGGATTCCGTGGAGACGCTTACACGCCCGCTAACTCATTGAGGAATTCTTCAAACAATTCCCTGAAAAACCTGGATGTCGGGGTGCCTTGACCCCTCCTCGAGGGGGGGGTACTGTTACGAGCCGCGGCAGTGCCCAGCCGCCGGGACTCTCCTACCTGCATCCCGGCCATCGCTATGACGACCGGGACGTCACTTCCGGGGGCCAGGCGGACGCTTCTCTGATCAGCGCCGCGTCCCGGCACTATGAGGCAGCCCGTTGCGTGCGCCATCCTGTGGCAAGCCTGCGGGCTAATTTATTTAATCATGGTGCAGCCTGTGTGTAATTAGAGAGCTAGGCTCTCATTGGTCCATTTCTGTATTTAAGGCAGGGAGGGCTTAGCCTCCCTGCCGGTTATAGCTTCCAGACCTCTGTGTTGCTGCCTGCTGTGTGCTGTTGGTGTTAAACCTTTTGGACCTCTGTTTGCTGTGTATGACCCCTGCCTGTACTCTGGATTTGTCTTTTTGCCTGTGCCCTTGACCTTTTGGCTTGTACCATCTTTCTGCTGATTTGCTCGTGACCCCGACCCCTGGCGTGTTTTCTGATGATTCTATCTAGCAAGTGACCCCTGACCTCGGCCTGTTCTCTGGATTCGCTGTCTGCCATAACCCTCTGCTCCTGGGTTCCCCACAGCTGGTACACATCACACGACCCTCTGTAGTCTGCGGCCAAGTCTGTCCCCACCACTAGGGGCTCCAGTACTGTCAGAGTAGACTCCGGGTGTTGTTGTACTGGCTGGAGGGGTTCCTGACACTAATGCAACTGGTTTTAGACAGTTACTTGAGGTCTTCTGTTCCCGTTACCAAATTCCACCACTGTTTTTTCATGTAGCACACAAATATCAACTTTAAATTTCAGTGTACAGATAAGCTATCAAGTATTTGAGTGCTACATGAAAAAACAGTCAGTATTTTACTTATGTGCAAAACAGAATACTAATTTTCACCCCTTGCATTGTAACATGGTTTTGTCCAAGAGACTGAAATAAGAAGTTTCTCAAGTTAAGATCCTTAATGAATCAGGCCCTAGAATCTGATTGGTTTTTCAAACCCGCCAAAAAGCTCAGCGCTCATTGCCATGTATTAGCTGTAGAATTACCACAGTTATTCAAGTAATGGGTGGAGCGATCAAATGAATCATAACTGATTTCATGATCCAAGGACAATTCCATCTTGCACCACTTTATTGACACTGCTGTGGGGCAATGTTTCCTCAATGTGCTAGGAACTGCCGTATGTTTGAGTCATTGCTCTGTCACTTAGCATCCAGCAAGGTCGCTGCAGTCTTTGTATGAAAATAATATTGTGACCTATGAAGTGGTCAAAATTGACTGCAAATGACTTGAAATTAGTGTTATTGAGTTTAATAATAATGTAGGGGCAAAAAAGCAAAAATATGTGATTTTATATAAAAAAAATAAATAGGGATTTTAGAAAAAAATTGGGATCCAAAACCAAAAACACGCAAGGACGGTTTTGCCAAAACCAAAGCCAAAACCAAAACACGAAGTTAATCCAGATCCAAAACCAAAACCAGAACATGGGGGTCAGTGAACATCTCTAATTACTAGACCCACACCATCTCTTTAATACAGGTAACACAGGCTTTTCCCGCTTATCACTAGGGGTACATTGTGGTGATCTCCACGGCATAGTGATCTTCATGAAATCATTTTATTTGTGTCTATTTAATAAGAGGGTGTCCAGGAAGAAAACCAATCACTATTTACATATGAGTTAGGAACCTCAAAATAAAGTGATAATGTAGGAAGTGACATTTGCAGGATTTGCGGCAAGTATCTACCTAAATCCTATGTGGATGGCAGTGAAAAGGTCAATATGTGTAGCTTTTGTCCAAAGAACTTCAGTCTATTATACTACTCTGAGCAGGGACTAGACATATTAGTGCCATGGGCAAGACTGAGCACTGGCACCCCCACCTTCCAGCACACATGCGGGAATGCACCACCAGAGGCAACATGCCTAGCTCTTTACAATCACAATGCCATTCTCCAACACTGTGGTGCACTCTCCTACCTGTTCTTGGAGCTTTCACTACATGGTGCTGCTGCCTGTGTCTTAAGCTCAGTTGCTCCTTGGTTGGATGCTGGAATATTGGGGCTCTATATGGAAAATAAAGTGATTATTCACCTCCTCCTGGAAAGTTGAGCAATGACTAAACACTAGGCCCCCCTAACCCCAACCACCCCGTGATTAAATCATTAGCTTTTCTTGTTCAATAAACAGGCCTTATTTCACCCAATCAGCCCCCAGAATGAATAGCATTCACTTTTATTAAATATGACTATTTTCACTTGCTCATTGTGCTGGCTCCCTGACACTGAGCAATTGCAGGATTGTGTTGTGTTCCACAGGCTTAATGTCTATCTGGGGGGCTGCATATAGTGCGCTCTGAGTGACCACACCGCCCACACTGGCCTTGTTATGATGCTGGCTCTGAGATGAGGAGTTTCACTTCCACAGGCTACCTGCTACATGCCTGTGACCAAAATTACCTATCCTCTACAGCAAATATAGAAGCCACTCATGTAAGACCATTTACTTTAATAAACTGGGTCATGGACTCATGTTGTTATCCGAGCCTAAGACGATTCCATTGTTTCTAGCACCTGGTATTACACATTAAAGCAAATCTTCAGCAAAATTTGGTGCTAGTGTGGAGTAACATATGACATAGCTGCCCACTAGAAGTCCTTTCTGTGTTTGCAAGGTCAGTGGTGTGGTGCTAACTCAATTCAGTGTGAGGTCCCATAGGAGCCTCGTAAGACCTTTTTGTGGATACTATGTTACCTTAAACATCACTGATTTCAGCGATGTTTTAGGTACCGAATATTCCAGAGTCTCAGTACATGAGGCTCTGATGGGACATTGCCTGCAATTCCCCCAAAAGTTTTGTTATTTCAGTCTTATATCAAATACTAAATGCAGCTTCATTATCATTGTTTACAGGCCTGCAAACTGAAGCAGTAATACACCATATAACATTTGCAATTTGCACAATTGCGATTGGAATGGTGAATCATTGAACATGTATAAAGCCAATGTTGGATCTATACATGAGTGGAAAACAGGGCATACATAAAATTGAGACACACAAGAAAGAGAGCTTTCAATCTAGTGGGAAAAGAACACAGCTAAGACAAGGTGAGCAAGTGTGTCTCAGAGCAGATATTGGAACATTTGTGATTGTGTACCATTGTGGGTAGTGTAGGTGGGAGCAGTGTAATCTGTATTAAAGAGATGGGTTTTTAGGGAGCATTTAAAGAAATGAAGGCTGGTTGAGAGTCTTTAATGTGTACATAAGTTGGCAGTGACATGGGAGAAGTGTTGTAGGTGGGAGTGAGGGGTGGTTAACAGAGGAGATGAACAGGTCAGAGGTATATCTTAGAGCATGTGAGAGACAATATTTCAGGGCAAAGTTTAAGATGTATGAACAGGTGATATTATTGAGGACCAGGTGAGTATTTGGGGAGTAGCTGTAGGGGATTTGCAGAGTGGTGTAGTGAAAATGGAATGGCGAGAGAGAAAAATAAATCTTACAGCACTTAGGATGGATTGAACCTGGGATAGATACCTTAGCGAAAGCCCAGACAAGAGGATTTTGCACAAGATAGGAGATGATGAGAGAATATATCAGGATTTTGGTTGTGGAAGGATGATTGCTCTGTTTTGAACATGTTGAGCTTTAGGTTGTATTGGGCCACCCATATGGAGATAAAAGAGAGGTAATTTGTCATACAAAACAGTGGAGAAGGGGAGATGTCAGAGGAGGAGAGATTGATTTGGGTGTCAACAGTGTAGAGGTTGTACTAAAGCAAATTAGTTCACAAAGAGATAAGGTACCCCAGCAGATAGCGGGAGGGGTGGATGTGCCAGAAGTAAAGACACTAAAAGAGTGGTTGGATAGATGGGAAGTAAATCAGGATGTAAAAAGGCTACTGGATTGAAGTGTGTGCAGGAGAAGAGAGTGATCATAGGTGGAAAATGGCAGATCCAGGATCCAGTGTGAGGGTATAAAATACTTAATAGTTATTAAGATTTACAAATATATGTGTGAAATGCCTTAAAATACTACATACTACAGATGCAGGACAATGCCTTGAAGAAAAACAAGTATTTTCTATAGAACAGACACTAGCAGGATGCCAGACTGAAGGAAACGGCCGGCAGGAAAAGCATGTAATGCTGAACAAAGGATGTTGCCTTATATGTATTATTGTTGCAAAGAAATATTTGCTGAGCTAAAGAGATTTCCTTATATGTACTTGTTGTTAACCAGTTAATGTTCAACCCTATGTATAAATAAAGGGCCAGTCTGCAAAGACCCTCAGAGCTGATTTTGAAACTGCAACACCATGTTTGTGTTTCACTTCTTCACTCTGCTGTCGACAGCAAAATACCACATAGGAAATCAGGTTATCAGAGATCGATAATGAGGGCACCATGCCTTGGTACTCCGACAACAGGAAGGCAGGTATGAAGAAGTGACCCATAGACTTTGCTGATTTAGATCATTGTTTATTTTTGTGAGGACTGTCTCAGTGGAATTTTAGGGGTGGTAGTGCAAATGTAGAGAGTTGAGAAAAGAGTTAAAAATAAAAGAAAGCAAGATAGGCGGCTGTACACTATTCATTCAAGTCGTTTGGAGACAAAGAGGAGGCAAGAAATAGTGCGGCAGTTGCACAAGCTTTACTCGCCAATACTAAAGAAACAATCTCTTGACCTAGCCTCTCTATCCAGCGCATGCCACACTTCTTCTTGGCATTCTCCCTTTTATTGTAACCTTGGATATCATCATTGTCCTCTCTATCTACTGATAGGCCACCCGAAACCAGGGCCACGGCCACCCGGCTTAAGAAGATCTGGAAATCAGTTCATCAATCTGTTAGGAACCCCTCCAGCCAGCACAACACAACCCGGAGTCTACTCTGCCAGTCAGGTGTTCACTGGAGCCCCTGATGGTGGGGACAGACTGGGCTGCAGACTGACAGAGGGTCGTGAAGTGTGTACCGGCTGGGGAGAACCCAGGCAAGAAGAGTCAGGTCCACGCAGAGGTCAAAGGCCGGCAGCAAGTAGCAGTCTCGATGAACAAGCTGAGGTCAGAGGTCACAGGCAAAGTAGCGGAACGGGTAAACAAGCTAAGGATCAGGGTCACAGGAAACACGAGTGAAGTCCAATACAAAGACAAGGGTCATACACAGGAAGTCAAATATAGATATCAGGATACAGGAACTGGAACAAGCAGGCCAGCAGACTGGAACACAGGAGCTATAACCGGCAATGAGGCAGCAGACCTCATTGCCTTAAATACCCAGCTGAACCAATCACAGGTTGAACACACTCCTGCAGGTTAATAAAGCAGTCACTAACAGAGCCAATCAGGGCTTGCCCCTGGCCTGCACAGTTGTAGGCTAATGCCTGTAATTGCCTCCTATAATCTGCCCATATTAATTAGTCCACAGGCTGTAGAACGCTGCGCCCCCGACCTCCTCCTATTGCCGGGACGCAGCTCTGAAGCGTCTACTGGTTGCCCCGGCAACGGCCGGGTTATGGCCGGAAATGACGTCCCGGTCGTCATGGCGACGGCCGGGACGCGGGTGAGTGAGACGCGGCGGCTGGGCACCGCCACGGCTCGTAACAGTACCCCCCCCTTGAGGAGGGGTCAAGGGACCCCGACATCCCGGTTTTCTAGGGAATTTTTTGAAGAACTCCTTCAGTTTCTTTGGGGCATGGAGTTGTCTCCGCGGAACCCAAAATCGCTCTTCCAATCCGCGATTCCTCCATTGTACAAGGAAATGCACCTGTTCTTGAACTTTTTTAGAATCAAGGACCTTTTGAATCACGAATTTTTGTGGTCCACTGGAACCTCTCCCAGGCACACTTGAAGACTGGGCTTGACCAGGAAATAGTACCGGTTTCAACAGAGAACAATGAAATGTGTTGTGAATTCTCAACGAGGCCGGAATTTTTAACCTAAATGCGACGGGGTTCACCTGTTTGATGATAGGAAATGGCCCGATGAACTTAGGGCCCAACTTCTTGCAAGGCTATCTGAGCCTAATATTTTTTGTAGACAGCCACACCTTCTGGCCAACCTTAAGGGAGCAGGTGGTACGATGTCGGTCTGAATTTTTTTTTGCCACAAGTGAGGCTTGTCTCAATGATGAGTGAACTTTCTTCCAAATAACTCTGAGATCTCTTGCAGTGGAGCGGATCTCCTGGATACCAACGGACTGGAGTGAATACAGGGAGTTAGATCTGGGGTGAAAAACATAATTGCAGAAGAACGGAGAGATTTTAGTAACTGAGTGACAGGAATTATTACAGGCAAATTCCGCCCAGGGTAACAAGGAAGACCAATTATCGTGGAACTCCGATGTGTAGCATCGCAGAAACTTTTCTAGGGACTGGTTAACCTTTTCAGTTTGCCCATTTGACTAAGGGTGGTAGGCGGATGATAAACTGACCTTGATTCCGAGAAGGGTACAGAAGGATCTCCAGAATTGTGCTATAAACTGAGAACCCCGATCAGAGACGATGTCAGTAGGGAGTCCATGGAGCCTGAAAATATGTTGAATGAATAAGAGAGCCAAATCCCGAGCAGAAGGCAGTTTGGTTAACGGAATGAAGTGTGACATTTTGCTGAACCGGTCTACCACGACCCAAATCGTGTTGTGTCCTGCAGAAGGTGGTAAATCCACTACAAAGTCCATAGACAGATGAGTCCATGGTTTCGCAGGAGGGGCCAAAGGAACTAATTGGCCTACTGGACGGATCCTAGGAACTTTGTTTCTAGCACAAATCTCACATGAGAGGACATGCCTCTTGACGTCGGCAGACATGGATGGCCACCAGACCGTGCGGGAAAGGATTTCTAGCGTCTTGTAAATTCCAGGGTGCCCAGCAGCCCTACTGCAATGTGCTTCCGCAAGAACCGCCTTTCTTAAGTGGACTGGAACAAAAAGTCGTTGCTCCGGAGTAGCATCTGGGGCTAATTTCTGGAATCTCTGCAGTGTGACACTCAGATCTTGGGTTAACCCAGCATGGATTATGGAAGGAGGAATAATAGACTCTGGGTTAGTAACTGGAACATGGTGTGCCATGAAACTCCTGGACAGGGCATCTGCCCGGACATTCTTGGAACCTGGTCTGTAGGTGATCAGGAAATTGAACCGGGTAAAAAATAATGCCCAGCGGGCCTGTCTAGGGTTTAAACGCTTGGCTGACTGTATATATTGCAAGTTCTTGTGGTCGGTAATGACAGAGATCTGATGCGAAGCACCCTCCAACTAATGCCGCCACTCCTCGAAGGCCCACTTGATTGCCAATAGTTCTCTATTACCGACGTCGTAGTTGGCTTCTGCTGAAGAGAACTGACGGGAGAAATAGGCACATGGGTGTAGACGATTAGTATGAGGATCCTTCTGTGATAGAATGGCGCCGGCCCCGACGTCCGAGGCATTGACCTCTAGAACAAATGCTTTAGCTGGATCTGGATGTTTAAGGACCTCAGCTGAGATAAAGGCCTTTTTCAGACTTTTGAATGAGGCTACTGCTTGAGACGACCAATTAGTTGGGTCCATTCCTTTACGGGTCAAAGCGACAATGGGAGCCACAATGTCAGCGAAGTTGTGAATGAACCTTCGATAATAATTGGAGAAGCCCAGAAACCTCTGTACCGCCTTTAGATTGTTGGGTTGTACCCAATCCACAATAGCCTGGACCTTTGTTGAATCCATAGAAAATCCCTCAGAAGAGATTACGTAACCTAAAAAGGATACCTTCTGCACCTCAAACTCACACTTTTCCAGCTTGGCGTAGAGATGGTTTTCTCGCAATTTTTGTAAGACTTGTTTGACGTGAGTCTGATGTGAGAGTAAAGATTTGGAATAGATGAGGATATCATCTAAATAGACGACCACAAAACCACCCAGGAAGTCTCGGAGGACCTCATTGATCAAGTCCTGGAACACTGCAGGCGCATTGCTGAGGCCAAACGGCATGACCAGATACTCGTAGTGGCCAGAGTGCGTATTGAAAGCCGTCTTCCACTCATCTCCTTCTTTGATACGGATGAGATTATACGCTCCACGAAGGTCGATTTTAGTGAAGACAGTAGCCCCTCTTAGCTGATCAAACAATACTGAGATGAGCGGAAGGGGATAGGTGTTCTTGACTGTGATATGATTCAATCCCCGGTAGTCAATACAGGGTCTTAACCCTCCGTCCTTTTTTGATACAAAGAAGCATCCTGCTCCTACGGGAGATTTAGATGGCCTGATGAAGCCTTTCTCCAGGTTTTCGTCGATATATTCCTGCATGGATTTTGTTTCTGGAGCAGAAAGGGAATATAGGTAACTTGGAACCAGGAATAAGTTCGATGGCACAGTCAAAGTCACGATGTGGCGGTAAGGTATCAGCAGCCTTCTTGGAGAACACGTCCCAGAATTCATGATACTGTGAGGGAAGCCACTCCGGAATAAGCCAAATCATACGCAGAGACAGTGACAAACAAGAATGTGTACAATAAGTACTCCACTTGACAATCTCTCCTTTTACCCAGTCTATGACATGGTTATGACAGGGTTATGACAGGAAAGCCATGGGTGGCCCAAGATCATAGGAACCGACGAACAATCGATCAGGAAGAAGGTGATTGACTCAGAATGGAGAGCTCCGATCTTCAACTGTAGTGACGGGGTCTCCCAGGAAATCTTGCCACCAGGCAACGGACCTCCGTCTAAGCCACAGACAATAATAGCAGATTTGAGTTTTACCATCGGAATTCCGGCAGAGCGGGCAAACCCGATATCAAGGAAGTTGCCTGCAGCTCCGCTATCAATGAAGGCCGACAGGTCCACAGAGCGAGCCCGGAAGGTGAGCTGTGCAGGGATTAATACAGCATTTTTTGGGGAGATAATTTGCAGACCAAGGCAACAGTCAGGACGCTCTCTATCTGCAGCGCCGCATCCCGGCATCTAGGGCAGCCGGGCGTGTGTGCAAACTAGTGTAATTTAGCCTCAGGTGGCTTATTAGTTCTCTGCGGGCTGTAACATTCTCATTGGGCCATTCTCATATATAAGGCAAGAAGATGCAAGCCCTCCCTGCCAGTTATAGTTCCTGCTTTGCTGCATACTAGCCTGCTGTATCCCTTGCTCTCTGTTAACCATTAGGATTCTGATTATTGTTGCCGACCCTTGTCTGGATATCTGACTACGATTGATTGCCTGTGCCCCTTGATCTTTTGCCTGGACTCTTACGCTGCTGTTTTGCCTGTGACCTCTTACCTCGGCTTGTTTGTTGGATACGCTGTCTGCTGCCGGCCCTCGGCCCTTGCCTGGACTTCACTCTGCTTTCCTGGGTTCTCCCCAGCCGGTACACATCTCACGACCCTCTGTTAGTCTGCGGCCAAGTCTGTCCTCACCACTAGGGGCAACACTGAACACCAGACTTTCAGAGTAGACTCCGGGTTTTGCTGTACTGGTTGGTTGGGCAGCACAGTGGCCTAGTGGTTATCACTTCTGCTTCACAGCGCTGGGGTCATGAGTTCAATTTCTGACCATGGCCTTATCTGTGTGGAGTTTGTATGTTCTCCCTGTGTTTGCGTGGGTTTCCTCCGGGTGCTCCGGTTTCCTCCCACACTCCAAAAACATACTGGTAGGTTAATTGGCTGCTATTAAAATTAATTGGCTGCTATCAAAAATTGACCCTAGTCTCTGTCTGTCTGTCTGTCCCCCTCCCTGTCTGTCTGTGTGTGTGAGTGTGTGTCTATATTAGGGAATTTAGACTGTAAGCTCTAATGGGGCAGGGACTGATGTGAATGAGTTCTCTGTACAGCGCTGCAGAATTAGTGACGCTATATAAATAAATGATGATGATGATGATGAGGGGTTCTTAACACTCAGTTACTAGGGAAAATTAACTAATGTTGGATTGTTGAGTGTAGAAGAAAGTGGTGGAGTTGGCGAGGTCTTGCATGACGGGATATCTGGTTCAATGGTTCCAATTTTATCTTTGAAGTATGTAGCAAGGACATGGGCTGTGAGAGAGGAATGGAGAGGTGGTGCCAGAGGACAAAGAGGCGTGATGAAGGTGACAAAATGGAGCAGAAGGTTAGAAGACTGGTTGGAAGTGAGGTAGATACACTTGGAATGTGTAAGGGCAGTGTTTTAAAACGAAAGGGCAAATTTATAGTGGATTAAGTTGGTGTTGGAGTGAGTTTTCCTTCAGTGGTGTGGGAGTATATTTGCAGACAGTGGGTCTATTTGGTGTACCTTGATTGAGATTTGCCGGAAACTGTATGTAATGACTGGAGCTGCATTATCTTGATCAGAGCATGGCAGGGTAGATATAGAGAGAGGACAATTAGTGAAGAATGAAAGTGGACAGTGTAGAGAGTATTTGGCTATGTGTGCTTATTGGGTGTAGAGGGACTGCGAGTTGGGGGAAGCTTTTGTTGCAATAAGCATATAAATAAACATTATTCTAATGTGGAGGCAGATATATTGCATATGTCAGTCAGACTCTGCCTCAAAGCTTCCAGATCACAGGTGATATGTACCCCCAATGAAATAGAAGTGGAGAAACCAGCACCAGAGTTATTACAAAGAGAAAATCGTTACTGTATACATAGTGGCCAACTGTCCCTAATTCTTTTAACTGTCCTAGGTTTTAAAGATTTATCCCTGAAATATATTTTTGGTCTCTGGAAATGTAGTTATATTTCAGTATTCACCAAATGCGTAATAAAATTCTTCTTTTGCATGTTATAAAAAAATACCTTTGTCAACTTTTCTTATTTCCTAGACTTTACCTTAATATGCATAGAATATTAGTGGTTTAAATAATACAAAATTACACTATTAGCAATCTCACTAAATATGACATGATGAGGATTATATAACACATGATGGGAGTTATATAGCACCACGGTGTGCCAAGACCTCACTTGAATGTACTGGCTCCTAAGTAAAGTATCTCTGGAAAAAATTAGGACACAGACCAAAAATCACTATTATGCATCACTCCCCTGTTGCCACAAGTACTGTTTGGTAGCTGTCAGATGGAAATTGTTTTATCCATTCCAGGGAACAGAAAAGCCTGTAAACATGTACTTACAAGCAGTTATGTGAAAAATAATATTTTTATTGTGGCTGCAAAGGGTATGTGCGCTATGTTTATTTTTAAGTGTAGAACCAATTACAAGTTGCTGATTTGGGATGAGTAAATAAACTGGACAGTAAACCTTCAGAAGATGAAGCTAACATTTTTGTATCAGCAAACACTAAAAACAGAAAAAGTCCTTGACAACAATGCCACACATTTTAAAAAGGCGTTAGTTTGACAAGAGAGGCCACAAAGCCGAAGACACTTAAACTCATGTGTTTGTGTGAGTGCCTCCCCAAGCCAAAAATATCGACAGTGAGGACCTTTGGCTTTTCTCTATATTCTCCCCTCATTGGATGCTGGACCCTGTGAAGAAGACAGAACACCAAATCAGGCTTAGTATAACTCAATTTGGTTTTGCTTGCCTTCCTTTCTCTCCATTTTTGTCCTTTCAGCTTAGCTGTTTCCCTCCTTGAACTTCTCCTTTTCTTTTCATTGTTTCTCCCCTCTTGTTTTTCTCCTAGTTTCCAGCTAACCCTGTCTCCCCCTTCCTGACCCTTTCCTTTTGCTCCCCTTCTTAATTTCATCGCAACGCCCCCATCACATCACAGTAATGTTCCATCCCAAGGTTGTAGCCCCCCCCAGAACATTAGTCCACTGGCTTCTGTGCCCCTACTAGGAGCCATGGTGTAGCGTGTCACCCCCCCTGCTGTGCACGGCTGTCTTACCCGGTGCTGGCATTTTCAGTGTCTATCCTCCCCCTGTCTCCTTGCAGACTGCCCAGGTGTTGGAGCTTGCTTTGAGTAGTCGCATACATGCCCGGTGGTTTTAGAACAACCACTGGTCATTGCACGCAGCCAACAGCCACGTATTCTGAAGCAGGCAGTGCTTTGGTTGCAATTCTTGCAGAATTTGAACGAAGTTCGCATTTGGCCTAGCCCTCAGGTTGCAAGCTGACTCTTAGATTTACACACGGATACCTCGGGGTCCAATGGGTTTAGTGCTGTCTTCCAAGGGGATTGGTGTAACACAGTGGCATAGTGAATAACTTGCTGTTTTAAGAGTTGTTCCCCATAATTGTGTCCGTGGAGCTGCGGAAATCCTGGGTCGGTCCAGGGCCGTGTCTTTTGGTGCGACAACCTGTGTGTAGTGCAGTACATTAAGCACTTTGTCACTGCAGGTCGTCAACCTATTGGGACACTTGGTTTTGCACTGCCTAAAGCATGATATCAAGGCAGGACACATTCCCAACATGGCTGGCAGATGCGCTCTCTCATTTTAAGTGGCGTTGCTTTCAGGTTTTGTCCCTGCATGCAAATTTCATAGGCAATCCCATTCTTTCTTATGTTTGGCAGATTTTTGAGCCAGCATAGTTAGACTTGCTGAGATGTCTCTGGTCCCTTTTATCAGGAGAACTTTTCTGGCTGACTGGCAACAGTGGGTTCATTTTTGGGGTTATAAGGGTCAGAGTGAAGACAAGCGCTCCTTTATCTGGTACCAGGAGGGTGCCACGAAAACATCCATGGTGATCACAGCCTCCATTCCAGGTTTCCCTCCAAAACCAGTTCATAGGAGTTGCTATCTTGGACTTAGTCACCTGATCCATCCCAGAAAACTGACTGCAGTCTCTAATCAGGAAGCAAATCATATAAAAGGACTTCCTGGAGCCCTTACAAGTTGCCACTGCAACGTTGTTTTTCCAAATGTCAACCTGGTTCCCAGCAGTCTGCAGTCTTTCCTATTTGTTCCAGTTCAAACAGTGCAGTCTCCATTCCGGTTACATTCTGGTTCCAGTGTCATTCCGGTTCCAGGTTTCTGGTTATATTCCGATTCCAGCATTATTACGGTTTCATCATCCAGTATTCCGGTTCCAGCATTCTGGTTCCAGTAATACAGTTCCTGCCTGGTCTCCTCTGCTAGTCTATCACCAACCTAACTCCAGAGACACCACCCGGTCTGGATAGACAGATCCTCAGGAGTGACAGTACTCCATTTTTGGTGTGTTTAAGGTTTGTGAGTCGGTGGCTCAGACCAGGCAGGCTGCGGGGTCGGTGTTGCTTGCCAGGCACATGTTTATTGCTGTTACACAAGTTTCTTGCAAGTTTCTCAAGTCTAAGATGGGACAATGGGGAAAGGGTCATTGGATTAGCTTATTACCATGAAGACCCAGTGATCTGCCTGGTCGCATTGTGCATCCAATTTGGTGAGGCTAGATCCCATATGGGTGAACTCTGATTGGTTAATGCCGATGGGGCCCCCTTCACCAAATTACACTTTAATGCGCTATTCAAGTGGTCTTTGGAGATTGTTGGTTTAGACACGGCCCTTTACAGCACCCATACCGTCCGGATTGGGATGACTACTGCTGCAGCTAAAAGGGGCTCTTCCATTACAGCAATTAAGTCCCTAGGTTGATGGAAGTCAGATGCCTATAAAACTTACATTATACCCAAGAGATAGAGGTGACACCCAGCCACCCCCCATCATTCAGTAACCTGGGTTTTTGCTGCTGGTTGCTTTGTCAGATTATTTTCCCAATCAAGGACTGATTAGCTGTGTGCCTCCGGGATTTTATGGATTTTTACATTCATGTGGGTTACCTCTCCTCCCTTCTTGGTTTCCCCCTCCATCTAGGGTGGTGGTCACTTCTGGCGTGTACGGCTATTGCGAGCCTTGAATTGGAATATTTTTGCTTTGTTCTAGGTACGTCTTGCCATAAGAATCGGATATAGGTGGTGGGCCATTCCTAGGCATGCAGACACCAATTGGCTCATGACTGGGCCGCATTCTCCCACCCCTTGGATGTGAAATGGTTGGGGAGGAGGGAGTTAGTCTGGTCATCCCTTATGCCCTTTTTTGTCAGCTGAGATGGTCAGGGCAGGCCCCCCCGACATACTGGTCATTCACCTGGGGGTAACGACATGGGTAAGGGGAAGTCTTTGGATTTGTTAATCTCCAATAGGGAGGATTTTCGTGCAAACCAAGCACAGGGGCAGGCTAAAGTTGTGCTGGATCCCACAGCTCTCCTGGAGAGTCTATATTCCTACCCCTCTCATAAGGACTCTCCTTAAGAAGTTCAATCTGTCCATGGGCAGGGGGGTAGTTATTGACCACACTTTAATCACAAATGAGCAGGTTCACTTAATTAGGTCAGATGGGGTTCACCTTACAGAATAGGGTTTATAAATGTTTATAGAATAGATATATTGCAGGTTCGGTCACATAGTGGTGAGTTGTGGGTCCATTAAAGGACCACAGCTTTAGCAGGAAAGCATTGCAGTCAGCAACTAATTCACACGGTGCTTCCCCTGATTGGTCACAGGTAACTACCCTTTTTGAAGTAACGTGACTCTTGGCCCTTTTTCATGGGGAACCCTTTGACCTACTTTGTGTGTTTAATTATCATTTACATTAATAAGTCTGAACATGTGAAAGAGGTTTAAGTGCAATGAAAAAGAGACATCGACACTAATCAATTTAATAGATAACCATGTTAGTTCATTACTGATCTTGTAGATAACCATGTAATTCATTACTGAGATTTAAAAATGTATTGTTTTTAAACAGCTAACCAGATAGGCAGCCCGTGAATCGGCCTGCTCCCGAATTACTGATCAAATATTTAGAATTCTTAATACACATGTATAGTGCTGGATATTTAAAATGTCCGGAATAGAATTGCTGCACATGCCCATAAGTGATGTTACTAACTCCTCCTACTTCTGCCTGTATGGATCTAACTCAGCTCAGATCGGTCTGCAGAGGAGAGGTAAGTTAATACTATTGTAAACATTTATCCAGTGCAGGATTAAATCATTACTTGTAATTTAAAAAAAGTGTAAAAAAAACTTTTTTGTTATGTGTGATCTTTTCTGGTTATGCCGTTGTTATAAAGAGTGAGAGTGGTGATAAACCATTGGTAGATTGATCCTGAACTGATACTTTAAGACAGACCTGTTCCACTACTAAATTTTGTTCAATATTCTGGACCAGTTTCTTGACCCTGATGCAGGACACAATTTGCAGTCTCTGCTCTATTTCAGAGAATAACCAGGTAACATAACAGAAGTCTTAGAAGCATTGAGGACATTCTGTATGAGGCCAAAGCAGGGGCAGGCTGGGGTGGGGGGCATCTGCACCCGGGACACACCCAGAGTGGGCTACCTTGGGCTGGGTCACTGGGCCACCTACATTTTTTTTCCTTTAAAATGTTCCTAATAGGCTGCTGAGAAGAGTCTTGCCCCCCAGGCTAAAATGTTCCAGCAATCCTCTGGGCCAAAGGTAATATCTGTGGATCATTTATACGTAAAGAAAGAACCTAGCCAACTTCCATTGCTACTGTGTGATAATACTTGGGTTTAATACAAATATATTAGCAACCGATATTCTTAAAAGCAGTAAAGGATTTTTTATCACAATGAAACTCATCCAGCATAGGAAACATTGAAATAGCCATCAACTCAGAAGCTGAAGCATTTGGAACAGCCTACAAAGCATACAAACTTGTAGAGTTAGGGATGTTTCCAAGTTAGGTTGTTTGTCCAGGAACTACCCTATTTGGTAGCTGATAGTATTCTGCATACAGAAACCACTAGGTCAAGCAGATTGGGTAGTGAGGTACAGAATCAATAGGCACAAGCAAGGTCAATAAAAAAACAGTAGTCAGGACATTCTGCGAATGTCAGTAGTCAGACGAAGTCGATGTACACTTAATACAGGTACTATTACTTAGAAAGGACAACCCAGGATTGCCATATTAAACAGATAAGGAAGCAGAAACAGAAAGAGATTGCAACCTTTTCATCATGCACTGCAATTGGTTCCTATGTATGCTGTATATATGCATATTTTTACTATGCAATCATAAAAAGTACAACTAGTCAAGATTGTACTGGTTTGTAAAAAATATGCAAAAAGTATGCTATACAAATAAATAATAATATATATATACATGTAAAGTAATGGCAGTACAACCATGCAGCCTACATATTTCATTAGTGTCAGTATTAACATGGATAATATGGTAAACAGGTGTAAGACAGGCATATTTGATAATTGCAGAACAGCTGCACATCATCTGTAATTATTATGTTCTTATGTTCTTATGATATGTATCTGGGAGAACTAAACCCCAGAAAATCTTGTGTGCAACATAACAACGTTAGCAAATTCTACCTACATAAACCTAGAAACTTTGCCCTGCATAGTGATGTGAGAGATATTGATGCATGCACATTAATTTAGGTATTGCACAAATGAGGAGGAGCAGTTGATTTGGGTAGTGCAGGGCAGTAGAGGAGGTGGAGGCTCATAATCTGGGATACTGACAGTTGGACTCAGTGGGCCTGCTTCATCAAGGCATGTATTCTGAGCACAACCAGAGTTCAGTATTATAGGCACGTATTTAGGCTTTGCATACTCCTGAATTCATCAAGGCACGGATCTTTGGATGCATGCACTGTTGAATTCAGGTGTAGGTCTGCGGTCCTCGACTATACAATACGCTGCAGGATACATCCAATACCTATGTGGTCTCTAAATTCGCAAAAAGAACGCACAGAAAAATGAACAAAATTTTTTATTAATGTTTCCTGTTAATAATAAAGGGCCTGATTCATTAAGGAAAGTTAAGTTAAGTTTTCTGGACAAAACTGTTTTGCTAACTTTTCTCCTGGACAAAACCATGTTACAAAGCAAGTGGTGCATATTAGTTTATTATTTTGCACATAAGGAAAATACTGGCTGTTTTTTCACGTGGCACACAAATACTTGATAGCTTATTTGAACACTGAAATTTAAAGTTAATCTAGGAAAAAAAAGCCAATATTTTCCTTATGCGCAAAATAATAAACTAATATGCATCCCTTGCTTTGTAACATGGTTTTGTCCAGGAGAAATGTTAAGTAAAAAAAAAGGGTACTTTCTTTAATGAATCAGGCCACAGCATCAATGAGAAGACAGTTAAAAAAATAAAAATGTTTTTTTCTATTGAAAAAAACAAAACCCAAAAACATTTCCCCATGAAATACATTTATAAGAATGTTGTTAATGTCTACATTTTTACAGTTGCTCGTGAATGCAACACGTGTTATAGCCTGCATATGGGACTGTCAACACTGCTGGTCTGGACTCTTGAGAGTCAACACAAATACAGATGAATTAGTGAGTCATATTTGAGTAAATCAGTCAGTCTGTGGCCAGTATTATATTGGGTTTCTTGGCTACAGCAAAAAAACTGGCAACAATTCATCTCAAGACCCGTTCATTCTTATCAGTGAGTAGTAACTCCAGAAATATATTGAGTACTTATGTGAGAGATCCCATGTTCTCTGTGGGAGTCTTCATATCTATGTTGGCTAAATCTCTATATCCCATTTTAACTAATGTGTTTTCAGTTTGCAAAGATCCCAAAATAAACATCAGCTACCTTACCTTAGAACCTTTAATATTTAATCGGCAATACACAAAATACATAGAGAAGTCGCACACCGAGATAGCATAGGGAATTAGTCCAAAAGTGTCCAGTAAAAAGTTCCTGTATTATAAGAAAGTCACTAATAACTTCCAAGTGTTTTTTCTCACATGTGCCTTCATCAACGTATTTGTGTTTCTAAAACGATATTCATACATAAAAGAGAAATAGAGAACTCATGTGTAGTAATGCCAACACTATTACAATTCTTGGTCTTTATATTGTAGGCTTAAAAACCAAAAAAGTTAAGGTGAAGTGATGGGATAATAATAAAATTAAACCACCTCGTAATGCACTTTATACAACAACCATGAAGATTAAGAATACGGGGCATCCGCCCCTTAGGTTGTACTCACTCTATTAGAAACTGCTTGTATATCCTTTTAAAGACATCAATAAGGGATCATAGATATCGCAATCTTCTATTAGAAATTGGAGGTATATCCTTATATATACAACAATGGGGGATCATAGATGTCACAATCTCTTTTTAGAAATACCAATACACATAGATATGTAAAAAAAGGAGAGAAAAGAAAGGACGCCAAATCTGGCATATTATCTCCAATACATTTTAATAAAAGAACAATGATATAAAATGGCAATGCATAATCCTCGCTGTGCAGACAGCGAGTATACTCCTACCAGTTCTTTGGTCTTTATCAAGGTAATGAATCCTTCATTATATTCCTACCAGAGCAATCAGTTGTAATCAGCAAAAAGGAAGGTAAGATCTCAGTTCGCTTGAAACAGACCCTCTTCTCCTCCTGTGATGTAGAAAGCTCAGTCAGGAAAACATTCTATAAACCAACGCGTTTCGACCTAAGTTCTTTGGTCTTTATCAAGGTAATGACATGAGTTCTCTATTTCTCTTTTATGTATGAATATCGTTTGGAAACACATGGTAATACGTTGATGAAGGAACATGTGAGAAAAAACACTTGGAATTTATTAGTGACTTTCTCATAATACAGGAACTTTTTACTGGACACTTTTGGACTAATTCCCTATGCTATCTCGGTGTGCGCCTTCTGTATGTATTTTGTGTATTGGTGTTTAAATAAGATTTGGTGGTTTCTTCTACTTGTAGTGGCAGCAACAGGGAGGAGCCCTATGATAGAGTCTTCCTCCTTTTTTTAAACTTTAATATTTAATTTTTAAAAATACAAGATACAGCAATTGGCGCTTGTAACAAATCACCAATAGTCCAGTATAGAGTCTATATTCTTTTCAGTAGACACTTCCCATGTGCAGGCGGCTGCCAATCCTCTTTACCAAGCGGTGTAGCATGGAAATAACCTATAAAAGAAAAATGGAGGAGGAGGCGCACAATAGTGTAGTATATTGATATAATATTGGGATCACACAAGAACCCACAGTAGGACCGGAAACACCAGTGGAGAGGAAACGAGGAAACAAAAACTGTAATATAACATCCAATGTGTAGATGTAGAATACAAGTTACAGCTTATTCTCAAACAGAGTCACAGTGGGTGAACTCGCAGAATTTCCATATATTAAACACCCAGGACACACTTTTGCAGATGTATGCGTACCAGATAGCAAAACTTTTAAGCTTTGTGCACGTAGATATCCTTCATCTGGTCACAAACGGGTCACAGCCTTTAGTCTCCTCTCCTCTGTCAGATGTTATAACATCTGACAGAGGAGAGGAGACTAAGGGCTGACAGTTATGTATCCAGTCGTGTGACCCGTTTGTGACCAGATGAAGTGTGTCCTGGGTGTTTAATATATGGAAATTCTGCGAGTTCACCCACTGTGACTCTGTTTGAGAATAAGCTGTAACTTGTATTCTACATCTACACATTGGATGTTATATTACAGTTTTTGTTTCCTCGTTTCCTCTCCACTGGTGTTTCCGGTCCTACTGTGGGTTCTTGTGTGATCCCAATATTATATCAATATACTACACTATTGTGCGCCTCCTCCTCCATTTTTCTTTAATATTTAATCATTCAGTTTCCTTGGGAAGCAAAGAGGTAGACAAAACAATTTCCGAGTGGCATAAGACCAGACTTTGAGTCAGTTTGGTGTCCTGAAGCTGTGAAGCATAAAAGTTAATTGATCTGGGAAAAATAATCATTAGGGAAAGATTCTAATGTATATTCTCTCTCTGGAAAAAAATGGAAACTTCAGACATCAATTAAATCAAGGTCATACCGCCAATGGTGTAAGTATTGCAGCAGCTGGGTTTGGAAGAGTGACTGTGAAGGGCTGAACTGGTTGGAGCTCCTGTCAACTTAAGGGTAAGTCCCAGATTAAATATTTTTTCTAGTAGAAGGGGGCCTAGATCTGTCACAGGCTGATTAGAGCAGGGACAGAGAATCCCTGTCTCTCTTCCAAAGTACTTACATCAACTATACTGGACAGTGTAGTGAGAGGAAAGCAGATCCTTGGCTACACACGCTAAATGGAGTAGACTTTGTGGTTATCAGCCCGCCTGCCATCTGCTGACTCGGACCCGCCTGGGTCGCCTCTTGTCTCCCACTGCCTGGACTCACCTGCTGTCTTCTGCCGTCTTCCCCATCCATCCTCTACACGTGGCTCCTCTCTGACCGCCGTCGCCGTCTCTGGTACCGCTTCCTGCTCACCCTTATCCGTCCGCTGTCTCCTGCCGCCTGAGCTGCCTGTGTCTCCTGGTCACCGCCGCCTGGCCTTCCTGACAAGTTCCCCTGGACACCCACAGCCTTGGCCTGCCTTCCACGCTGCCTGCTGCCCGCTGCCGTTCCTGATCTCTGGCCCTCCTGAGGACTACAGCGACCTGTGGTAATCGGCCCTGCACTCCTCTGGACACCCGCTGCCTGAAGCTCCTGCTTCTAAGTCTCCTGGCAATCACAGACGTCACAGACTTTCTTCCAGCGACTTTGTCTCATCTCAGACTTCACAGACTTTCTCCCAGTGACTTTGTCTCATCTCCCGGGTTTGTTCTCATTCTCATTCTCCTGTTTTCACCCTAGTCCATATTGTACTGTATTTATTGTTCTCGGCTTCCTTTGTAGGCCTTATTTTTATTTTTTCCACTTGTATTTCTTTATTTATTATATTTTTATATTTATTTTCTCCATTCTTTATTTTTATTTTTCGCTCTCTATTTTTATTGCATTTACTGTACTTATTTTTATTTTTCGCTCTCTGTTTTTATTGCATTTACTGTATTTTTCTCTATTTGTATTTCTTATTTACTTATTTACTGTATTTAATTATTTCTATTTGCTTCTCTTATTTACTGTATTTAATTATAATTTAATTATTTCTATTTGAATTTCTTAATCTATTCCAACAGCATTTTATTTCTCCCTTGGTACTCCTCTGCTCTCCGTCTATTGGCCTTTCTTGTCTCTTTGTTCCCCGTTCACGCCTCTCTGTCTCATTTAACACGGCTTGCCTTGCCTAGCCTCTTTGCCACACCTCTCCCCTCCGTCATTGTCATTGTTGGCTATTACTTTATTTAACTCACTTATCTCATTTCCTCTTGTCTACCTTCTGACTCCCCCTGTCCATTGTCATTGTTGGCTATTACTTTATTTAACTCACTTATCTCAATTCCTCTTGTCTACCTTCTGACTCCCCCTGTCCTCCTCTCCCACCCCTCTGATTCAGACAATTCTGCGGTCCCCCCTACTTCTTCCACTCCTCCCCCACCTCTCCCTCACCATACCATGCCTCCCTGTTCACTTGCCATACCCATACTCTCACCTCGCCCAACTTCACGCTCCTGTCCCCGCACTCCCCCGCGCACCGCTAACCTTGCCTACCTTATTCCCATCTCCCCTCTCCCCTCCCTCCCTTTCTCCTGTGCCCTCTGGAATGCTAGATCCGTCCGCAACAAACTCCCTTCTATCCATGACCTCTTCTTATCTAACTCTCTTAACCTTCTTGCCATTACCGAAACCTGGCTCACCGATTCCGACACTGCCTCCCCTGCCGCTCTCTCCTATGGCGGCCTCTCCTTCACCCACTCCGCCAGACCTGGAGACCGCCCAGGCGGAGGAGTGGGCATTCTCCTATCCTCCACCTGTACTTTCAGACTCATTCCTCCTGAACCCTCCCTCTCCTTCTCCTCTTTTGAAGTCCACTCTATCCGTCTCTTCTACCCCATCCATCTCCCTGGGCCCTCCTCCCTTTTCCTTGACAACTATGCTGCCTGGCTCCCACACCACCTCTCCTCTGACATCCCCTCCATTATCCTTGGCGACTTCAATATAACTATTGACAACCCCACCGACCCTGCTTCCGTCAAACTCCTTGCCCTTTCTTCCTCCCTTGGCCTCTCCCAATGGACCTCCTCTTCTACCCACTGCCTTGGTCACTCCCTTGACCTTTTCTTCTCCCACCGTTGCAGTCTGTCCAACTTCTCTATCTCCCTTTTTCCACTCTCGGACCACTATCTCCTCTCATTCTCTCTCTCCTCTACTCCTGCACCCCTCCCCCCACCCAAATCTACCCGGTCCAGGCGCGATCTCGACACCCTTGATCCTGCTATTCTATCCTCTTCTCTCGAAACTCTCCTCTCTCCCCTTTCCACCCTGTCCTGCCCTAATCAGGCGGCCTCCCTTTATAACCAAACCCTCTCCTCCGCCCTTGATGCGGTTGCCCCTGCCCAGCCCATCCACCTTCGCTGCTCCAATCCCCAACCCTGGCACTCCAAACTTACCCGTTTCCTCCAAAAATGCTCTCGTACTGCCGAACGCCACTGGAGAAAATCTCGCTCCCTGGCTGATTTCCTCCACTTCAAGTTTATCCTCTCCTCCTACAGCTCTGCCCTCTCGCTCGCTAAGCAATCCTTCTTTAAATCCCTCATCTCCTCCCAGTCCTCCAACCCCCGCCGCCTCTTTGCTACCTTTAACACTCTCCTGTCTCCCCCACCTCCCCCCCTCCCTTCCTCCTTATCTGCCACCGACTTCACCTCCTTTTTCTCCTCTAAAATCGCGCCCATCAGACTTGAAATCTCCTCCTCCACCCACTCTTCCGCCACCCCCCCTCTCGCCCTTCCTCCCCCCTCCACTCTCCCCCCTCTCCCCCCAGCCACCAACTCCTTCTCTCCTTCCGCCCCACCTCGGGTGAGGAAGTCCACTCTCTCATTTCTTCTTCCCCCCCTTCTACCTGCCCCCAGGACCCCATCCCTTCTCACCTTCTTCGCTCCCTATTCACCTCCACCTGCTCCCACCTCGCTCACCTCTTTAATCTGTCCCTCTCCACCGGCATCTTCCCCTCCGCCTTTAAACATGCTCTCGTCTCACCCATTCTCAAGAAACCCAATCTTGACCTCACTTCACTCTCTAATTACCGCCCCATTTCCCTTCTCCCATTTGCCTCCAAAATACTCGAGAGACTTGTCTGCAACCGTCTCTCCACCTACCTCCCTGAACACTCCCTCCTTGACCATCTCCAATCAAGCTTCCGCCCCCTCCATTCCACTGAAACTGCCCTGGCTCAAGTTACGATCGATCTCCTCTCGGCTAAAGCCATGGGCCACTACTCCCTCCTGATTCTCCTCGACCTCTCAGCGGCCTTTGACACCGTTGACCACCCCCTCCTGCTTCACACCCTTCAGTCCATTGGCCTCTCCGGTACCGTCCTCTCCTGGTTCACCTCTTACCTTGCCGACCGTTCCTTCTCTGTTTCCACCTCTGATTCTCTCTCCCCTTCTTCCTCCCTTCCAGTCGGGGTCCCTCAGGGCTCTGTCCTTGGACCCTTACTATTCTCACTATACACCTCTTCTCTGGGTGCACTCATCAGCTCCTTCGGCCTCAAGTACCACCTTTATGCTGATGACACTCAACTCTACCTTTCCTCTCCTGATCTCTCTCCCTCCCTTCTTTCCAGGGTATCCGCATGCCTCTCTGCCATCTCCTCCTGGATGTCCTCTAGATTTCTTAAACTCAATCTTGCTAAAACTGAACTCATTGTCTTTCCTCCCTCTCGTACCTCCTTCCCCTCTGACCTCTCCATCACTGTTGACAACTCATCTATCTCCCCTGTTCCCCAACTCCACTGCCTAGGTGTCATCCTCGACTCCTCTCTCTCCTTTGCCCCTCACATTCACTCTCTCGCCAAATCCTGCCGTTTCCAGCTTCGCAACATTGCCCGCATTCGGCCCTTCCTCTCCCAGGATGCCACCAAATCTCTCGTCCACTCTCTGATTATCTCCCGCTTTGACTACTGCAACCTTCTCCTTATCGGCCTCCCCCTCTCTCATCTCGCTCCCCTTAGATCTGTACTTAACGCCGCTGCTAGGCTTATTTTCCTCTCTCGCCGTTCCACCTCTGTATCCCCACTCTACCAAGCCCTTCACTGGCTCCCTTTCCCCTACAGAATCCTTTTCAAGCTCCTCACTCTGACTTACAAGGCCCTCGCCAACTCCACTGCTCCCTACATCTCTAACCTTATCTCTATTCACACTCCTTCCCGCTCACTGCGATCGTCCAACGATCGTCGCCTCTCTTCCCCTCTGATTACCTCCTCTCACGCACGTATCCAAGACTTCTCCTGCGCCGCTCCCCTCCATTGTAACAAGCTCCCCCGCTCCATCAGAACTTCCCCTAATCTGTCCTCTTTCAAACGAACATTAAAAACCCACCTTTTCCTTAAAGCCTTCCAGTCTCATGCCTAAACTCCCACCGGTCGGCTACCTCTCTTTCTCATCCCTTCTTCCCTTCTCCCCCTTCCTCCCATCTCTCCGTCTCATCCATGTGTCTGTCTGTCTTCCCCTCCCTTTAGATTGTTCGCTACTTTGAGCAGGGCTCTCCTACCTTCTGTTTCCATAACTTTTAACTGCGCTCTCCAGCTACTCAGCTCACCTCCTCTCAGTCCCTCTGCCCTCTGTCTCCTCTCGCTTCTCTCCGCTCCCCTCAGTGACTCTCAACCTGTCATCCGTGCCCACCCTCTTGGGCCATAGTTACCTGCCTGAACTCACTTTTCCCCTCCCTCCCTCTCTTTCATGCTGTGCCTGAGCCCCCAGAGTTATAGTGTTTACTGTTACTTGTACTGTGCTGTTTCACCTTGTACTGTGCCATTGTTTGTCCTTGTACGGCGCTACGGATACTTTGTGGCGCCCTATAAATAAAAATTAATAATAATAATAATAATAGATCAATAATTAATTAATTAATGTGAGATAACAAGGCCACAAGGCAAACAAGGGAAAACAACAAAACATTGTGAGAAAAAAGAGAAACCACATTTTAAACTCAGAAGGGAATCAAGTACCACTCAACATTGCTATGTTGTGACTGTGGTGTGTAATATAGTGATAAAGGATAGGGGAAAGAAGAGCAAAACACACAACATAGAAGTAACACACCAAAATAAGCACCTCAAAGACACAAAGATATCCAGGCTACAACCTTCCAGCAGGGTTAAAAGGCAACAATACCTCACATACACAATTCATAGCTTGACTAAATAGGTAAACATAATAAGGATAATAGTGTGATCGAAGCAGTAATTTTGAACGTTACAAAGCCTCACACATTGCATATTTTCACAAATAAGGCAAAACCCCACTAGAAATGATAAAAGAGAGGACAAGCAGAGAGTGCTGACTGTTACCCTAAAGCATCAGTCTATGTAAGTCAATCCACCCTTTGTAGAGAAGGGTCCAGAAGAAGACTTTGGTCTTTCCCTTCTTTCCTTTGCATCTGAAGTAAGAGACTATGGCCCACTTGGCATCAGCACTGGAATGTGTTACACGCATGGGCTCATAGCCTTCCAAACAGGATAGCCAGGGAATGCAAGAAACCTACGGCATCTTCCAGCCTGTGTACTGTATATTGAACATAAAAAGGTAATCAAGTCAGTATTTAATTTGTTCATGGACAAGACAAAGGGCCTATATCATTAAGGAATGTAGGCAAGAAATTAAGTACGTTTTCTTACTTAAGTTTTCTGGACAAAACCTTGTTATAATGTAAGGGGTGTAAATTAGTATATTTTTTTGCACATAAGTTAAATACTGGCTGTTTTTTTCATGTAGAAACTTACTCAAATTCTTGCCTAAGTTCCTTAATGAATTAGGACCAAATTTATCAACATTAAGGAATTCGGTTAAAGCTGGACTCATGAGCCATTAGCAAATTGTCCTTTAAAGTTATTTCTTTGAAGGCCAGAAGACAGATCTCTTTCACCTGATAATAGTCAATTTAACAATAGGGTCAATGCTGTGTTTCTGTGGTGCGTCATTTCATGTCCAAGGGATGGTGAATTTGTTCAACTTTACCGAAATCCTCTAATACTGTATTTCTTATAGGGCTATAGCCAAAAGTTGCATAAGGCAGTGACTGATTTGGCACAACATGGATTCTGATGTTCTGGTGCTGTGACAGATTCTGAGGTTCCTTTATTTTAAAGGCCAGCTCCTCCAGATTATCTTGCATGCCTTTCAGCCCTCTCTTTGTTCCTGACCACCTAAACCCCAAATATGTAATTCAGTTGCTGCTCCACATTAACCAGTAGGTGGACTATGATTTTAGTATCCTTTAAGAAGCGGGAAGAGTTTATTCCTCTCCTATGTTGGATCCTGTTGTCACGAGCCGCGGCGGTACTTACAGCCGGCGCGGCTCGCTTCTTGTGCCCGCTGGCGTCCCGGCCGTCAACTTGATGACCGAGACGTCATTTCCGCCTGGGACCCGACCGTTGCCAAGACAACGGCCGGACGCTAGATTCCCCCAGCGCCGCGTCCTGACAAGTTAGGGTGGCCAGGCGCGTGCGCGCAGCGCTCCACCTGTGGGCTAATTTATGTGGCAGGGGTGTGTGTAATTCAGAGCTAGGCTCTGATTGGCTGCCTATAGTATTTAGGGCAGTGAAGTCTGAAGCCTCACTGCCAGTTATAGCTTTTCTGTCACAGTTCTGCTGACCTGCTTGCTCCTTGTTCCTGTCCTGTGGATACTCTGTCGGATTTCTCGTGTATGACTCCTTGCTTGGATTTGGACCCTGCCTGTTTTGCTCGTGACCCTGGATTTTGTTACCTGTACCTTGGACCTTGCTACCCTGCCTGTGACCTCTGACCTCGGCTTTTTTGTTGGATACGCTGTCTGCTGCCGGCCCTCGACCCTTGCCTGGACTTCACTCCGCTTTTCTGGGTTCTCCCCAGCTGCTACACATTTCACGACCATCTGTTAGTCTGTGGCCAAGTCTGTCCCCACCACTAGGGGCATCAGTGAACACCAGACTTTCAGAGAAGACTCCGGGTTTTGCTGTACTGGTTAGAGGGGTTCCTAACACCTGTTGGACAGAAATGTGTCTCTGGGGTAACTCGTGTTTCAAATCTGTGCCCAACATACTGGTAGCTGCATGTAAACATGGATAAGCAGTGGGAGGAAAAAGTATTTTAGTATGTCTGTCTGGTCCACCGACTTTGACCAGACAGGCATACCCTTTTGATTGAGGTGAGTTGGGCTACATCAGTTTTAAGGGGCAGAGACTGCCCACTTAAAAGACTCACCAGGTTTTCGCAGGGTAAGCATGTGAGACATGAAGCAGAGACTAAGGACCTGATTAATCAAGGAACGCATTTTCCACATTTTGAGGATAATATGATAATCGTCTCTGTGCATGCCCAGAAATGGGAGATGCCAAGTGGAAACCATGAGAATCTGATGTGCAAGCTGAGTTACTCCGTTGCGTAAGGGAAGCGTCTCTCATATTTAAGTGAAACACCATCGCAACTATATTTGCGAAGTTGGCTGACCACTTGAGAAAAAAGGGATCAGAATGGGAGGAGAGTGGGTGTGGAGTGGGCGGAGATCGTAAATAAGTTGAGAAGAGTAGGTGTTGTTTGTTAGGACTTGAGAAGAGTAGGCGTTCCCTCTGTCAGTGTAGGAGAGTTAAGTATAATGTTGTCTCAACTCCTTGATCAAAGTTAATGCAGCTGAGGGTCATGTTTAAATCCAAAATAGCTAGCTAAAACAACAATTAAACTGTTCAAAAAGCATTGTTCGTTTAAAACACTCACAACTTATTATGCACAACATACATACATCTCAACACAATTCAATTTTTTGGGGTGTCTTCAAATTTATTTGTGATATATATCAAACATTAAACATTGTGTACATTTTTAAAGAAAGCCACATCTTTTAAGTCACCACCATTGTAACAAATTGCAATGTAAAGTGGTTACTGTGTCAACAGGTAGGCGCTGAAATTTTGGGTTTTGGTTAAACTCGGATCTGCGGGAATGCCGGAACACCGTAATGAGTCAGTTTACTATAGCGCCTGCTGCTGCTTGGTGTGTCTTGAGTAAAGCTTGCTGTGTTTTCTAAGCCTGTATAGTGCATTTTCTTATGCTACACAGATATGTTCTCTGGAATATGTGGACCAACTAGTACACATATTATAATATTACATATATATATATATATATATATATATATATATATATATATATTGTGGCAAGAAGCACACGCAAACAACTTCTTCCTTTTTATGTAGTTTTATTGTCAAGTAAATGTTTTGACACCGTACAGATTTCACAGCAATACTTGGAGACCCTAAACGCTAGCTAGACATAGCTCAGCTCTCTCAAGACCAGCCAGCTTACCCAGCGTTGATCTCAGTGCACAAATGATATAAACAAGCTTTTATACCTGATACTCCTCCCCCAGCCTTAGCTTGATGGACAGGTGACACACCCACCTTCTCTTTAAAAGGAAACGCCCATCACTGGCTCTGTAATTCAAACAGACACACCCTGTCTGTTTGCTGAGAGGAAGGATTTCAAGTCATGTAAGTTAAACTAAATTTAAACTATTGCTTTTCATACATAGGTCTTTACATTCAATCTAGGTGCATTACTGCACAAATGTTTTACTCTACTTCCCTGCTTTCTCTGCATATTGCCAGCTAAATGCCTCCTTTTGTTACAATATATATATATATATATATATATATATATATATATATATATATATTGGAAATCCCACCTATATATTCCAGTTATCTGCTCTACCTGCCTGAATGTATGCCGAGATGGATTGCTGAGTGCATTCCCCTTCCATTCCGGCAGCCGGAATGGATTGCTGAGTGCATTCCCCATCCATTCCGGCAGCCGGAATCGGGCTAAGAGTACCATAACCATCCATTTCGCCTGCCGGAATGGATCATTAGGGTATTTGCAGACCCATTCCAGCAGCCGGATTAAAACTAATAGATATTTTATATGTACCTCAAACATTATTGTAAAAAAAATAAAAAATAATCTGTTTAATCACAACCAACCACCACTATAATAAATCAAAATGTAAATTACCTGATGTGTCAACAGTTCGTTGCTAGTGTGTTTGTAACAAAAAATGTAACAATACACCAGTAATAATAAAAAATAAGTTATGAGAAATAAACGGATGATTTGTGCGAATTTAAACCAAGAGTACTCTTACATGACATCTACATAAATATGCGAAGGATACTATTGATCCCACAGAGACAAGAGCGTTGGTGAGGATTTAAACTCAGGTTTCCACTGTTGCAAGGTGGATTGTCTAACTGCTACACCAATGTTCAAGTGGTGAAAACAATATGTGAATGAAATAGAATAGACCGAAAATCTGAGCAGCAACTTCTCTCATAGCAAGCTTTTTTCCTTTTTTAATTTTAATTTAATGTCAATAATTTGAAATATAATAGACAGAAAGCATCGGTAAATGCCCAGTTTAAAATTTTGGATATGGAAATTCAGTCATGTATACTAATAGTAATAGAAATTTTTTGGGCACATAAGTTTTTTGAGCTTTCATGTGTTGTAGCTGCACACAATGTTCAACATGCATATAGCCATATTACACGCCAAAACATATACTAACACATACTTGCCAACTCTCCCGGAATGTCCGGGAGACTCCCAAAATTTGGGTAGGTCTCCCGGACTCCTGGGAGAGCAGGCAAGTATCCCGCATACTGCTATTTTATGGCCAAAATGATGCAATTCGTGGTGAATCATGCCATCTTGGCCCTGCCCCCTGCGGCAAAATGACGTTTTTGTCGCTGTGACGGGGCCAAAATGACGCGATTGACCGCGCCAGGCCCCCTGCCCGGGATCTCCCGGAGTTCAATGTTAAAAGGTTGGCAAGTATATACTAACATACTCTTCTATAAGTGACACAGTGGAATACATCCACAGAAACATGGAGATATAGATACAGGCATGAATCTGGTTTCAAACTCATGACCTTGCTCTTGCCAGCTCATTTCTTTAACCAGTAAGGCATACTTCAGATTGAAACACCTATACAACACAGCACATGAACTATTGTCAAAATAAAGTATTAATGACCGTAATTACATGAACAATTGCACACACCTTCTTAGTAATAGACATAAAGGATCATGTTTTGTTTTCTAAAAATTAAAATCAGAAATAAACACAAACATGTATAAATCAGTATAGAAGGAAACAATAGATTTTCTTAACCAGCGTTACATAGACCCAGCATCAGATCTCGTCATCTGATACCTCAGTGGGCCTATACACCTGCATATACTTGTCTCATTACAATCCACTATAAAAGACTGCCTCATGCACACTTAAAGTTGGTTAGGATTCTATAGTGTATTTTTCTGCTGGGGATTTGAATAGTGGTGTTTTATTTGTATTGAGAGTTATATTTTATTTTACTGTTTTATAGACACTTTAAATGTTTGTAAGATATTTTATGTTACACAATAACAGTGCATCTCTATTTTCAGATGTTATGTGCATTTTAATGTGTGTGTTATTTGTCTTCTAAATTGAAACCCAAATTTTTAGTTTTTTTGGGTCTGGTGTGAAGCTTTTCAATCTAATATCTATTAATTTAAATCTTAGTTGGTGTAGGAAATTTCCCATTGTGCATGTTTATTCCACAGATCTCCAGCACTCCAGAAACTGTGGAGGCTGGACACCTCAAATTCAACATTGATTTGCAAGTTAAAAATGATTTTAAATATGGTTTATATCCCTTTGTGAAATATCTGACATCCCCCAAAAAAAAACAATTGTATTGAGATAGAAGTAAAGGGCTGTTTCATTTTTATAAACATATACAAATGCAGGCACCAGATAGTTTGGACTTAAACAAAGTGTACCTTTAAATTCTGCTAAATTGAAATGGTGCTGTAAGGATTGCCTCTGTCCCTGCTGAGATTATCAGATGTGGCTTTTATAGCCTTAGAAATTTTAAAAATAATGATAAGGCTTGATTGGTAGAGTTTTCTTTTAAATAGACCAAACTAAACGCTTTCCATAATGTACTACCAGGCCTTAGCTGGAACATGTTTGACTATTCAGTAATCAAGCAGAATTGGCAAGTTTCATTTCATGCACAAGGATCAAGACATGGTGGATTTGCCTTTTGCAGCTTGTAAGTATCTAGTTATGTTATTCCTTTTAGGTTTTTGGGGGAACTGTCTTGCAGTTAAGGCAACATATTGTACATTTTAATGCTTGAAAGTACAGGTGTGTACAAACAACAGAAAACAATTTTTTTTAAATTAAATTGGCCTAAGGTTTATTGTTTTTTTCTCTTATATTTTAAACAGAAGAAAGACAGGCATTATGGGTTCCTGCATGACCTGCCTTGCAACACTTCTAACCAATGAGATGAAACCAACATGCATGTGTTTAATTTTTAATTTTACAAAGGACTTGTTATTTTCAGTTTGTTTTCACGTTTAATTTGATTACTATAATTGTCTAAATAAATACTTATAATTTATTTTTGCAATACTCATTCACCTGTAACTCTCTGCTGCTTTGGACACCGATTAACACCCTCTTCTACTAAGTTATGTTTAAAATTACAGACACTAATTGTAAACCATAAGTAAATTACTATATGCTTTTTCTGGTAGTTACCTTAAAATGTTACACTTTATTTCTACACTTACAGCTCCACTTTTTTGTATTCTAAAATGAGGTCTGCAACTTTTGCACAGAGGGAGTTGTGTCTCCTAACCGAGGGCATGGACAGCATGCCCTCAGGGCAATATATTTCCAACAAAACGAAGCTGCGGGCCTATCAAAGGGTCCGCAAATACATTTGGCGACAGTACCATAGGCGCAGATCAGTTGTCTAGCTCCAGCTCTTAGCTGAGCTTAGAGCAGAGATCAGGAGCCGTGAGTTCTCTTATTCACGTTAATTAGTGTAAAACACATACTTTGTTTACTTCTCGAAAAGCTAATACATTCCCAAACCTATCAATCTTTCTCATGATTAGACATGTAAGTCAACCTTCAATGCAACATGCGTTGGGCCTTGTCTCTTAATTTTTGTGGTGGAACATTTAGTGACCTTAATGATTAAGGGCCAAACTCAAGACCAATAACACATGTTTGGCATTCCAACTCCAGACCCCAGTGCTGTGAGACAGAAGTGCTACCCACTAAGGCAACTTGCTGACATTAAATTACCAACATTTATGATATTCCAGTGCCAGATGTGTTATATTGGCTAAAGAGTGGTATGCCTTCATTGGGATCAATGTTCACAGTTGTTCATAGCTGATTTTCACATGTTCCAAGGCCTTACCCAAACACTTCCTGAAAATATTCTCCATAGTCTGACACTATTTAGATGGTGTGAAATATGTTTGGGAAAAAAAGGCAAACTTCAGAACTCATTTAAACAGTAATAATGACATTTACACATCCATTCTCCCAATACCAACCTGGTTACAGGCCATATGAAAGTGGGGTGTCTGTCAATTTGTATTCCTTGTATTACATATTTTTGTAAAAACAGTATTAAAAAGCATGTTTCACAATGTCACTTGCGATTATTATCAGGCTAGATGTTTGTAATTGAGAAGCAAGTTGTTTTTGAGAAATAAACTTAGGTGTAATATTTATTCAAACAGACCAGAGACATTGTGCCCGCCAACAACAGGTGTTGGGGGAGACCGAGGAGTCTGGAGAGGAGGAGGTGGAAGCAGGCAAGCAGGGGGAGGGGCCTCACAGGAGGAGGTTGAGCAGGCCTCAGAGGAGAAGGTGGAGGATGAAGCCCCAGAGGAAGAGGTGGAGGAGGTGCCTGCCACACAGGCATTGTTTGAGGGGGCAATGGGTGAATGTAAGTATTGAACTAAAACACTTTTCAGATTTGTCTTACTTTTAAGTCACATAGTATTTAAGACCAAAACTTGATGAGCCACATGCCTTTAGTCAAATAGCTAGTTATCCATTCCACATTTTGAAAGCATGATGGGCCTAATATAATGTTTTGGGTTTGCAGTAAATCCCAGCCATCACATCAAATGTGTATATATAAATACATCTGCCACCAACAAATATTAATCCTCTGCCTAGTACTGTGTTTAGCATACCATTCCCCATTTTTTTCAAAGTTACTTTAGATAACACTTCATGGGGTAAATGTATCAAGCTGAGAGTTTTCCGGCTGGTTTGAAAAACCAATCAGATTCTAGCTATCGTTTATTTAGTACATTCTACCAAATGATAGCTAAAATCTGATTGGTTGCTATAGGCAACATCTCCACTTTTCAAACCCGCCGGAAAACTCTCAGCTTGATACATTTACCCCCATGTCTCTGGTGATCCAGTCAAATGGCTTAAACAAAGTACATCCTTTTGAAGTAATATATATTTAAACAATTAGTCAGCATTGTGTTAATTGTCTATTTTTTTTTCTCTGCAGTTCAAGGAGACACCCAGGCTGTGGGTTAAGTCCCACCCTCCAAGACAGATCTTTTGCATTCTATTGCACAATATAGGAAAAAATAAAAAAAATACACAAGGTTACTTAAAAAAAATAGTGCTGTTGAAAGCATATGAGGAGTTGTTTTTTCGGGGAGACATTTATGTTTTGTTTGTACTATTTTTGGTGTTTGAAGTTGTTAAAAAAAAAAAAAAAAAAGGGGAATAACCAGCAGCGGTATCCATACCCGCTATAGACTGTTATTGTTACGCTGCATACCTGTTTGGAATTAACTGTACTACTCAGTCGTTATATGCATAACTGTGATTGACTATCCATTATTGGCCTGCATATCTGTGCTGAGCAAGTCTCTACCAAGCAGCGCCACACATACCGTTATATAGACTTTGTTGGATACGCTGCATACCTATTGGGATCAAGTTCCTCTGTGCTCTCAGTGTCTACATCCTATTATCTTTGTATGCTTCCACTCATCAACACTTGTACACATCCTCACCTATTAAGCAGTGGTGCAACTTGCTATACGCAGACCACTGACTTCCCCACTACCTACCTGCACCTGGACAAGTCTTCTCTCCATAAGCAGTGGTACAACTTGCTATACGCAGACCACTGACTTCCCCACTACCTACCTGCACCTAGACAAGTCTTCTCACTATAAGCAGTGGTACAACTTGCTATACGCAGACCACTGACTTCCCCGCTACCTACCTGCATCTACTCACGTCCATCCTGATCTCCGTGTTCAAATCTGCCTGTCCACTATATCAGCTAGTCGCTGATTCATTGACCAAAGATTGCTGCAAGTCACTGACTTTCCTATTATTTATTGGCATTCTCTCTCCATCTGCTGTGATATCTGTTCCGCTAGTCACCCCGCTACCAGAGGACCGTTGTGTGAACTTCAATACTCTGGTAAGCCCAGTCATCTGGTGATTTCCTGGGCAAGACTCCTATTGCCCTTGACAGTAAGATCAGGCCATGACAGACCCAGGATCGGAACCAACAGCTAAAGAGATGCTGCAGTACCTGGTCACCCGAATCGAACAACAAGATGTTCGCCAACAACAGTTGTTGCAATTTTGTCAGGCTTTAGCCTCCCAAGGAACCCCTGTGCAAAATGTAGCAGCAACCGTTGAGCTTCCAGTATCTCCATCTCCTTCCCCAGTGCCATCCCAGGTGTCCATCGCTTCAACGCTACACCTGCCTACTCCTTCTAAGATGATGGAGATCCCAAAACCTGTAGGGGCTTTCTTAATCAATGCTCCGTTTTTGAACTTCAACCTCATAACTTCTCTACTCATCGTTCCAAAGTGGCCTACCTCATCTCTTTGTTTTCCGGACAGGCTCTCGCATGGGCCTCCCCTCTGTGGGAAAGAAATGACCCTTTATTGCAAGATAGTGCCTTGTTTATTTCCACATTTCGAAGTATTTTTGACGAACCTGGTCGTGTTATCTCTGCAGCTTCCAGTATCCTCCGACTACGCCAAGGATCTCGGACTGTGGCTCAGTATGTCATTCAATTTTGGATACTTGCCTCTGAACTTCAGTGGAACACTGAGGCACTGATCGCCGCCTTCTGGCAGGGGCTTTCAGATAAAATTAAAGACGCACTGACCTCTCAAGAGTTACCCTCCTCCTTGGATGATTTGATTTCCCTTTGCCTTTGTGTAGACATGAGATTTCGTGAGAGAGATTTCGAGAGAATAACTTCCTGCAAAGTGCCTCTTCGCTCAGTATCTCAAGTTCGTCATTCTCCACCTCCAGTAGAACCTATGGAGCTAGGTCGCTCTAAACTAACATCTGAGGAGAGGGAACGAAGAGTGAAAAATAGACTCTGTATCTATTGCGCTGACTCTACTCACATGCTGAACTCATGCCCTAGGAAGTCGGGAAATGCCAGGCCCTAACCAGTTCTGGAGAGGTAAGGTTAGGGTCCCTGGAGTCCTCTCCATGTTCTACGAATGTGAAAGTTTGTGCTTTTGATGTCACTGTTTCCTTTGCTACCAAATCCTTTGTCTCTCAAGCACTTATTGATTCTGGAGCTGCTGGAAATTTTATCTCTAGTTCCCTAGTGAATCAATGGTCTCTACCAGTGATTTCCTTAAAGGTTCCCATTGCCGTTACTGCTATTGATGGATCACGTATAATTAATGGTCTCATTACTCAAAGTACGTCTCCACTGACTCTTCAAATTGGAGCCTTACACCAAGAAAAAATTTCTTTATTGATCCTTCCTGTTACTACCAGTCCCATCGTACTAGGCCTTCCATGGCTTCAACTTCATTCCCCTCAGATTGACTGGAACACTCCTCAAGTCACTTCCTGGGGTCCCGAATGTCGTCATCGTTGTCTCTCTCAAGTTGTTCCACTCAAAATACAGCAGTTGTCCATTTCACCATGTCCACCGGGCCTCCCTCCTCAGTATGCTTCCTTTGCGGATGTGTTCGATAAGATTCAGTCAGAACGCTTTCCTCCTCATCGGGCATGGGATTGTCCGATTGATCTACAACCTGGCAAGAGTCCTCCTAGGGGCCGTGTTTATCCACTTTCATTACCTGAGACTCAAGCAACATCTGAGTATATTAAGGAGAACCTCCAGCGAGGATTTATCCGACCTTCCACCTCTCCCACTGGAGCGGGGTTCTTTTTCGTAAAGAAGAGAGATGGATCATTACGTCCCTGTATAGATTTTCGTGGACTCAATGCCATTACCATCAAAAATCGGTACCCTATTCCGTTAATTACTGAACTTTTCGATCGCATTAAGGGAGCCCGGATCTTTACCAAGTTGGATCTTCGAGGTGCCTATAATTTAATCCGGATCAAGTCCGGAGACGAATGGAAGACAGCTTTTAACACCAGGGATGGCCATTATGAATATCTTGTTATGCCCTTCGGGTTGTGTAACGCCCCCGCTGTCTTCCAGGGTTTCGTGAATGAGATCTTCCGGGACTTGCTGTATGTCTGTGTCGTCGTCTATCTGGACGACATATTAATTTTTTCCCAGGATCTGCCCACTTATCATCAACATGTGGCAGAGGTCCTTTCCAGACTCCGAAGAAATTCTTTATTTTGCAAACTAGAGAAATGTTCATTCGAGTTATCCCAGATTCCATTCCTGGGATACATTGTGTCCGGACTCAGTCTTAAGATGGATCCAGAAAAGGTGAACGCTGTATTATGTTGGCCCCAGCCAACTACTCTCCGAGCAATCCAACGCTTTTTAGGATTTGCGAATTATTACAGACGCTTCATTCAAGGGTTTTCATCCATTGCCTCTCCTATAGTGGCCCTGACCCGCAAGGGGGCTAATACTAAACAGTGGTCCTCCGAGGCCCTTCAAGCTTTTCAGTCTCTCAAAGAGTCCTTCTCTTCTGCTCCTGTTCTTCGACAGCCTGATGTGACGCTTCCCTTCTTCCTAGAGGTAGACACCTCTAATGTTGGCTTAGGGGCCATATTATCTCAAAGATCGGAGAAACAAAAATTCCATCCTTGTGCCTTTTATTCCCGAGGTCTTCTACCCGCTGAGAGGAATTATACAATCAGGGACAAGGAGTTGTTGGCCATAAAAGCAGCATTAGAGGAATGGAGATATCTACTGGAGGGAACTCGTCATGCTGTAACTATTTTTACGGATCACAAAAACCTGTCATATCTACAGTCAGCTCAATGTTTAAATCCCCGTCAAGCAAGATGGTCTCTTTTCTTTTCCTGTTTTGAACTTATTATAACCTTCAAACCGGCTGCCAAAAATAAAAAAGCAGACGCCCTGTCTCGGGCATTCGTGACTTCCTCAGACGTTGAAGATGGTCCTAACCATTCGATATTAGATCCCAAGTGTGTGTCTCTGGCCACTTCGTCTACCAAGGTGCTACCATTTGGGAGAACCCTCGTGCCTCCATCTCTTAGGAGGAAAATATTGTCTTGGTTTCATTCTTCACGTTTTTCTGGACATTCGGGTGAATGCAAGACCTTAGAAATCCTTTCTCGAAGCTACTGGTGGCCCTCTATGAGGAGAGAAATCAAAGACTTTGTGGCCGCTTGTGAGCAGTGTTCCTAGATTAAAACTCCCCGCAGAACACCAGCGGGATTACTACAACCACTACCCATTCCTTCCAAACCTTGGACCCATATTAGTATGGACTTTGTCACCGATCTTCCTCCAAGTAAAAAGTGTAATACCATCTGGGTAGTGGTGGATCGATTTTCGAAAATGGCACATTTCGTTCCTTTGACCAGTTTACCTTCTTCATCTACTCTGGCTGATCATTTCATCAAAGAGATTGTCCTTCTGAGATTGTTTTGGATAGGGGAGTGCAATTCGTTTTCAGATTCTGGCGAGCCCTTTGTAAAACCTTGGGTATTCGGTTATCACTCTCATCTTCCTACCATCCTCAATCAAACGGACAGACCGAGAGAGTCAATCAAGATCTTAAAACTTTCATTAGGATGTTCTCCTCAGCCAACAAAGACAACTGGGTAGATTTACTCCCATGGGCTGAATTCGCCCATAACAACATGTATCACGAGTCATCTTCAAGAAGTCCATTCTTTGTGGTTTACGGTCACCATCCGTCTTTCCCGGAATTTCCTGCCCTCCCTCCCACCCAAGTTCCTGCTGTGGAGACTGTTTGTCAGACCTTCAAAGATATCTGGTCTCAGGTCAAAACCTGTTTAAAAAAGACATCTGCCAGATACAAGTCCTTTGCGGATAAAAAGAGGCGGGCTATTCCACCACTAAAGATTGGAGATCGTGTATGGCTTTCTACCAAAAATATTCGCTTGAAGGTTCCATCTATGAAGTTTGCTCCTCGTTTCATTGGTCCATATAGGATCATTCAAGTGATAAATCCATTCTGCTTCAAACTTCTACTACCCAAGAGCCTTCGTATCTCCAACGCCTTCCATGTGTCATTACTCAAGCCTCTTATCATCAACCGTTTCTCTGTTCCTCCTTCAGCACCTCGGCCAGTTCAAGTTCATCAAGAGGAGGAGTTTGAGATCACTCATATATTAGACTCAAAAATTTCGCGAGGAGTTCTTCGTTTCCTTGTGCACTGGAAGGGCTTTGGCCCAGAGGAGCGTTCCTGGATCCGGGCTGATGATCTCAACCCCCCAGCTCTCCTGAAAAAATTCTATTCCCAGAATCCGGGCAAACCCGGCTCCATGTGTTCTGTGCCCACCTTTAAAAGGGGGGGTACTGTCACTCACCGGACCGTGAGTGCCTCTGCGCTGGTGCGTGGCTCACTAGCCTTCCTGCCGGCACCTATCCTGAACCGCGGCCGTCTGCCATCCTGATGGTCTGCGCATGCGCAGCTCCCAAGAACTCTTGTGACTGTTGCTTTTAATCCAAATTGGTTGATCAGGCAACTCCCTATTTAAGGCACCTGTGTGCATTACCTCATTGCCTGATCTTGGAGTCTCATTCCCTGTGAGTCTCTGAAGGTGTTCCCTGTGTTCTACTAGTGTCTTCAGTTTCCTGCTGATTCCTGATCTACTCATCGCTGGTTTCCATACCCGCTACTATCTCCTGTGTACTACTAGTGTCTTCAGTTCCTGTGTATTCCCTGTGCTACTCATCGCTGGTTTCCATACCTGCTACAGTCTCCTGTTTCCTGCTTGTGTCCTCAGCTGGACTCTGATTACCGGATCTACTCACCTGTGGTTCCTACACTCGTCTCTGCCGTCCAGCGTCTCTTCCTGCATCTCCCTGTGGACAGACTGTTCTACTGAATAGCGGTATGCCTATCTGTTATTGACTTTCTACGTTTACTCTGCATATTCGCTAGGACAAGTTTCCACGCTCAGCAGCGGTATTCATACCCGCTATAGACTGTTATTGTTACGCTGCATACCTGTTTGGAATTAACTGTACTACTCAGTCATTATATGCATAACTGTGATTGACTATCCATTATTGGCCTGCATATCTGTGCTGAGCAAGTCTCTACCAAGCAGCGCCACACATACCGTTATATAGACTTTGTTGGATACGCTGCATACCTATTGGGATCAAGTTCCTCTGTGCTCTCAGTGTCTGCATCCTATTATCTTTGTATGCTTCCACTCATCAACACTTGTACACATCCTCACCTATTAAGCAGTGGTACAACTTTCTATACGCAGACCACTGACTTCCCCGCTACCTACCTGCACCTGGACAAGTCTTCTCACCATAAGCAGTGGTACAACTTGCTATACGCAGACCACTGACTTCCCTGCTACCTACCTGCACCTGGACAAGTCTTCTCACTATAAGCAGTGGTACAACTTGCTATACGCAGACCACTGACTTCCCCACTACCTACCTGCACCTGGACAAGTCTCTTCACCATAAGCAGTGGTACAACTTGCTGTACGCAGACCACTGACTTCCCTACTACCTCCCTGCATCTACTCACGTCCATCCTGATCTCCGTGTTCAAATCTGCCTGTCCACTATATCAGCTAGTCGCTGATTCATTGACCAAAGATTGCTGCAAGTCACTGACTTTCCTATTATTTATTGGCATTCTCTCTCCATCTGCTGTGATATCTGTTCCGCTAGTCACCCCGCTACCAGAGGACCGTTGTGTGAACTTCAATACTCTGGTAAGCCCAGTCATCTGGTGATTTCCTGGGCAAGACTCCTAGTGCCCGTGACAAATACATTCCCATTACATTTTTCATACTGCCACTGCTAAATTTCCACTTCGACCAATAATATCTGGCAATAACACATAGCGGTGGATAGTGCATAGTTGCAAGTCTAGTCTATTTCTCCAAAATAGTTCTATTTGCATTTAAAATATTGATTTTGTTCATATAGTGTAATTATTGTGTGGAAAAAATTGATTTGTAACACAAAAAGATTTACTTTAGGATACATCAATACCTACACATCCTATATATATATTTATTTATTTTAGTGGTTTAAAATAACATCTAATTGCAAAGGAGTACATCTGTAAATCACATTAATGAAATCAGTCTCATGGATGGATGTGTAATAGTCCTTTACCTGTATAACATGCACCCTACAGGAAAATAGGTTTAAATCATGCCAGGGTGAAACAACAAGCTATCCATTATCACTAGGGCAGACGTGGGTTGTTGTATTGAGTTGCCATGTCTCCGGTTTCTTTTATTGATCCATACACAGATTATTACCAATAGTTAGAGACAGCCTGACAAAACACAAAATGTTATCAGAATGGAAAAAGTTAATTGCATCCAATCAGATAAGAGTGAGCTGTATCCTACATATGACGTTCATGAACAAGATACACTTTATTTACAATGGGAAAATAGCAGGAATGGGCCAAAGTTCACTTCTGCCTTGCTGCTGTCACCTTGCAGCACAGGGAACAGGATATAGACTATGCAAACATTGTCTGAGCACAGTGCAATACCTGATAACTTGTTTCCAAGCACTATCTCACATGCAAGTTGTTGAAGCTCAGAATAGTCACCAGATTGCTTTTAATGCTTTCAGAAGCATATGCTTTTAGAAACTGTCAAATGTGTTCCAAAAGTTCCAAATTGCTTTGACGCTAACTGGTATTGACATTAGGTAATCTATCAAGCAAGCCAATAATTTGCAATAGAAACGGAGAGGAAAAAGGAAAAACAGGGGATTAAGGATGAGATTGCAAAAGGTATAAAGACAGGGGAATAATTTGGATTAGGAATACTTCAAAAATAATAAATTGATGGGATATTAAAGTATCTGTGTAATTAAATAAAATGAAATATCCCCACTAGCAGCTGTAAAAATGCATTTGCAAAAGACATAATTTGTTTGTAGATCTTTGATAAAAATGTAATGCAAAGTATGTATGTGTTAAAGTGATATCACAGAAGTGTTGTAGTCGACACCCATATAGAATCTATTCTATTGATTTAGCTATTGGAAAAGAAAAATACAGATCTTGGCCCAATAATATTAAGCAGTATGTAATGCAAGCGATTTATACTCAGAAAAGTATAGTTACTAAGAACCCTTTGGTGTCTTTCACTACAGGAAATAGAAAAGCAATATTTCTCCTGGACAATAGAAATAGAACAGTACAAATTGCACTTATTCACATGACTAGGGAGCTCAATTGACTGCCATTACATATAGATCTATTGAGAAAAATTATTTGAAAGATAATAATCCATACTGGCCAACTCTCCCGGAATGTCCGTGAGACTCCTGGATTCCGGGTAGGTCTCCCGGGCTCCTGGGAGAGTATGGCAGCCTCCCGCATCTGCCCACTTCCTAGTGAAGTAGGCAGAATTAGATAACAAAATTCTGAGATTTTCATGGAATTGCGGCATTTGACCTAGCCCCCATTGTAAAATTATGTGGTTGTGTCATTACGTCACAAGGTGGGGCCAAAATAGCGTGATCTGCATAACCCTGCCCCCGAAACGACTTCCTTCCCCACGCAGCTCCCTGACGTCAACGTTTGAAAGTTGGCAAGGACGTAATAATCTTATTATGTGCCTCAAAATATCTCCCTATTTACTTATATCCCCTCAATTGTTTAGTATTCATTAGGGCATGCGTAGGCAATAATTTCACTTGTGAGGGCTCTACATCCAAAGTAGCTAATATTTATATAAGGATTTTACACAGTTATTGTTTAACAGTAAATTTGAATGTGTCAATACTATACATTAAAGTCAGTGCAATGACGATTACTGCATAGCAGGGGCGGATTGGGTATATAAAGTGGCCCTGGAAAAAAAAATCTGAAAGCGGCCTCAAATGGGCGGGGCCAAGTCAACTGTAGGCGGGATTAGTGCAAATTTGACGATGCCACCAGAGGGCTGTAAAGTGCTAGACTGCCCATTACATACCACCTTTCTCTCTCATGGGACAGAGCTCTAAATGAGGACAATATTATCCCCGGTAACGTTACCATATTTTACACTCAGTCCTGGGCTGACCTGTGCACAGGAATTTGGTAGTGTTCCAATGTCCTGCAGAGGTTTCCATCAAGGGTTAAGTATTATAGTAGAAAGCAGGGCTCTTGCTCAGTTCAGTCACAACATGGTGCTGTTCTCTCAACAGTCAATGAATCTCTATAAGCACACACAGGATATAGCTAAAAGGACAGTCTTAATTGTTCCCTGTAGTCTGTGTAAGGTATGATCTGGGGGAAAAGCTCCCAAGAAGGGAACAGTAGCCTTCCTTGTACAAGAATGCAATGTCAGTTTTGGATAGATTCTCTCATCACTCTTCCCTCTGACACTGGGGTGTGTGCAATACACTGCAGGCTAGGGTTTTACCTTGAGAGGCTTCTGTAGTTAGTGGAGACTGTCTTTGGCGCCCCACTGCGTGTCCCCAGCTGTTCTCCATTCGCTTTGCTGGCAATGTCACCAGTTCTGACAGCAGCTTATCGTCTCTCTGTTCGGCTGCACCTCAGCCCCCCTTGTTCCTTCTACCATGCTGCTCTCTCTTTCTCCTCCTTCCTGCACATCCTCTTCCTGTTACTCCCCCAGCCAATCAGGGTCTTCATCCTCCTCCTGTCAATCACTCCCGGGCACAAGTTTTCAGGAGCACAATTAACCCCTTGTAGCTCTGCATTTTAACAGTTATGCACTTCTCTGTGCTGTTCAACTGGGCTTTGGGGCACCAAACTCACACACACACACATAGCCAATAGCACTCCCCTCTGCACACACACACACACACACATAGCCAACAGCACCCACCGCTGCTCTCACATACATAACAGGCCCCCCACCGCTGCTCTCACACACACAACAGACCCCCCACCGCTGCTCTCACACACATAACAGGTCCCCCCACCGCTGCTCTCACACACATAACAGGTCCCCCCACCGCTGCTCTCACACACATAACAGGTCCCCCCAGCGCTGCTCTAACACACATAACAGGTCCCCCCAGTGCTGCTCTCACACACATAACAGGCCCCCCCAGTGCTGCTCTCACACACATAACAGGTCCCCCCAGCGCTGCTCTCACCCACATAACAGGCCCCCCCCAGTGCTGCTCTCACACACATAACAGCCCCCCCCAGCGCTGCTCTCACAGACATAACAGGCCCCCCACCACTGCTCTCACACACACAACAGACCCCCCACCGCTGCTCTTACACACACAACAGACCCCCCGCCACTGCTCTCACACACATAACAGGTCCCCCCACCGCTGCTCTCACACACATAACAGACCCCCTACCGCTGCTCTCACACACATAACAGGTCCCCCCACCGCTGCTCTCACACACATAACAGGTCCCCCCAGCGCTGCTCTCACACACATAACAGGCCCCCCCAGCGCTGCTCTCACACACATAACAGGCCCCCCCAGCGCTGCTCTCACACACATAACAGGTCCCCTCAGCGCTGCTCTTACACACATAACAGGTCCCCCCAGCGCTGCTCTCACACACATAACAGGCCCCCCCAGCACTGCTCTCACACACATAACAGGTCCCCGCAGCGATGCGCAAACACTGACCTTTCTGCAGCTTCCAGCAGCGCTTCTTTACTCACATGGGATGGCACCTGTCACATGGTGCACATCCCATGTGATATCTAATTCTCCTGTGATAGGCTGCATATATGGGGGAGGGACCACAGATCCGCGGCCACTTGGAGGAAGTTGGCTGGTTTCGGGGAAGGGGACCGGTCACCTTCCTTGTTACGAAGAAAAATAATAACTGCAATTAAAAAAAAAGAAAAAAAACTTCAGACGGCCTCATTAGGTTCACCGGCCTACCGGGGAATTTCCCGGTAAGGCCTATGACCAATCCGCCCCTGCTGCATAGTACTACTTTAATTGTAATAAGCCATAGGTGCCTACTTTTGGACTGCTCCTCTGGGAGGTTCAAGAGGGGAGGTCCAAAGGACAAATGTTTGTTTGCATCACCATGTCCCCAGCTATTCAACGACATGATTTGTATCATCATACAGTTGGGGACAGGGCCATAATGGCCCAATTTTCATTGCCCTGTCCCATACATTTCAGAAAGGACAGAGGGGGGAACTGGGAGGGTAGACTACACTGTCGAAAGGTTTCCCCAAAATTTGTGAATCTCCCGGATATTGTGGGAGAGTAGGCAAATAATTTAATAGGCATAGATTTAATAGTAAGGACCAGTAAGGGAAATATACTGTACTCACCCACAGCCTCCTTCTTTTCTGACCTGGCTATTACTTTTCCTGTGCCTTGGCTACTGTCTCTATCTGCATTGTAGTTGGCTGATTGATGACTTTCCTAATCAACATTCAGTATGATAACACAGGATGTGCGCCATTGGCTTCTAATTGATTTAGCTTATGATTTGTAATGCGTATGCGATGGTTCAGTGCTTTAATAAGCCCCCAGACCCAAATATTAATATAAAATATTAACCGTTTCACCTGAAAGAGCACTTGTCACTCTCCAGGCACTAATGCATGGGACCGCTGAGAGCTACCTGGGAGAACAGCCTACCTAAGCTGTGTGAGGAACTTAGGCAAAACCCAGTGTTGTGCTTGCAGGGTAGTAGATGGCGTAACCATGCAAACTAATAAAAAGCCATTGGTCACTTTCCCCCTCAATACGGGTCAGCTGTAATCACCATCATCCCCACCGCCGAGCTACTAATGGCCCTTCTGCCCACCCCTTCAGTGCTGCTGTTAAGGCAGAGTCAATGCCTGTACTGTGGGTAGTTATGTATCTGATTTTAAACAATATATACTTACATTCTTTAAAAGTAGTTTACACATAGTATTGAAACAGTTATTTGCATGTTTTCTCTTCAGCATTTGATACCATAGACCATGGGATTTTATTAGACAGCCGAAGAATTTCTATGTGCCACAGTTCTTAGCTGGTTCAAATAATTTCTCACTGGTAGGTCATAGGGTGTCTTCAGGAATACAATCACCTGCAACAATGACCCTGCCACACAGCATTTCATAGAGCTATCTATCTCCCATGCTATTTGCACTATACATTCTAACACACTAGCTGAAAAACATCAGATGTCATGGCCTGGATTAGCACTGCTATACAGAACTCAATATCTATTCTCAGTGTCTGTTCTAGCTAACCTCCAGGAATGGATGAATGCCAGTTGGCTGATGTTGAATCCTAAGAGTACAGATGTTCTTATGATGGGAGCTCATCATCAAATGACAAGGCTACAGCTGGGTCAACCAACTGGGCTCAAGCTTGGGGGTTCTTAGTTGCCAAACTCTGATCATGTGCAGAATCTTGGGGTTGTCCTTGATTGTGTCTTGATTAAATCTTAATTTTATCATCTGAGAAACATAGCCAGAATCAAGCATCTGATTCCCCCAATTGTCAGGCGCCGTCCCTGCACTCTCTCCGCTGTGTATGGACGATGGCCTTCTTCTCCCATCCTAGGAACTTCTGTGCATACATGTTCCGTTGCTAAGAAATGGGACACGATTCACCTGTTAACGGCAGTGATCAGTGACGTGACTCACCCCTAGGTCTCTGATTGGGATCCTTATATAGCCCCATAGGGGTGTCAGAGTATTAGGTCCATCCTAGCTCCAGCACTTCTACCAGTTTCAGCTTCTGAGTTCTGCTACCCCACTCCTGTTCCAGTTGGCTTGATTTTCCTGTTGTAACCTTGGCTTGGCTACTGACTTCTCCATTTGGATCCTGATTTGTCTATGCTTCCTAACCGATTCTGACCTTTGGCTTCCCTGACCACTCTCTGCATTCTGATTCAGCATTGAATACCAGCCTGGCTTGACCTAGGTTGTCTGGCCACGCTTCTTTCACCCACCAGTGTCTCCAGTGAATGACCTGCATGTCCCATGCAGTGAAGCCTATATCTCCTTGTGGGGGTCCCTGGTAAAGACCAGGGGCATGTTAGACTTCTTTCTTCAGTAGCATTAACCACTGGTAAACAGGCTGCATCCACTATTTCCTCTTGGTTTCAGAACATTATACTCCTGCCACATTGATGGACAAGGTGAATCTCCTGCCCGCAAGCTGTTATTTCATTTGGCCTAGCGGGTTGATCAACAAGACACCAACCATGTGCAGTTACTTCAGTGTTTTCAGGGAGTTGTATCTTTGGATTCTCTTCAGGGTTCTCTGGCTACCTCCCCGGCTGCTCCCGTTACCTTCACCGTTGACACCTACCATGTCAGTCTTTACTACCCCCGCTAGGGGTCTATGCATTCCTACCCTGGTTAAATACGATGGAGTCCCCAAAAAATGCAGAGGGTTTTTGAACCAGTGTGCCATTCAGTTTGAATTGGCTTCTGAAAACTTTTCATCTGAAAGGTCCAAGGTAGCATACATTATTTCACTCTTTACCCGTCAGGCCCTCACCTGGCCGGTAAATGCAACAATGCCATCCTGTAAAAATCCACCTCCTTTAGTGAAACCTTCCTGAAGGTGTTCAATGAACCTGGACGTGTATCCTCTGCTGTATCCAGATTCCTGATTTACAGCAGGGGTCCCTCACAGTTGGCCAGTATGAGGTTTATTACTGGACCCTGTCCTCACAATTGAGCTGTAATAATAAATCCTTGGTGGCCACCTTCTGGCAAGGATTGTCTGACCACATTAAGGATGATTAAGTCTCAGGCAAGCTGCCCGCGGGCTTGGATGACCTTATTTCCCTCTGCATCAAGGTGGATATACGCCATAAGGAACGGACGCAAGAGAGGGAACATACCGGCCGCTTCATTGCCTGTTTGGTACCTCATTTTCAACACCCCATTCCGGCACCTGTGGAGCATATGCAGATTGGCTGCTCTAGTCTCACATAAGAGGAGCGTGATCAATGCTTTAAAAATAATCTCTGTCTTTTTTGCGGAGAGGCAGGCCATCTCTTATCCACCTGCTCCAAGAGGCCAGGAAAAGCACATCCTAGGCAGTACTAGGGAGGCCGATTTAGGTCCTAAGTCTCCTATTCCCTGTCCTCTGGTTAACCCTGATTTTCTTATGCCAGTCACCTTGTTCTCATTTATTTGAGGGTTCTCTCAAGGTCTCAGCCTTTGTGAACTCCAGCTCCAGTGGGAACTTCATTTCAGCTGCTCTTGTTACCAAATTCCATCTGCCTTTGCAGCAACTGTTGTTAACTGATATTTATGGCAATCATGTCACAGATGGTTCTGTCACTAGCATTTCTGGCCTTGTGCGTTTGCAGGAAGGAGTTCTTCACTCAGAGTGCTTTAGGTTCCTGATTTTACCCAATTAATTAATCCCATAATTGAGAACCATGATTGAGAACCCACTCCTTTCACTTCAATTGGCATAACATACAAATCGCCTCCTGGTGAATTCTCTGTAGCAAGCATTGCCTCTCCTCTATATACTCTCCTGAAACCCAGGTACCCTGCCTCACCCTGTCTTCCAAATGGGCTCTTCCTGCGCCTTACTCCTCCTTCCACGGTGTATTCAGCAAGGCCACCTCCGTCAAGCTACCTCCTCATCGACCTTGGGACTGCCCTACTGATCTTATTCCATGCAAGAATATTCCAAGAAGCAAAACATAACCCTTGTCCCTGCTGAAGTCACAAGCCTTGCCCAAATGCATCTCTGAAGATCTTCAGCAGGGATTCATTTGAAAACCCTCTTCCCCAGCTGGAGCAGTCTTCTTCTTCGTTAAGAAGAAAAATGGTTCTTTGAGAACCTGCATTGACTATTGCCAATTGAATGCTATCACAGCTATGAACCAATATCTGTTACCCCTCATTTCAAAGTTGTTTGAACAGATCTGGGGAGCTAACATTGTTTAAAAAAATATAACCTCAACTGCATTCATCCAGGTGACGAGTGGAAGACTTTCTTCAATATATGGGATGGGCATTACAAATACTTGGTAATGCCGTTCGGTTTGTGGAATGCCCTGGCGGTCTTTCAGGAATTTGCAAATGACATTTTTCGGGACTTACTTTATCACTCCATAGTGGTTTAGCTTGATGACATTTTAATCTTCTCCCGGGACCTGTCCTCTCACCGATGACATGTCAAAGAAGTGCTCTATTGATTACAGCTAAACCATCTTTATTACAAGCTGGAGAAATGTCTCTTTGTGTGCACCCAAGTGCCCTTCCTTGGATTCCTGGTGTCTGGTTTAGGGCTGCAGATAGACTCAGAAAAGGTCAAGGTAATACTCCAATGACCTTAACACATTGGTTTGTGAGCCATTCAAAGCTTTATTGGCTTCAACAATTATTACCGCCAGTTCATTAAAGGATTCTCCACTCTTAAAGCCCCTATTCCCTCACAAGAGAAGGCATCCAACTCATAGCCTGGCCGCCAAACGCCATCAATGCCTTCAGTTTCTTAAAGAAACCCTTCACCACAGCTTTGGTCTTAGCACAGCAAGTCCTCGTTTCTGGAAGTGGATGCTTCCTCAGTGGGAATTATAGCCGTTCTATCACAAAATTATCTTCTGGAACCCTTATTCTGTGTGGATTCTTTTCTAAAAAGTTTTCTCCCAGCAAGAGGAATTACAGCATTGGGGACAAGGAACGTTTATCGGTCAAAGCTGCCCTGGAGGAGTGGCATCATCTCCTGGAAGGAGGCAGACATCCAAGTACAGTCTTCACTGATGACAAGAACCTCACTTACCTCCAAACTGCACAGTGCCTCAACCCTTGCCAAGCACATTGATCCTTTTTTTTTCATGGTTCCAATTAATCCTAACCTTCCGTCTAGGCACCAAGAATTCCAGGGCTGATGCTCTCTCTAAAACTTTTGATGATTCCGACTTTTCTTCCTCTCTGGAGCCCAGGCCTATTATCAACCCCCCAACATTTTGAGAAGAGACCACCCGTTGGTCGCTCCTTCGTGGCACCACACCTAGTAAAATCCTAAGATGGGCACATTACTCCAAATTTGCAGGCCATGCTGGTCCCAAAAAGATAATTCGCTTATTTCTGGTTATTACTGGTGGCCCACTATTACGTAAAACATAGTCAAATACGTTCACACTTATAACATCTGGGCCTGGCAAAAGATCCCTCGGCAGTCTCCTTCTGGCCTTCTTTTCCCTCTCCTTATGCCAGACTCCCTCTGGTCCAGCATATCTATGGACTTTATCACCGAATTACAAGTGAGTCAGGGGTACAACACCATCTGGGTCACGGTGGACCATTATTCGAAAATGTCCCACTTTATTTCTTTAAAGGGACTACCATCTGCCCCTGAACTTTCTTCCCTTTTCACTAAAAACATTTTCCGCCTCCATGGATGCCCTCGAGAGATCATCTCAGACCATGGTGTTCAATATGTTTCCATGTTCTGGAGGCCTTCCTGCAGAAACCTGGGAATAAACCTGAAGTTCTCTTTTGGGCAGATCAACGGCCAAACCGAGTGTGTTAATCAAGACTTAGAACTTTCTCTTTACTGCTACTCTTCAGAGCACCAATCCTCCAGTGAATTCGCCCATAGCAACCACCTGCAAACACCGTCTACTGGAAAGTTGCCAATCTTTACATTTTTTGGTAAAACAGTCTGTCTTACCTACTTTCATTCCTATTCCCTGTAGTAGATGTGGCGATACATGACTCTTCCCATATCTGGACTCAAACCCAAACCAGACTCTCTGAGACTTCCCTGAGGCATAAACAGTTTTCCGATCACTGATTTAGGAATCTTCCTATGCTAGAGTTGGGAGAGTATGGCTGAAATCTGAAGCTCTGCGTGCCTTCCATGTAATTGACTCCACACGTCATTGGTCCCTTTCACATCGCCCAGGTCATTAATCCGGTCTCTTATAAACTCCAGTTATCTCCTTCACTCAAAATCCATAACTCCTTGCACATCTCCTTATTGAAACCCCTAAACCTAAATGAGTTCTTTAAGAAACCCTCTGGGTGGAAACGAATACGAAGTAAAACTTATCTTGCACTCTTGAATCTTCCGAGAAAAGGCTCAATAGCTGGTTCATTGGAATGGTTATGGCCTAGAAGAGAAACCTTGGGTTTATGAAGAGGATCTCCACGTTCCACGTCTTTTTGTTAAATTTAAGGAGAAAGGTGCCTATGGCTCTCTACAAATAAGGAGGAGAAGAGGGGGTACTGTCAGGTGCCCCCTCCTTTGCAGGGATGCTCACCTTCTTCTCCCGTCCGAGCGTGTCCCGTCGCCTAGCAACATGTGCCACATTTCTGGGTGTCATTCACTGCCGGATCCCTAATTTGGAGCCCAATATAAGGAGGTTTCTGGCACCATAAAGGTGCCAGAGCATTAGGTCCTCCCTAGCTCCAGCAATTCTATCAGTTCCAGTTTCTAAGTTATGCTACCCCACTCCTGTTCCAGGTGGCTTGACTTTCCTATTGTGACCTTGGCTTGGCTCCTGACTTCTCATCCCTTTGGATCCTGATTTTTTTCTAAGCTTCCTGATCAGCTCTGATCTTTGGCTTCCCTTACCACTCTGATTGGGCACCGCATGCTAGCCCAGCTTAACTTAGGATTGTCTGACCATGCTTCTTTCACCCACATGTTTCTCCAGTGACTGACTTAGAGGACTGTGACCTGCACGTCCCACACAGTGAAGCCCATACTTCCTTGCGGGGGTCCCTGGTGAAGTCCGGTATGTGTTAGACTCTTTTTTCAGTAGTGCTAATCACTGATAAACAGGCTCCATCCACTAATTCCTCTTGGTTTTGTGACACTTATTGACATTCAAAGCACTACATAATCATCATCATCATTTATTTACATAGCGCCACTAATTCTCCAGCGCTGTACAGAGAACTCACTCACATCAGTCCCTGCCCCATTGGGGCTTACAGTCTAACTTCCCTAACACACACACACACACACACACACACACACACACACATACACACACACACACACACACACACACACACACACACACACACACACACACAAAGACTAGGGTCAGTTTGTTTTCAGCCAATTAACCTACCAGTATGTTTTTGGAATGTGGGAGGAAATCGGAGCACCTTGAGGAAACCCATGCAAATACCATAATCAACTTCTGATTCCTCATACTCCTACTTGCTCACTATGATCTACTAACAATACCTCCTATACTTCAAATGGGGCCCCAGCTTTTAGCTTTGCGACTCTTATTCTTTGAAGTTCACTGCCTCGCACAGACCTCCTCTCTAGAAATCTTCAAAAACAGACTCCAGACTTACCTGTTTACTCAATCATTTCAAAAATGCACTTCCACTTCCACAATAACCAGTGCTTAGCTCTATTTCCTGTTTTCTGTTAATCTTTAATATGTTTATGTGTTTTTATTTAGTAAATGTAAAGTGCTTTGAGTCGTACTGGGAGAAAAGCGCTTTATAAATAAAATAATTATTATTGTTATCATTTCTGAGCAGTGGCAAAGCTGCAGAAGAGGAGCATAAAAGACTGTAGATATACAAATGTTTAAAGCATTACTTTAGTTACAAAATGTTTTGGGTGGTGAGCCACTTTAGTTTCAAGCCTGCCTTATTATATGTTTCAAGCCCGCTTTATTTTAAATGTGTATATATATATATATATATATATATATATATATATATGTATATATTTATATGTATATATATATGTACTCATATATATATATATATATATATATATATATATATATATATATATTTATTGTTACAGAAATGCTGGGAAAGAAGTGAATGGCAGGTACATGAGTCCTAGATTCCTGTCATTTGTATTTTAAAACACCAGAGAGAATGTGTAGGTATGTGCGAAAAGCTTACCAGAGGATTTTTCCCTGATGTAACAAAACAGGGTAAGGGTCCCCGGTGTTTTGTATGGAGAAAGAGACGGGTGGGCTCCATACATAAGGCCGGTCCGGGTCTTCTGGTCTGCCAGTCTCTAAGCAGACTGATCAGGGGTTGCACCTGTGGGATGCCTGTTAAAATACAGCTAGAATGTGCATTCACTCTCTCATTGTCTGGAGAGGAGGTCAGATGTCTCCTGAGAGAAACTGCAAGTTGTCCCATTTGTTTGGTTTAAGTGAGGGACACTAGGCCCCTCACTCTAGAGAGGGTATTACACTGTATTAGTTAGTAGCCCCACAGCTAAGGTTTTGTTTATGTTTTGTTCTGTTTTGCAAGCTGGTGAATAAAACTAACTGAGGCTATTTAACCTGAAACACTGGATTTGTGTGATTTCTGGCTGAAGTGCAACCGTCCACCACAGAGGACGGGATCCCCAATACTATTTTATTACAATAAATATGTATTACATATCTTTTTTCTGGCCACAATTCGTGTGATCAGGTCTTCCTGCGTGGGTACTGATGACTCGATTCATGACATCATGGTCCCACCTCCCGCTGCGTAATGATACGTTATTGCACACCAGGGGTGGGACCGTAATGATAAGAATTCCATTATTTCGCCCCCCACACTTGTTCTTAGGCCCATCCCTCTGGAATCTCTTTGAGAGGAAGTCCAAAAGGCTGGCAAGTACGGCTATCATTCAAGTCTTCTAGAATGAACCAGAAAACATTGGAGCACTAGGCTAGACAAACATGATGGTGGGGAGATGGTTAGACAACTGCTTCATATCATTCCACAGGGATGAATTTTATGTACCTAACAAATATAGACAAATTATGAGAATGAAAACAAAACAAAGAAAAAAGGAGAATAAGGTAAGTTTACCAATGATAGATAACTATAACAAGGGAATAAAGAAGTTTAGTGGAAAAAACATTAAAAAAAACACTATTTCTAACCTCAATGATAGTCCTGCTACTGAAATTAGTGTTCAGATTCCGCAGTTAAGTATTATACTATTTGCAAGTTGCAGAACGCCAGACCACTTGTTGTAAAATAGTAACTAAACTGTATATCTTGCCTCATATTGCATATTTTCTTAAACAACATAATTGAGTCAGCCATGATTCTCAAACTAATGTTGTTTCCAGAACAACAGAATAGAGGAGAAGCCAAAACCTGACTATCAATTGAAAATCAGACGGGTGGCAACCCTACAATAGTCTCACACTTGGGAAGCCATCCCTCTTTTATTTTCATTTGATACTGATACCCTTTAATGCAATTAAACATTTGAGACCTGATTCACCTTGGAATGCAATGTGAATGCAATTTCAGCATTTTAAAATTGGACGGAAATTGCGTGTGCAGTATGAGTGGATCTCAAGAAATGTTTTTATTTGAATACGGGTATGAGCACGCTTTGACTATATGGTACTTGCCATATGCAGACAGACACAACACTGCAGGATACGCACAATGCCTATAATAATATAATAGAAATTCCCATTATGAGGCATGGAAAAATAAATAAATATGAAATACATTAAAAACTCTTAATAATATAGTCATTAATAAAAATACAAACAAAATGTTTATTTACATGAAATATATATATATATATATATATATATATATATATATATATATATATATATATCAGGATGTTCTTAATACTGACTGTACATAAAATGCATTTTTACAGTTTGTCTTAATTGCAAACACATGTTCTAGCATTCATACGCATTCATCATTACTGTCAATCGGCACTTACACCTGCCCAGTAGCTAACAGGTGCCCAGAGCCTGAATCGGTCGAATGTGCATGTGCTCGACCTTGACAAGTCCTTACTGTACATTACCTACGTCCATCTGTTCCTTCCCTCCCCTGCTTTGCCCTTCAAGTTGGTGGCATTTGCGTTTGGACTTGAATTGTATGCACTTGCATTCACTGGTGTAAAGTCCTTTCTGAGCATATGCAGTGCAATTTCACGCAAGATACGGCACACAACGGGACTTACATTCAAAGATGAATCAAGCCCACGATAACTATAGCTTTTCTTTTAATGAGAATCTCTAATAGGGCTTCAATATTTCTGAAACAAAAAATCAGAATGTCCTTGTGACCTTGAGGGGCATATTCAATTGTTAGCGTATAGCCAAAAATCTCGTGGCGCGAGCACTATTACCGTCATTACGGTAATAGTGCACGTAAATACCGTTATTACGGTAGTTTTCTCGCTGGATTTCAGCTCGCAGCTTCCTGAGCCACGAGCTGAAATCCAGTTTACTATTACCGTAATAACGGTAATAGTTTTAATGCCGCAAGGAATTCAAACAATTGAACATGCCCCTAAGTCAGTAAATACTATTCTGAGTTACCAAATGCAACAAACTACTTGGGGGGGAGGGATTCAATTAGCTGCAAGTGTCTTTAGAACATCCATGAGACACTTTTGCGGCGGACATTTGACAGAAATCTCAGCTCAATTTCCTCGCACCCCATAGAGGTGTGAGGAAAAATGAGCAAAGATTTCTACCATAATTGCCGGTAACGTCCGTAGTGCGATGGCAATTGATCGCCCCCCCTTAAAATTGCACCATTAAAGACCCCCCAGCCTGCACCCCAGGTGCTGCTACATGCTGCAGTTTTTTCCAGGGGTCTATGGATTTAAATAGTGATGGAGGGGTGTGTAAGACCAGTCAAAAGCCCTAGTCACTTTAGTCCTTTCACTAATCCACCTGGTACTCACTTACGGGTATAAGAGGAGTGGAGCAGTCTCGGAAAACACCCATGAAAATAAGCCTGCTTGCCAACTTTGGCCAGATTGTCTCCGGTAGATAGAGGGTGAGGTGGGCGTCTGGGGGCAGAGCTCTTTGAATTGCGTCATGTTCTTGCCTATTACAGAAAGGGGTGGGGTGACAATGATATGCGAATTGTGTCATAAATTCCGCCCCCAGCCGCCTAACTTATCAAATGGCCCAGAACCTGGAAGGTGGCTCTGCTCCCCCAGAAATTCGGGAGTCTCCTGGACATTCTGGGAGAGTAGGCAACTATGCTTTAAAGTTCTTGGTACCCAGAAATTCTGTAATGAGTCTATATTCTAGGAAAGTAAGCTTTTAAATGACAAATATGCACGTAGCTAAATATCTCCACTAGCGAGAGAAACAACTTTTATGACCTTATGCGGCTTTTGTCTTTGCAAGAGTCTTAAAGTGGTGTGTGTTTATGTCACTTTTATCAGTGAGGACAAACCAGCTACATAATGTCCTTTAATATGATATATATTCTATTTCGTGATTACTCTTAGAAAACAAAGTGCTTACATTATCAAGACAAGTTATATTAGCACACATTACTGTTCATCATGATGGGGTCAACAGTGCCCTCTGCTGCTCTGTAATGGCACAGTTGTGCTGCTGATAGATGATGGAGCATAGACAGGAGGAAACAAAAACCACAAAGGTTGACGTTATGAATTAGTATCCCTTTTATTAGCATTACCGCTGCCTTTTTCCTGTTCTTGTGATAGTAAGAAAAAAGGTTTGATGACCACTGCTTATCTAACCTATATATGTTCAGAGAATCTCTTCTTTACCTGTTCTATGACTGTGACTGAGGCATCAATTTGCCCTGATTGTAAGCCATTTCCGAAGGTCCCCTGTCTATTGATTTTCCATCTTGCACTGAGAGGACCATGCTTAGGGCAGCAATAGATTCTCTATTATCTAATGGAATTTCTCCTCTTAGGAGAGGTATAGATTTTGTGACACTTGATGTGTGTGAGGAAGAGGTCCTTATGGACATAAAACTTAACCACTTCAATCAGACAAGAGCCAGCATTATTGGCACTAAAGTGTTAAAGCTTCCTGTATGTGGGTATTAAGCGCTTATAAAACCAAAGGTTTTGGGTTCAGCCAAATATGTAAAAAATATAATTTTCACAAGCTAAGTTCAATATGATAAAAAATGTGAATTACCAACATATTTAAAATGTATCTTTGACTGTAATGAAGAGCCAATTAATTAATAAGGTTGGATGTCATGTGATTGGAAGAAATTAGGAGGCCAATCCAATCATCTGTAGCCCTCTTCGACCAAGAACACACTCTGCTTGAATCTATCTCTGCTGATGACTATAAATGATGCAATCAGCCAGGGGTGGTACTAGACCTTTAAACTTTTATCCATGGCCTACTGTGCAAAATAATCTCAAATATAACAGGGGTCAGCTTTGAAATTCTGAGAATTTATAAGAAATTAAAACATTATGGTATTTGGCCAGCATTTTTATTATATATATGCAGAATCATACATTAATAAAGACACATATTGGTGTTCATGTTTATAAATATACTGTAAACTAATAGCTAGAGAATAAATATACAGATGCAGTGTATGCAAATATATATTAAAATATGTATATTTGTATAAGTTAATTTTATGTCAGTTAATATGCAGTGCTTTACATGGTTAACATGCCAATAGAATTGAGATTAAATGACAATGCAATTATATCTATTTTCTATAATTACTGTGTACTCCATTTTTGTATACAATTTGATGCAGCCACTGTAAAATATTTTCTAATTTTTCTAAGTGGCAGGCTGAGGCGTTGACTAAACTGTCTATGAAGCAGCATGCCTTGTGTTCTCAGTGGTATCTGTTGTTATGTTATTTGGAGGTTACAAATGCGTGGGATTTTGTGTTGACACATTTGGCAGAGAATTGTGTTTGTCGGAAGAGAGACAACATGGGGAGGGGAGTCTGAAATGAGATAGAGGCTTAATAACAGAAAATAAGCAGAAATAGAGCAAGTGAAAGACAGGGACGAAAAATGTGAGGAAGAAGAGGAAACATAAAACATGATAGGGGCGAAAATTTGAACTGATGAGAGGTAGAATCAAAGAAAGAGTGAGAGATATGCGGGGAAAGAAAAAAGAAGGTGAGGGAAGTATAAGATGAAACGTAAAATCAGGAAACATAGATTCTAGAGTCAGAAACAAGTGGGCAGTGCACAGAGAGAAAAAAGGGAGGGAGTGAGAAAGGGAGGGTGAAATAGAGAGAAATCAGGCCCGTAGAGGGACTTGAGCTGACAGCAAAATCTGTTTCACCCAGAACAGAGCCAGATGTCAGGTCAGAGAATTTTGGAAGGACACCAAGTCTCAGAGTCAGGGAGAGAGACTCCTCCAGAGCAGCTTTCTAAAACAAAAGGCCGTCTGATTAAAGCTCAGGAGTGGCGCCCTGCCCTGTGGCTTATGCTGGGATGACTGTGTGCAATTATTACCTCACTGCCAGGGTGGATTTACTTTATAAGGGACGCTGGTGTGACTGGTCCTGATAGTCCCTAAATATGGTTTTTCTTCACTTAACCTCTTCTGCACTTTTAGGGGGGAAACAGTGCTTTGATATCCATAAGAATATCAAAGTCACTGCCTGGCGTGGCCCACCTTTCATAAGATGCACTCCGCCAAAACATCACATATTGGTCCAAAGCATTCCCTCTATCTACTTGAAAGTTTAAAATATGTATTAGGGCAGCAGGCACTCAAATGAAGTTCTGAATGTTATCTGTGTAATAGTATGAGAAACTGTTTAGTGTTGACATTAAACATGATAAACACTGTTCTTAGGCCCCTATTTATTACCCACTGCATTTTATACACAATGTATTTCAGTCCTCATCGCAAAGATAAATATTGAAATATTGTGCATATTTATTAAAAAAAACTTTAACAGGAATAGCAATCACAAAAAACTGCTGTTCCTGCGAAGACCTGTCTCCTATGTCCTCTATTGTGCTTATTGGAAAGTGGCCACCTTTGCGATAGTGACCGGAGGGCAGAGCAGTAAGATACGGTGAGGGATCCAAAGATCCCACTACCACAATGCTCTCCCCATAGAGCAGAGCTAAAAATTTACACATACGGTAATGTACGCCAGCCTGAGCTGGCGTATATAACCATATGTGTAATTGCCTTTTCGGAACTTATTAAATTGTGGTATATAGCAGTCCCCATAGACATCTATGGGGATTGCTCTGGTTTTTGTTTTTTTTTAAAAAAAGCAAAGCAGCAGATATCTACAATATCTGTTGCAATGTACTGTTAATAAATGTTCGTTGGTCCCCCCGAAAACGGACATTTTTTGGAGAATCTAATGAATAAAAGCAATAACTAATAGGCCCCTAATGTTTTGGGAAATGCCAGATGAGCGTTTTAGAATACAGTTATCATATGACTAGGAAACAGCAGTGTTCTAAAGTGATGATCATTGTTATAGAATGCCACAGTTTCCTTGTCAGAAAATTGCAATGTTCTAAAATGTCTGCCTGACATTGACCTTTGCTTAATTTTTCAAGCCAGTTGAAATGCATCATGAATAAGGATCAGGGTTAAAACACAAAGATTCAGTGTAAACAATCATCATCATCAACATTTTTATATTTATATATTTATATAACACCAGCAAATTCTGTAGCGCTTTACAATTAGGAACAAATACAGTAATAAAACAATACTGAGTAATACAAACAGAGAGGTAAGAAGGACCTGCTTGCAAGCTTACAATCTATAAAAGCTAATATCAGGAAATATGATGAACAAAGTTAAAATACTTTAGTTTATACAATAACTCTTCCCACCCAATATGGGGCCCTGAAATCCATTGTTTCTGCCCCCACCCTTTACAGGGCGTATGACTTTTGTGATAGAGGGGTGTCTAGATTCACAAATTTGTTATATTGAGTCTCATCTTAGAAATACATTAAAAATAAACTTGTAAGGAGGACCAAAGCAACGGGCAACACTGACCAATGCTAATTTACAAAGAAAACTAGACATAATTTTCAAATTATTATTGGAAAGTCACCCTTTTTTTCTCTACAAAGTTTCTCCCACATTGCAGATTTTTTAATATCACTATTATATTACCAATAGGTGCTACTACAAAACTTTTCACAGCAACAATTACATTTCCAAATAAATAAAGTTTTCAGAAATTGTGGTGCACTGTGCACTGAATCTATTTACCCTTTATCAGTGGTGGAAGTGGGCCAGTATATGGTGATATGCCCTACCGCCACTTCTCCAACACCTTCATTGTAAAGCAATCAAATTCCATTTACTTACATTTTCCATACTGACACTTCTAAATATCTACTTCGACCACTACCATATATATATGTATTTGCTGAAAGTAGGTCACAGAAGATGATTTCAAAAAATGTAACTATTTTGTTAAAATATAGTACAAATAGTGATTTAAAGAATCAAAAATGGGATTTTAAAACGTTCCCTTATGTATCACAATATTTTAATAGAAAAATAATAAAGAGTTAATATTTTATTATTATATACGATAAATATATCAGGTTCAGTTCACTCCAATTTTTGAAACCTTTCTTTTTCTTAAAAATTGAATAAACAACAACCAATGGTCAGCAGCAAAGACAGGAATTTTTGCTTAACTGCAATAACATTTTATACGCTATCCCCTAATAAAGCAGACTATACATTTAACTCCCATCCTTTTTACAAAGCTTACTTTGCTCTCTTTCTCTCTGGTGGCACAGAAGGCTAACTTGTTCCCTGGCAAGTCGAAGCTGTAGGAGGATGGCGGGTGCCACCTTGGATCCATGGGCATGCGCAAATGCATGTTATATTCAAAGACTTGCCTGGACTTTCATTGGCTCTAAGCCCCCCTATTTGCCTGGTATATCCTCTGCTCCAATGTGTTCCTAGGAATTGCATCTGTTCCAGTGTTTTCCTGGTAATTTCATATGCTCTGCTGTATTTCTTTTATCTGCAGTCATCAAGGGAGCCACAGTGTTCACCAAATTGGACCTTCACGGAGCATAATCTTATTAAGGGAGACGAATGGCAAATTGCCTTCAATACCAGATATGGCCATTATGAATATGTGGTAATGCCGTTCACATTATCAACAAAATCTTTAAAGATATGCTTTATCATTGTGTTGTGGTCTATTTAGATAAAATTTTAGTATTTTCTAAGGATCTCAATCATTGGATGAAGTCATTCTTGTTTCTAGAAGAATCAACTTTTTTGCAAGCTTGATAAGTGTCTTTTATGAATGTGACCAAATGCCCTACTTAGGACATATAGTTTCTGATTCAGGTCTTAAAATGAATCCAGAAAAGATGTGAGCAGTGTTGGATTGGCCCCAAACCACTCAGTGATTTCTTGGCTTAACCAATTACTTACTACAATTTATTGAAGGATATTGCACTCTAGTGGCCCAATCATTGATCTCACTTGGAAAGGTGCTAATGCCAATAATTGGCCAATGTTCTGGAGAGAGATGCATCCGCTGTTGAGATAAGATCAATTCTCTTCCAAAGGCCTTCTGCTGGGAAGCTACATGTTTGCAGCTTCTATTCTCACAAATTTCATCTGGCTGAAAAAAAATGAAGCAATCTGGCATAAGTAGCTTTAAGCCATGAAACTTGCTCTAGAGGGCACAGACCTGGGTTCAGAAATATCAGATAACCATCTTACAGTACATCCTCTATATCTTCTAACTACTTCTACCATTACACCTCCTCAGGGTAAAACATTTGTTTCTCCTAAACCCCCAAAAAAACTTCCTCATGGTAACATTTGTCTATTTTCTCTGTACATACTGGTGCTTGCACGACAGTTAAAACTGCAATGAATGTAAAAACACCTCCCAAGAGGCTCAACTTTCAGCTAGCCTTGGCTGGTACATGCAGGGCCGCCGAGAGGGGGGGGAGCGGGTACTAATTATCCGGGCCCGGGCCCTTGCGCTGCTGCTTTTTTTTAAAAAAAAACAACGTTTTTTTTCTTTCTTTCTTTTTTTTTTGCAGGGGAGGGGGGGGGGGCTCGGTCGTTGGTGGGGGGGAGCAGGCTAGTTTAAAAAGGAAAAAAAAACATACTCACCTGATCGCGGAGCCGGCATCCTTCCTCTCTGCTGCTCTGTGCTCCATTCAGACTGTCTGGGGGGGGAGTAGCATAGTATAGTGTGATGAAGGGGAGCCAGATGAAGGGGCAAAAGCAGCATGGAGGGCGCAGTGTGATCATAAGGCATGGCGATGATGAAGGGGCACATTATTGTAATATTGGAGCTGGAGGAAGGCCTAATTATTAATCGTGGATGGTATTGATTTAACGCCAGGGTTGTTTGGAATTATCTAATTGTAGCTATTTTTTTCCAAATAGGGCCCCCAGCATTCCAGGATCCAGACAAGCCGAAACTAAAGAAACATGCAGCAACATGTGGTGAAAGTGAGAAGAACAGGTAGGAGAGAGCAGGACAGTATGTGAAATGTTGTGATTCTAGTAGGGACAATGTCAATTTTTGGTGAGTGTTGTGCCCAATGTAAGGTGGAGGCCAAGACTGAACTCTTTGTGTACACACTGCATTTTTTCTATACTACACTTTAGTGCTAAATGTCCTGAAAGCCAGGAGTGCTTGGACATATGTGACGCTCGTGCGAATTGAGAGCCGAGTGATTTTGATGTGTTAGCCACGCGAACTTGCCATGCCCCCAAATGCACGGCCACAACCCCGAAAAATTTTGCGCCGCCATAAGGCCATTTACCATGCTCAGCTATGAGGGGGCCCGATGAATTTGTTGTACCGGGGCCCTGAATTCCACTTGGCAGCCCTGGGTACATGCACAATAGGGGTGACTAAAAGCTATTCAATTCTCCAGGGGATTGGGAACAGCTCTAGTGCTATCAGCACAGGGCTTGTTAAAATGCCTAAACCCCCTCCCAGCCCAGGTCTGGGGGGGGGGGGGATCAAGACATTTTAATTTTTTACATTTCTTTTCCTTTTTTTTATGTATTGCTGTTTTAAATCTAGAGATTTATGTTGACATATAACCCTGTCCACATTTCACATGTCGACATTTCAACTGTCAAATTTATGAACCTGTACACAATGGATTTAATTCATTAAGTAAAGTAAAGCAATAAAAGTGGTACCTTTGCACCTTGACAAAACCATGTTCCATTGGGGAGGGAGGTAAATTTAAAATGTGGTGATAGATTTACAGTTGGGATAGGGCATGTCCTAGAACAACATTAAATTTCATTGTAAAAATTAAGCTATCAGTTATTTGTGTGATATATGAAAAAACAACCAGTATTTAAATTATGTGCAAAATAATAAGCTAATTTGCACTCCTTGCATTGTAACATGGCGTGTCCAAGAGAAAATGGTGCTATGGATTGACTTATGTTACTTAATGAATCAGGTCCAATATGACTGTTGACTGTCAACATTATGGTGTACCCATTTTGACTGTTGAATTTCAAATACATCCCACATCCTCACCCTAGTCCTTCAGAATCGTTGTCATGGATTTTATTACTGATCCTCTTCCTAGCAAGAAGTGTAACACTGTTTGGGTAGTGGTAGATCGTTCTCTAAAACGGTTCACTTTATTCTGTTAACTGGGCTACCTCTTACTCCTATTCTAGCCACTCTGTATATTAAAGAAATACTTCAATTGCACAGTGTTAGGGTTTCCAGCATGAAAACCACAGAGAATATTTGTAAAGGCAAACAGAGTGTCTTTATTTTGAACACCGGATCACCCAGTTTATAACCCAACGCAGTCAATGGTAATACAGTTATCAAAAGTCCATAGGTAGAACAGGTAATGCTGGTAAGACATATTTTCAGACAGGAACAAAAGTACTTGATAATGCTGGTTACCAGGATTAGCAGATGAGCTGGAGATCAGGCACAATAGGTGAAGTGTGAACTCAGGTTACCAGGTGTAGCAGATGAAGTGCAGACACAAGGAGACTGGGTTAGTCAGGAGACACAAGGCACAGGTTATAATGTATTCTGGCGCCGGGTCCACCCATTGCAGCCTTAAAAGCAGCAATCACACTGTCAGCAGTGCAAATGGCGTGCTTTCCAGTCGCCGCCTTTTGATTATTCAAAATTTAGATGTGACGGGTATAAAACCTGTCGGAGATGCTGTACATCTAAATTATGGTATGTACATATATACTCACTGTTGCACTAATGTTAATCGGTATTTTTATGTAGCTGTCTTTGTCGTAGTTACTGTCATCGGGAAAGTGACTACCACAGATCTCAACTTTTCCACAGCATATCATTATCAGTCGAATTGTCAAATAGAATGATTGGATCAAGTATTGGAGCCTTTTTTTAGGATCTATACCTCTGTCAATTAAGATAATTAGGTGGAACTTCTTCATTGGGCAGAATTTGCATACAACAATCGCTGTCATGAGACTTCTTCTTCCGCTCCATTCTTCACTGTATATGGCAGCCAACCTCTGCTATCAAAGTCATCTTAACCTAATTATAAAGTGCCTGCAGTAAATTCATTAAGACAATATTAACTATTTATTTTAAAAAATAGCAAACAAGAGCACAAAAGAATCAACAATTAGTACATTTGCAGGGCAAGAAACAAAAGCAAAGAACAGTACATGTCATGGGCATATATCATTGAAACTGAGAATATTTGAGTAGCAAATATACAAAATAGCCAAAGTTTGTCAATAAACAGACAGGTAAGTATACAATTGTTACCCAGAAAGCTCAAGAAGCTATAACATTTTATAACAATATAATGTGGGGGGGGGGGGGGAGTGGGAGGGAGGACACTGGTCGCCACCGAGACTGAGAGAAAAAGAGAACACTCTTCCCACTTTCCATACAATTCCTTACTCTTATTTTTCCCTTCCTAAGAAGAGGAACAAATAAATAAAAGAAGGGCAATAAAAGTTTCAGAGGAGATTATTACTTAAATTCTCTGGAAAGGGAGACAGCATTGAGAATCAAGAGTCAGGCCACCTATGAACATAGGAGGAAGGAGTTGGTACAAGAGGTATGGGGTTTATAGATAAAGCCACGGAGCCCAAATCTGGTGGAATTTATCATCCTTATCATGCAGGTGGTATGTAATCTGTTCCATCCGGGCAATAAACCCAGTGGCGGATCTAGGGGGGCGGGCCTATCGGGGCGATCGCCCCCCCTAGCAGGGGCTTGCTGCCGACAGCTGCACACTGTGCAGGTCCGTTCAGCAGTGACAGTGTGCTGCCCGGCTGCTCTGATTGTGTTTTAAACACAATCAGAGCAGCGGGACAGCACACTGCCACTGCCGAGCGGACCTGCACATAGTGTGCAGCCGCCGGCAGCCTTAGAAATAAAAAAGGGGGCGGGGCCTAAATCGCCCCCCCCTAAAATCGCCCCCGGTATATCAAGAGTCTAGATCCGCCCCTGAATAAACCAGATATAGGATCGCAGGGCCTCCATAGTGGGGGGTTCAACTTGCTTCCAAGACTTGGCTACCAGGCATCGTGCGGTCGCCAGGACATGGGAAGCCAATTTCGCAGACTCTCTATCATCATCAATCAGAGGGTAACAGAGAAGAAAAGACCATGGGTCTTTCCGGACAGGGCATGGAAGGAGGGAGGAGAGGAGGGCCCTAACTCGATCCCAAAAGGAGGATATTTTAGGGCGGGACCACCAAATATGAAAAAAGGAACCCATCTGGCCACAACCCCGCCAACATAATGGAGAACTAGAGGGTAACATTTTAGTGAGTTTGTCAGGTGTGTAGTACCACCTATAATATACTTTATATGCGTTCTCCTTCACCAAAGTGGAAATAGAGCTAGTGGCGACCTGATCCCTTATGATTTCCCAATAGTCCTCCTCTGGAGGGGGGCCCAAATCCCTCTCCCATTCCCTCTCATGCCTACCGCCCGGAGGTAAAAGTGCATTGAGAATTAAGCTGTAGATAGAGGAGACCATGCCCCTACCCAAAGGTGAGGAGAGACATAGAGATTCAAAGGGAGACCTAGAAGGGGGGAGAGGAGCCCTCCCGAGGAGAGAGCCCACAAAGTGTCGTAACTGGAGATACTCGTAGAATTTAGGATGAAGACTTGGATATTTAGAGCGTAGATCACCCCATGAGATAAAGGTCCCCTGAAATAATAGGTCTCTGACAAAACGGCATCCCGCAATGACCCAGGGTCTATAGAAGGCAGAGGAGAGCCCAGGTGGAAAGGCAGGGTTACCCCAAAGAGGTAGGACAGCAAGAGAGGATACCGGTATCTTTAGATGGGATCGGCAGGTCTCCCATATTGCAGCTGAGAATAATAGAGTTGGGCATTGGGAGGTGAGGGGCAATCTAGTTTGTCTTGAGAGACCCCATATACAGGAAAAAATTGGAAAATTAAGATAAGCGGATTCGATGTCAACCCACGACAGTGCCGCGGGGGGAGGGGAGGGGGCAAAGGAGGCTACGAGCTGACTCAGATGAGCCCCCCAATAGTAAAATTTCAAATCTGGGAAACCCCTACCACCACCTCTGGTGGGTCTCTTTAAGAGAGCCAGCTTAATCCTGGGAGACCGGCCATTCCAGATAAACCTACAGAGACATTTTTGGATGGATGTCAGATCCGAAAGGGGGACTCGGACAGGAAGGGTCTGGAAATAATAGAGGAGCTTAGGAAGAAGGTTCATCTTGACAGAGATGACCCTGCCCAGCCACGAAATAATCAGTGATCGCCAGGAGAACAACTCAGACCTAATCTTAGCAAAGAGGCCCGGGTAGTTCTCCCGATAGAGGGAATCATAAGAATCGGTAATAAAGATACCTAAGTATTTAATTTTCTTTCTCTGCCACCGGAAGTTAAAGCGGGAGGTGAGTACCAGTCCCTCTGGGGAGGGGATATTAAGGAGGAGAGCTTCCGATTTCGTAATATTGATCTTGTAACCTGAGAGGAACCCATAATGGTGTAATATATGAGATTTCTCAGGTTGCAGGAGGGTCAGGAGGACATCGTCCGCAAAGAGAGAGAGCTTACTCTCCAGATTCCCCGTCCGCACACCCTGTATGTTCGGGCAGGGGCCCGGATAGAGGCCGCAAGGGGATCTATAACAAGGGCGAAGATGAGAGGAGACAGAGGGCACCCCTGGCGTGTACCGTTGGATATGGCGATAGGGTCAGAGGGAGAGCCGTTGATCAAGACTCTTGCGGAGGGTCGAGAGTATAAGGCTTGAATACCCGTGAGGAGGTTACCCGAAATCCCAAACGCCAACAAGGCCTGGGACATAAAGCTCCAGGAGATCCTGTCAAAAGCCTTCTCGGCATCAAGGGAGAGAACAATGGCAGGGGCCTTACTGGTATTAATGATATGAATCAGATCAACAACTCTCCTGGTATTGTCTCTGGCCTGACGACCCGGTATAAAGCCCACTTGATCATAGTGTATAAGGGAGGGAAGGACTGAATTTAGTCTATTAGCCAAAATTTTTGCATATAATTTGACATCTGTATTAAGCAGGGAGATAGGGCGATAACTAGCGCAGTCATGAACATCTTTACCCTCCTTATGGATGACAGAGATCCGAGCCTCTAAGGAATCCTTAGACCAGGAACCCCCAGTCAGGATTGAGTTGAATAGGGTGTGCAAACGAGGAACCAGGAGCCCAGCAAACCTCTTATAGTACACAGCAGTAAAGTCGTCCGGCCCTGAAGCCTTTCCTGTTTTCTGAGACTTTATGGTTTGTTCAATTTCATCCCTAGTAATCTCACCTCCCAGAAGGGTACTGGCCTGCGGAGAGAGTTTTGGAAGCTTAGCAGAAGAAAGAAAAGACTCAATCAACTGTGAGTGTTGCTGGGAGACTAAAGGATCAGACGGTTGGGGAAGATTATAAAGTTTAGTGTAATATGATTGGAAGGCAGAACGTATCCGCTGAGGGTCATATTGCAAAATTCCATTGGAGTCCCCAGGAGATTCCGGGCCGCTATCTTAGCTCTGAGTTTGGTAGCCAGCAATCTATCGGCCTTGTCGCCCTTTTCGTAGTAGCGCTGATTGAGCCACTTCAGTTTATTGGCAACCTGGTGGGACAGCAGGAGATTTAATTCACCACGGACAGAAGCAATTTCCTGGAGAACCAAGGGATCAGGATTCAATTTGTGGCGTTGCTCTAAAGCTCTAAGCGAGTCCGTCAATTGAATAATTTTAGCCAAACGGAATCGCTTAGTCCGAGATGCCAAGGCAATAAGATGACCTCGGATTACAGCCTTATAGATCATCTCAAAATATTCAGAGAGAAGTGAATTTAGGTGGGAAGTGGTTTCTTTATCGTGTAGGAGTGATTCGTTGATTCTACAGGTTGCTCTAGGAGGACGGTGAGCAAGGGAGGTGAGTACAGCGGAGACAGGGGCATGATCTGACCAGGTAACAGGGAAAATTTGGGAGGAGCTAAGTTTAAGAGTGAGGTCGTGGCTGAGCAGGATCATGTCAATCCGGGAATAAGAATTATGGGGAGAAGAAAAGAAGGTATAGTCCCTAGCCAGGGGGTCCAATACTCTCCATGAGTCATACAAGTTATGGAGTTTCAGAAAAGCCTGTAGGGCAGTTGTGGTGTGGGCATCTCTCCCCGAGGGAGAAAAGGAGGGGCATGAGGAGCGATCTATAGTCGGGGCTAGAACAGCATTGAACTCACCAGCGACCATAAGTTCACCTTGACGAACACGTGCTAACAAAGAACCCAGTTTTTTTGAAGAACCTATGCTGGCCGGTGTTGGGTGCATAGAGGTTCACTAGAGTACAGGGGAGATTATTCAGAGTGCCTATGAGGATCAGGAATCTAGCTTCTTTTTCTTTATGAGAGTCATGAAGTTCAAAAATTAAATGGCGCGCAATCAGGATTGCTACACCCTGCTTTTTCTGCCTATGGTCACATGCATGAAATGTCAAAGGAAATTTTCTGGAGCGAAGCTCAGGATGGAGATGTTGGACAAAATGAGTTTCTTGTAGGAATACTAAGTACCCTTTAAGAGATTTAAGAGAGGATTGGAGTTTAGCCCTTTTCTGGGGGGAGTTGAGGCCCTTGACATCATAGGAGATAAAATTAAGGGTCATAGGAAAATCAATGAGAGGAGCGCTAGGGACCAGAAGAGGGAAGAAATGTCAGGGAAGAGGAGAAAAAAGGAAGAATGTACATGGGAAGATATGGCAGGTGGCGACCAGTGAGGAGGAGGAGGGGAGAACCAAAGGTTAAGGGTACAAGGGGATCGACATGGGGGACCAAAGTCCACTTGTCGTAATTGCTGGTAGAGGATAGGACATGATGGACAGGCCATCAGGGGGACCAGCATAGAGCCTTAGGCTCTAAGGGGGGTAATGGTAGACTAGGAGCAACCACAGAAGAAAACGGAGGGCCGGGGGACCCAAGAGGGGAGTCCAAGAGACCATTCAAGTGTGTATGACCTATTGGGAGGGAGCGAAGTGAGGTGGGAATAGGGAGAATACTGGCCTCTACAATAAATGAGGAAAAGGGGACATACAAGAAAGGAGAAGACAAAGGCAATAATTAACAGCAATAATCATATTATATGAGGTAGTAAATAGCTCAATAACATTAGGCATATCGTAGTAGGCACTCGTGAGGCCACCTAGTGTGGCCCAAAAACAGAGCTATAGAAAGAGAATCAAATAAACAGCATAACAACCGTAAATACAACATGTAAACAATTAGAACACAGCATCACAGCTACTTATCGGTGGTGAAAACAGGAGCTGTTGTGTTCGCCTCAACAGTGTCTCGTCCCACCTGGAAAATATAAAGAACAACAGCTCGCCTTCACAGAGGGCAGGCATCAGGAAGGCAACAAATAGTATAAGGCATTACAGTGACTAGAGCCAACATTCTAGATTTAGTGCAGTAGGAAATGAAGGGCGAGGACATCTAAAGACATAAGAGCCTTGAGTTCCATATCCAATTATAGGACTATGACAGGAAGTAACGAAGGCCACAACGAGACCCGTAGAGGAAAGTGCAGGCGCACTTTGAGGTAGGAGCATGAGCGGGAACATGCCAGTCAGGGATCCGCAGATTGTGGTTTAGAGTGGCGAGGGACAGTTGACCAGTCTCTACGAGGGAGCCGTTGCGCTCTCGGTGTGGAGGGGCCCGCCACGTTAGCAAGGGCTTGAGGAGCATCCTGGGAGGCTTGTTGATTCAGTCCAATCTTTCGCAGGAGGTCTCGTGCCTCGCCTAAGGTTTTAACTGACAGTTGTTGGTTCTGGTGCCAAAGATAGAGACGGAAGGGAAACCCCCAGCGATATCTAATGTTGTTCTCTCTGAGGATTGAGGTGACGGGCTGGAATTCATGCCTCCCAGACAAGGTAGTGGGAGAGAGGTCTTGAAAAATTTGGAGGTTAGATCCTTCATAAGATAGAACAGGAAGCTTTCTAGCTGCTTGCAAGACCGCCTCCTTGGTCGTGAAGTAATGAAGGCGGAGGATAACGTCTCTAGGTGTAGATTGACCCGATGGACGGGGCTTAAGAGCTCTATGGGCTCTATCCAGCAAGAATTGATCTTCCGGGACTTCTGGAGCAAGCTGGGAAAATAGTTTCCGGAGATAGGGGTCCAGATGGACAGATTCAACGGACTCTGGGATGCCTTTAATTCGGAGGTTGTTTCTCCGGGCTCGGTTGTCCGTATCTTCTTGACATTCATGGATACTATTAAGCTCCTGGCGGATTTGAGTTAGGTTATCGGTCGTTGCTTCTTGACCTGAGACAAAATCATCTATCCTCCTTTCAATATGGTCCGTGTGAGAACCCAATGAGGACACCTCTGATCTCCGACTATGAAGAGCGTGCTGAACCTCGGCGTGGACTGAGGACCGGAGCTCCTTCATTTCTTTAATCAAGGAGAGAAAGTCTTTTTTGGTAACTGAAGCGGACACATCTTCATCGGAGTCTGAGTCCTTGTCACTCACCGGACCGTGAGTGCCTCTTCCCGGACATTTAGGAACCGTGGCCGTCCACCATCCTGAGGGTCTGCGCATGCGCAGCCCTTTTCTATACTTCAGTGTATACCCCTTTAACTTAATTGGCAGATCAGGCAACCTCCCTATATTAAGCACCTGTGGTCACTACCACGTTGCCTGATCTTGGAGTCTCATTCCTCATGAGTCTCTGAAGGTGTTCCTGTATTACTTGTGTATTCAGTGCTGCTGATTCCTGTGGTTTCCAAACCACTCCTACTCTGTGGTTCCATACCACTTCTACCATCAACTTTATCATCATGACTGTTTGCTGATTCCTATCCGCTGCCTCCGTGCACTACAGTCTTCTACACCACTTCAACGTTATTTTATATCAATGTGACTGTTTGCTCATTGCTATCCGCTGCCTCCGTGCACTCCAGCTTTTACCTCACTCACCTGCTTCTCATCAAGTCTGTTTGCTGATTTCTATCCGCTGCCTCTGTGCACTACAGTCTCCTGCTTGCAACTCGCCTGTGTTCAACATCGTGACTGCCAGCTGACTACTATCCGCTGCCTCTGTGCACTACAGTCTCCTGCTTGCAACTCGCCTGTGTTTAACATCGTGACTGCCAGCTGACTACTATCCGCTGCCTCTGTGCACTACAGTCTCCTGCTTGCAACTCGCCTGTGTTCAACATCGTGACTGCCAGCTGATTACTATCCGCTGCCTCCGTGCACTACACTCTCATCTCATCTTTGCTGTGACTTCCTCGAGACTGCCGCTTTTCATTACCATCTGCTACACTTCGTGATCTACAGCTCCTGCCCTGCGCTGCACTCCTGTTTTCCCATCGCTGTTGGTTCCTGTGGTTGCTACTGGTTACCTCCGTGTGCCGCTGAGTCCTGCCGCTGTGGTCAGCGCTATCGTCCATCTCCTGCTGATCCACTCTCCACGCCTTCACGTGTTCCACTGGCCTCTACCCTCCTGTCAGCATTGGATTTGTATCTCTTCTACTACCCTCTGCTGGATCATCTCCATTCTCCTGGGTTTCCTATGAGTCCAGTTCCACGTGTTGCTGACTCCTGTGGATTCGTGTCCCTGTCGGTCTACTCACCTGTGCGCTGCACCTGCTAGACCGCTGCTTCTCCTATCCAGGGACTTCCTATCCAGTCGGCCTCCAGCCGCTCAGGTACCGCTGCAATCCCATCTGACTGCTACTGCTGAACCACGGTATGCATACTTCTCATTGACTGTGCTGTGTATTGCATATCTTGCTGGACTGTGTTTGGTTCTCTCTGGAGTCTGCTATCCGCTGGGTCTATTGCCATCATTGACTGTGTTATCATTGTGCTGGACTACTTCAAGAGACTTTCTAGATTGCAGACCTGATCAGTCATTTACATATATATATACCTATATTGTGCATATTACTGTGGATCGTGTATAAGGTGCCTGTGTATATCCTGTGTTGCAGTCTTCCCCCGTGCACCTCCTCACATATATATAGCAGTGGTACAACTTGCTACCGCAGACCACTGACTACCTGGATTCCTCCACTTGTATTCCATTCCTTCACTCAGACAGCGGTACAACTTGCTACCCGCAGACCGCTGACTCTCATTACCTCCTTGTTTCTGTTGGACATTCCTCCTCACTATAGCAGTGGTACAACTTGCTATCGCAGACCACTGACTACCTTCACGTGTCCTTGTCCATACAGTTCCTTGTGTATCATTACCTCATTATTACCAGTGTTGCTAGTCATAGACTTTCCTGAGCATCTCATCGGCCATCATTTCATGTTCCGTGATCACCCAGCTGCCAGAGTACCCTATTACCATCTACATTGCTCTGGTAAGCCTACCATCTGGTGATCCCTGGGTAAAGACTCCTAGTGCCCGTGACAGTCCTCATGAGAGGGGGGGGGAACCCAATTGTTCTGTAGAGGACTTATTAGGGTAATATATAGGGATACCCTTCGAATGAAGTTTTTTGTTTTTTGGCATAGCTAAGTAGAGACGAGTCAAAGATGAAGGAAGAATCGGAAAGAGTAGGTCAAATACAGCAAACTTCCGAGCAGAAGATTCGATCAGAAAAGGCCTCTCAGAAATGAGGCAATTGTTACATCACAGCTGCATACTAGGCAGGGACCCCGGCCATCCTTGGTGGGCCAGATGCGAAGTTAGAACATATGTGCAGACTCTTGGTATCGTACAGGGTGTAGGAGCTGCAACTGGTGGGCGACCCCTGGAATTTGACAGCTGGCACAGGACTTGCTCACAACCAATACTACAGATTTGCAAGAATTATAATTATAGAACAGCAGGTCTCGTAGGGTTCTATAACAGGTAGTGCAGGGTTAACAGCCAAATAATCAGCAGCGCAGGGCGCCTCTGCCACTTCTGCCAGGGAGATAAACCTGGGTATTTTGTTGTAGGGGAGCCTTGGTTATTGCAGGGGAGACTTAAGCAGCAGGGCCCGAGACAGCAGCTGGGGGCCGTATCCACAGAGATGGGGTCAAAACACAAAGGTCCTCTTAGCTTTTCAGGCTGCAGTTTAACCTTATGCCCGCCACCAGGCTAATGGTATAGGGGCAGGTAATGGAGTATCTTCTAGCTAGGCACGTACCTTCTCTCCTGTTTGGGAGGATTCAGTCAATGCAGGTCTCGCGGGCAGAAGGCAATTCCCTACTGCAGACTCCTCTGTGTCATGCAGCGACCGGCCGGGTTTACAGCCGAGGGTAGAGGGAGGCTGATTATATCCTGTTCAGCGGTAGCACCCCGTTCCCGGGGATACCCTAGTTATAATATGGGGATAAAGAGAGGGCTGAGGAGGCAGGTCCAGGGCCTCACACCACGGAGCTCCACCCGGAAGTCCCACAGCGAAACCGGAAGTGGCGATGACCGCTGGGCAGCTCCAAACTTTACCCCGGGGATTCAGCCGGAAGTAGGCCCAAAGACCTGGTATGTGCGTCCCGAGAGACAGGGACTTCTGACAGCGATCAGCGGAGTCGACGGGGCTCCTCAAATGGCAGGGGGCCCTATCCACCAGGCACCAGCAAGCCCACCAGCGCCAGAACTTCAGCTAGCTGCAGGCGAGCTCCAGATGACCCAAGAGGCAGGTGGGTGCTACCGGGGGCTCTAGAGACCTTCACACGTCGCCCAGGCTATTCAGGCAGCGTACAAGCCTGATTGTAGGGTGGAATCACACACCGGGGACAGGGAGAGCCCAGAAGTCGTGACTATCCGAGATGGCGTCCTAGCCACGCCCCCCATTAAGACAATATTTTAATAAAATCTGGTCTGACCTTATGAAGAATCTTAAAATAGCATTAATTCACTATCATTTGTTTTCAGTTAAGAAATGCTAAATCGTTCCTATGATGAAAATAGTAGGCAGGGTTTGATTATCTACTGGAAGTCTATGAGTGAAAGTGTCTTGTATGAAGCTTGGAAGGTACATCGGTCAATTTGACATCCTTCATCTACCCAGTGACTTTCAGATTAAAATTACCATCTTCTCTACTCATTGACAATACATTTCTTATTTCTATACTGAAACCTCTTAATTGTTTCTCTTCAGCATCTACTTCTCCATCTACAATAAAGACAAAATGAGGTGATGAGTTTGCGGTTCGACAAATTCTTGATTCCAGGATTTCTCCTGGAAATATTCAGTTTCCAGTGGATTGAAGGGGAGGAACGTGCTTGAATTGATGCAGTAGATGTTCATGCTGGCATCATTTTGAAAATTTTCTCTCAGAAATGTCCTAAGAAACCCTTTACTGTGTGTCCCGAGTCCATTCTTAATATGGGAGATACGGTCACGTACTGGACCATTTGGTGTACATACATGTACGTACATGGGGTACGGTACACTCTCTTGCTGCCTTGTGGAAGCTCAGGCTTACTCATTCCCTGTTGCTACCTATGCTCCAGGGGGGTGGCAGGTGCTATGGTGGAATTTTGGACATGCCCACACGCATCCATGCCTATTCTATATAAAGACTTGCCTCGGCTTTCATTGGCTCTAAGCCTTCACACCCCCTATTTGCCCTCCCATATAAAAAGCTGCTCTGGCTTCAAGATAGAGCCAGTTTATGAAGTCTCTTGCCCTGTAAGCTGACTCTTGGATCCTATTCCTTTGTGTTTTTGTTATATCATCTGCTCCATTGTGTTCCCGGTAACTCCATATTTTCCAGTGTGTTCCTGGTAATTACATCTGCTCCAGTGAAATTTTGGCATCCGCTGTATATCTGGTATCAAAAACCATCAGTTGTGTCCTGTTGTCTGTATCCGTCCACAGTATTTTTGGTACCCTCAACCATCCGCTTTATTCTTGGTATCCACAGCCATCTGCTGTATTCCTGGTATCTGCAGTCATCACCATATTCCAGATTTCTTTAGCGGTCTTCTGTGCCTAAGTTCAGTCTAAGTTCTAGCTTTACCCCTTGGTTTCCTATATAAGTCACTTCATCCTTGTCTCTATTGTGCTTCTGCCAGTAATCTTTTGTTTGCTGCTAGATTCTGGCTTCTGTCATCCTCAATGCCTGTTACTGATTTGTCCTTGACTTTGCCTCTTTCTCAACCCTTTGCATTAATCTTAACTGTGTACCGAACCTGGCTATTAATTTATTTGCACTTATTGGGAAACTGCAAACCCTTGTTCTCTCTCAGCAAGAAAAATTACTAATTTGTAAGAAGCTTTAAGAAATAATGATTATGCTGAAGCACAAATCCACATCTACCAGTGCCTTTAAAGGTCACTGGGGATCATCGCCTATACAGAGGTTTTCTAAACCAAAACTGCATTTATTTTCAAATGCAACCTGCACAGTTCATTAATGATGTAATCTTCATATTAATATTTTGACTGAGAAAGTACATAACAGGGCACCTCCTTATGTACAGCAACCTTAACTAAAATCTGTAAGCTCTCACTGGTATCTTTCTGTCACTATTCAAGCACACAGTGATTTCTCCTATTCTGAAAATACTAAATTTGGGCCAAAACAGCATTTTGTCAAATTAGCATTCCATCTAGTAGCTCTCATACCCCCAAACTTCTAGAGAGAATTGCCCACTTTGACCACACACAACCTATTGGACTGTCTTCAGTTAGGTTTTAATTCATAACACTCCACAGAGACTGTACTGAATAAGGTTGTCTATGATTTTATCGCTGCTAAATCTAATCTATAATAGCTTATAATTCTCTTCGATCTCTCTGCTGCATTTCACACTGTTGACCACTCTCTTTTCATAGAAACGCTCCATTCCATCAGTTTTCTGAACATTGTCCTATGCTTGCTCTCATCCTATAAATCTAATCGCTCTTCGGTGTTTGTTTATCTGGATCTCTCACCATCTGTATTGTCCTGTGTTACTGACTGTCTTTCTGCCATTTCATCTTGTATGCCCTCTCCCAACTCAAACTCAATCATTCAAAAATAGAGCTAATGATATACCCACCAGCTAAAAGAAGTTATCTACCTCACATTTCTATTTCTGTTGACAACATGACAATAAATCCTACTTCTCAATCTGCCTTGATGTGATTCTTGACTCAGCTCTAACCTTTGTTCTCCACATCCAGTCTTTATCTAAAACCTGCTACATACATCTAAAAATATTTCCATCTCACTCAAGATACTGCAAAAAATGTAATTCATGCACTCATCATCTCCTGCTTTGACTATTGCAATATCATTCTTGGTCTTCCCCTGAATCAGACTTTCACCCATATAATCAATTTTGAACGCTATTGCTGATCTACGCAGTCTCTACACTAGTTGTCTGTTTTTTTACTGAATCTAATATTAAATACTTCTAACATACACAAGTGCAAGGCATGTACAAGGTCATCAACAAAACTGCACCAGCTTACATCTCTTCACTTATCTCAAAATATCTCAACACCTCCGTTCTTCACAAGATCTGCATTTCTCATGCACTCTCATTACCTGCTCTCATTCCTGGATACAGGACTTTTTTCAGGCAGCACCGAATTTGTGGAATTCCTTCCCTTACACAACAACACTTTCCACTGGTCTTCAAACTTTCAGCGTTCTCTGAAAACCCACATCTTCAGGGTAGCTTATCAAATTCCCCAAGCACTCTCTTAAAGGCGGGTACCTCATTATCCCCCTTTACACAGTTCATGTAAGATGTGCAGGTGTTCTTTCTATACTCAATCAACACTCTGTTCCTCTGGCCAACATTGATGTGTGACTGGATTATATAGCCCACTAAGCACTTTCTACCTTTGCAATCTGGCAAGACCAATATGCAATACGTAGCACTTAACCTCATGTATACAACCCATATTGTCCTATAGAGTGTAAGCTTGTGATCAGTGCTCTCTTACCTCATTGCATATATTACTCAGTCTTGTTTTATTATTGTGTTTTTCGCAACTACAGAATATACTTATGCTATATAAATAAATGTAAATATGTATATAAATGTAAAATAATAATAATAATAATAATAATAAAATAATAATAGTGCAATATCCTGCAAAATCTGGGTTACTATATTCCTGCCATGGGTTGTTTTTGATAGTATGAGTGAGTTCTTTATACAGCGCTGCAGAATTAGTAGCCCTATATAAATACCTGGGGCCTGATTCATTAAGGATCTTAACTTGAGAAACTTCTTATTTCAGTCTCCTGGACAAAACCATGTTACAAATAAGCTATCAAGTATTTGTGTGCTACATGAAAAAACAGTCAGTATTTAACTTATGTGCAAATTAGTATTCTGTTTTGCACATAAGTTAAATACTGACTTTTTTTTCATGTAGCACACAAATACTTGATAGCTTATTTGTACACTGAATTTTAGAGTTGATATTTGTGTGCTACATGAAAAAACAGTCAGTATTTAACTTATGTGCAAAACAGAATACTAATTTGCACCCCTTTCATTGTAACATGGTTTTCTCCAGGAGACTGAAATAAGAAGTTTCTCAAGTTAAGATCTTTAATGAATCAGGCCTCTGATGATGATGATGATAGTCCTAAATGATGTGTTACTGCCGAAGCTAGACTCCATTAACTGCACCAGGGTAAACATTCTGTTATTAAGTACACTGCAAGTTCGGATGTTTATTTTCTGTCCCAAAAAAAGGCTGTTCCATTGGGATCTTTCTGAAGGATGAACTAACGAGACCCTTGATGATCTTGATGCATTTATCCAACTATGCATTGGATTCATCATATATTCTGAGAGATAAAGAGAGATTAGGAAATTTTAGAGTGGGCAATAGTAAGCTTCAGTTTAACAGCCTCACCGGCCCCACAATTAGACAGTTCAAGTGCCTCACCTGAACCCATGCATATTGATGTTATTATCAAACCATTGAGTTTTAACAGAAAACTGAGGTAGTTATTAGACTAACACGGCGGTTCCCAAAGTGTACGCCGCGGCTCCCAGGGGTGCCGTGGCGCTGTCACAGGGGTGCCGCGCGCCAGCCATAGAAAAAAACCAAAACAACACAAAAACTTACCAATCCGCGCGGCGCCAGGACCCAGCATCCTCCTCTCTCACGCAGCTGTCACTGCATGAGAGAGGTGGATGCTGGGTTCCGGCGCCGCACTGATTGGTACGTTTTTGTGTTTGTTTTTTCTATGGCTGGCGCACGGCACCCCTGTGACAGCGTGACAGAGAAGGAGGACACAGCGTGAGAGGGACAGAGAAGGAGGACACAGCGTGAGAGGGACAGAGAAGGAGGACACAGCGTGAGAGGGACAGAGAAGGAGGACACAGCGTGAGAGGGACAGAGGAGGAGGACACAGCGTGAGAGGGACAGAGAAGGAGGACACAGCGTGAGAGGGACAAAGAAGAAGTACACAGCGTGAGAGGAGCAGAGAAGGAGGACACAGCGTGAGAGGGACAGAGAAGGAGGACACAGCGTAAGAGGGACAGAGAAGGAGGACACAGCGTGAGAGGGACAGAGAAGGAGGACACAGCGTGAGATGGACAGAGGAGGAGGACACAGCGTGAGAGGGACAGAGAAGGAGGACACAGGGTGAGAGGGATAGAGAAGGAGGACACAGCGTGAGAGGGACAGAGAAGGAGGACACAGCGTGAGAGGGACAGAGAAGGAGGACACAGCATGAGAGGGACAGAGGAGGACACAGCGTGAGAGGAGCAGAGAAGGAGGACACAGCGTGAGAGGGACAGAGAAGGAGGACACAGCATGAGAGGGGCAGAGAAGGAGGACACAGCGTGAGAGGGGCAGAGGAGGAGGACACAGCGTGAGAGGGACAGAGGAGGAGGACACAGCGTTAGAGGGACAGAGAAGGAGGACACAGCGTGAGAGGGACAGAGAAGGAGAACACAGCGTGAGAGGGACAGAGAAGGAGGACACAGCGTGAGAGGGGCAGAGAAGGAGGACACAGCGTGAGAGGGGCAGAGGAGGAGGACACAGCGTGAGAGGGACAGAGAAGGAGGACACAGCATGAGAGGGACAGAGAAGGAGAACACAGCGTGAGAGGGGCAGAGAAGGTGGACAGCGTGAGAAGGGCAGTGGAGGGGGACACAGCATGAGAGGGGCAGTGGAGGGGGACACAGTGTGAGAGGGGGAGAGGAGAAGGACAGCGTGAGATGGGCAGTGGAGGAGGACACAGCGTGAGGGGGCAGTGGAGGAGGACAGCGTGAGAGGGGCAGTGGAGGAGGACAGCATGAGAGGGGCAGTGGAGGGGGACACAGCGTGAGAGGGGCAGTGGAGGGGGACACAGCGTGAGAGAGGCAGTGGAGGGGGACAGTGTGAGAGGGACAGTGGAGGGGGACACAGCGTGACAGAGGCAGTGGAGGGGGACACAGCGTGAGATGGGCAGTGGAGGGGGACACAGCGTGACAGAGGCAGTGGAGAGGGACACAGCATGACAGAGGCAGTGGAGGGGAACACAGAGTGACAGAGGCAGTGGAGGGGGACACAGCGTGACAGAGGGCAGAGGAGGGGGGACAGCAGGGCATTGGAGGGTGGACAGCTTGGCAGAGGAGAGGGACAGCGTGAGAGAGGGCAGAGGGGACAGCGTGACAGAGGGCAGAGGAGGGGGACAGCATGACAGAGGGCAGAGGAGGGGGGACAGCGTGAGAGAGGGCAGAGGGGGCAGCGTGAGAGAGGGCAGAGGGGACACTGTGAGAGGGTGCAGAGTGTCTGGATGCAGAGGGGGCAGAGTATCTGGGGGCAGAGGGGGCAGAGTGTCTGGGGCAGAGGGTGCAGAATGTCAGGGGGCAGAGTGTCTGGATGCAGAGGGGGCATTTTTGCATACAACTAAATCAGTATTTCTGTCCTGATCTAAATTACAATTTTTTGACCCAACTACTTCTAAAACAGGACTGCTCAGTAATTATTTTGGAGGGGTGCCTTGAAAAATTATGGAGACTCTAAGGATGGCGCGAAGTGCAAAAGTTTGGGAACCAGTGGACTAACTTATTGTTTCTAAGGAGCTCACAATTACTAATCCTCCTGACTCACAATTTTGCCTAAGAACACAGCCATGGATAAAGAATGGTACCAAAACATCCTCCATGAGCAGAGGTCTTTAAAAAGAAGGGTTTCCATTGCAAATATTGACTCTTTGCATAAACTTAATGTAATTGTCAATAAAAGCCTTTGACACTTATAAAATGCTTGTAAGTTTACTTCAGTATACCATAGCAACATCTGACAAAAATGTCTAAAAACACTGAACCAGCAAACTTTGTGAAAACCAATATTTGTGTCATTCTCAAATCTTTTGGCAGTAACTGTACACAATGTAACTGATTACTATATCATTACACTCATTATCATAGTGTTTGTCTGGAAAATATAAATATACTTTTGTAACAAGAAAGATGTAAGCATGGATGTAGAAGAGGCAATACATACTTATGTTGGACTAGAAAGTCTCAATAAACAAGTGATGAGGCTCTGGTGCTTAAGGATGAAAAGCATAAAGCTATTGAAAACTTTGAGCAACAGGTATTGCAGTTTGGCAAACTCTAACCACAGGCAAGCTGAAGTCCAAGCTGCTCTTCAGAGGACCATTGCTGCTGTAAATAATGAGCAGAAAGCCATACAGGATTGTCAAGAACAAGCAAAAATAGCTTTTGAGGCACAGACCAAATATGAGTATCTGTTAATGCATGATGTTGAAGCTCTTCAGGCTGGCAAGGCTAATACAACACATCAAAAAACAGAGGTGGCATTTTAATAATTGTCTTGGAAGAAATGTTATCAGCAGTTAGGCCCATTTGAAAAAAGAAAAGATAACATTTTAATAATTTCTAGGACATAGTACTGTGATGAGCTGTACAGTAACTAGATGGGGATAAACCACCCACTGCAGGTGAACAGTCAGAGGTGAAGCTGAACAAGGAGCTGCCCAGGACAACCCACTTCTCTCCACCTGCTAGTCCAGCACTTTCACTATGTGTGTACTTCCTGGGATAAATATATCAAGCTGTGATTTTTTCAGTGATTTAAAATTGCCACAAATTGCGAGATAACTGGCAATTTTAGTCCCCATGTCGCCATATGTATTAAATAGCGATTTTTAGTCGGATCATCAAAATTGCGTTTCATAGCTCGCGATTTAAGCTTGCCTGTGTTTAGCTGAAAATCAACATTTTCAAACCGATACTCCTTTCTGATTGGTTGAAAGTTTTACATGCAAAAGTTGCTCAAATTTGGCTTAGGAAGAAGCAGCTGTGGTCACAATTATGTGATGCTGTTAATGCAGTGGGCCCCATATAGCGCACCATTGAAAATTGCCACAAGTGCATCAACGACATAAGGCGCAGATTGAAGAAGAAGATGGCCGAGAAGAGGTGAGCAGCTGCAAGGACTGGAGGTGGGTCTGCTCTTGTCATGTCCTACACAACTTTCGAGGAGGAGTTCAAGCAGCTCATCCCTATTGAGCTCCTTGAGAGAATTAATGTGCAGGACACCGACATACCTGTGTTTCAACCAAAGGCTGATGAGTACAGTATAATTGTGCAAGTGTTTTTCCTTTATTTACAAATAGTAATCATAAGGCATATAAATGTTTGATTTTTCTGCACATTGCAAACAGAAGTCTGAGCATTTTATATGGTTTTTTTTCTGACTGTTTTATGCACATGACAAATATATTAATATCACACATTTCAAATTTTTGTCCACACAGCCTCCACCCAAAAGCAGTGTTATGTGCGTATTGTCGCTAACCAATAACAATTGTCGAATCTCAATTTGTGTTTCCAACGCACAAAGATTTATTCGCAAATAGTAGAATAATATGCTCAAGCGAAGTGATAATAAATACAGCCGTTACTTATGGCAGGCGCTCTGGATCCAGTGTGCAGCATTCAATCCTGAAGTCTGGGGACAAGATGTCTGAACACTGGATGTGAAGCTGCTGCTTATATACACAATGAAATACAGTAATACAATGAAGATGGTATAGCTTGCATCTATTGGTCCAGGTCTCAGGAAGGTCCAAGGGGTTGTCAATCATTGGCTAGTTCATCCCAAGGAATCCAAAAGAAGGGGGTCACCTCTCCAGGGGGTATGCTCGGCTCTTCCTGCCAAGATTCCTTAGTCTTAAGTAGTTCATAATTCCCTATTATTCATAACTTGTGATTCCCTCGCAGAGTGAACCAAACAGTAGGATATGTAAAGAGGTTTATTATGATACCACTCATGATATGATTCCTTCAACCTGTTCCGTGTATTTCACTAATATGCATGTGACTCGGATATAACATATAAATACTACTATATTTCGACATAACTGAATATGTGTTGCAACTACCATTAATGTGTACTATTTTATTAGTATGCGTGTTTGTGCGAATGTATGGTAAAAGACCAATTACTGTTGCTGCCATGTGTAGTGGATGCGTACGCCCTTTCACGCCGTAGCGTGCCCTTGTACGCCGATGCGTACCGTATGCATCTTTTCAGACAAAGACAACCAAGTTTGCTCGACTTTAATTGAAATGACTTTATCCAATTTGCTGACTTCGACAGCTCCACCCTTTGATAGTGTACTAAACTATCACCCAATCACCGTTTCAAGTTCAGGATTATACAATACTTCTTCACAGACCATGATCTCGGTATCTGGTACCACCCTTTCAGTCTCTTTCTCAGTGTTACTCCTATGAGACCGTTTTTCACACTTCAACACAGTAGGAACACATTTGACAACTAAACCAATTGCTAAGATGACACCCAGTATAAGGAGAAGGAGCTTACCTACACTAGCAACCATTTCCTGTACCCACTCCCCCAGACCGGAGAACCATTTCACAGGGTTCAGCCACGAGAACCAACCCGCCACCTTTTCCCCGACCTCATATAACGAAGAATTATGGCTCTTTCGAAATTCCCATTTCAGCTGCAAAATTTCATCCATCTTCCGGTCTATAACCTCTTTAGGGTCATCCGTATTATTAGTAATGTACGTGCAACATTTGACACCGATCTGGGTGGCCAGTGTCACACAGTACCCACCAGTAATAGAGGTGAGATAATTTAGTACCAGTCTATGTTGCACCAACTCCTTCTTATACGCTTGTACCTCCCTTCCAGTATACCTGAAAGTGCCATCATACATCTCGGTGATATTATCTATTAATTTAGCTAGGTCTTGGATATATTTAAAGTTTAATGTTCCCCGAGCGGTCCTGGTGATGTCTAGAGCAACCATAACTTGAAAACCAGCGGTTTCACTAATCAATTTTGTAGCTATGGATTCCTCACCAGGAATCATATTTCTCTTGCCACAGTGTTCATACTGTGTGTGTATGTATGGTGGTGATGTAGTCTTGTGAATACCAACCATTTCTTCATGAGTAATAGTCATGATTTCAGGAACCAGTTTAGCTAAGAAACACAAGCCCTTGGAACTCGGAGTCACCCAGGAATAAGCTTTCCTTCCACAACCAAAATACACATCATCAGGGAGAACATAAGGAACAGTATGCCCATGAATTATATCACACAGAGTTTTGATAAAACTACCCATGCCTAGTGTCTCCATTTGCTCTAGACACGTGTCGGCATTAATGACATTTTTACATTTATCTGTAGAGACGTTTCCAATGGATACCTTCTTATGTTTGGTTATACGCCCTAAATTGTGACTTCCATCAACATTCCTGCCTAGTAGTGACCTTGTGAGTTTCCCTCTAAAATGAGTGTGGCGAGTCATTGTCTGATCTGATAGGTCAGCCTCCCAATTCTCCAGGCGCTTTGCATGAGATATTTTTAGGCACAGCAAAGATCTGCCTATGGAGTATTGTCGAAGCGTTAGACTAGGGGACCTAGTGTTATTGTACCTCCCGTCTATGGGCCTCCCACCCCTCAATTCGAGTACTTCAGATATGTTTAGAGGGAATGGCACTAGTCCTATATTATGCTGCCCTTGCGGCACGTGAGAGCACACCCAAAACTCGGTTTGGTTTAGTACCTTACCCACCAGGGAGTGATAATCCTCCAAAGGATGCCCGCCTATATTCAGAGTACTGGGGGACTGGCATCGTTGGATGCATCTCTCTTCAACTAGGGAGTCGCAAAACTTGCAGATACAATACTCATCAGACAATAGCCCCTCACACTGTCTCCGAGTTCCTGAGCTAGCAGACCTTTTCATAACCCCCGGACCAAGTTTGATAATGGGCTGCTCTGAGTATCCTAATAACTTTTCTTCTTCCTCCATTTCATCCGTATCACTCCCAGAACTCTCCTCCATCCTCCATCACAAAAATAGAATGTCCTAAAAAAAATAAAAACAAGGAAAATCCTGGAACAAAAGAAAAACAAAAACCGCCACTCCATCGCTGGAAAGATAGTTCTGGGGCAACGTCTCTGGTTCAGGTGTCTCGACTGCAGGCTTTAGGTCTCCTGGAACAGACTCACGAGTGACAGATCTATGTCGTTGGTCTTAGCTTTATCTTGCACTTTCTCCGGATCATGGACTCTCCTGCAGTGGGTGGAATGGACCCAAGTGTCTCTCTCTGCAACCTTCAGTGATGTAGTACTGGTCAGCAGCACTTGGTACGGGCCTTCCCAACGGTCTGATAAACAACCTGAACGTAAGAAATTGCGGATCATAACATAGTCTCCAGGTTCAACATCATGACAGTTCGTTTCTGGCATGCCAGGTGACAGCATTTTTAGTTTTTGTTGTTGTTGCTTTAGCTGTCTACTCATTCTTATAAGATATTGTACAGTCACTTCATTATTACACTTCAAGTCGTCTTGTGGACTCACGATCAAATGAGGTTGTCGTCCGAACAGTATCTCAAAGGGGGACAGATTAAGAGGAGGTCTAGGAGTGGTTCGAATGCTATGGAGGACCAATGGCAGAGCCTCAGGCCATGCCAACCCAGTTTTAGCCATTATCTTACCAAGCTTGTTCTATATAGTACCGTTTACTCTCTCCACCTTACCACTGGCTTGTGGTCAGTAAGGGGTGTGAAGTCTGCTAATGATTCCCATGAGTTTACACATATTTTGGAAGATATCACCAGTAAAATGGGTACCCCTATCACTTTCAATGATTTTAGGGATACCGAACCTACACACAAAGTCTTGTACAATTTTTTTCGCAGTGAACACAGCAGTATTAGTGGCTGCCGGATATGCTTCTACCCAACCGGAAAACACATCAATACACACTAACACATACTTTAGATTCCTGCACGGTGGTAATTGGATATAGTCAATTTGTATTACCTGAAAAGGTCCGTCTGTAGGAGGGATGTGGGATGGCTCAGTTGGAATAGTTTTCCCAACATTTTTCCTCAAACAAGTAAGACATGACATTGCTTTCTTACCAGCCTGAGAGGAAAATCCGGGAGCACACCAGTATGCTCTCACCAGTTTGCACATACCTTCCTTACCCAGGTGAGTCAGACCGTGTGCTGCTTCAGCCAGGCTTGGATAGTATGTTCGGGGAGCTACAGGCTTACCTTGTCCATCCCTCCAGAGTCCTGAGGACTCTTGGCCACATCCCTTCGCCTTCCAGACCGCCTTTTCCTGCAGGGAACACAAATCTTGCATTTCAATTAATTTCTGCATGTCTAATGTCTGAAAAACCATCAAAGTCTCGGTCGATACAGTCATAGGTCGCCCTGCTGCTCATTTAGCAGCTTTGTCTGCCCTGTTGTTGCCCAATGACACTGGGTCTTCTTCAAAGGTATGGGCTTTGCACTTTATGACGGCTACTGTTCTGGGTAACTGTATCGCTGTCAGAAGTCCTTTTATGTGTTGTGAGTGTGCCACTGGTGTACCTGCTGTTGTCGTAAAGTTTCTAAGATGCCAAAGGGCCCCAAAATCGTGCACTACCCCAAAGGCGTACCTAGAGTCAGTATATATATTGGCTGATTTGCCCTCTGCTAATTCACACGCTCTCCTTAGTGCTACTAGTTCCGCCACCTGGGCTGAGTGAGGTGGGCCAAGGGGTTCAGCTTCTACCACATCCTGATCGTCTACAACAGCGTAACCAGTACATAGCTCTCCCGTCTCTGTCTGTCTATGACAACTTCCGTATGTATAAAACGTAAAATCTACATTTTCTAAGGGGGTGTCACGTATGTCGGGCCTTGCAGTAAAGGTCTGATTCAGGTGTTCCATACAGTCATGCGTGTCAGTATTCTTGCCTAACTCATCATCAACCAGGGTCTCCTCACCTCCCACCCTTTGTGTGTCTAGAGACACATACGGAAGGTATGTAGCTGGATTTAAGGTGCTACATCGTTTGATGGTGATGTATGAGGGTGCCATCAGGGCTAGTTCCCACTTTGTGAATCTAGCTGAAGAAACATGTCTGGTTTGGGCTGAATTTAACAGAGCTGATACAGCATGGGGTGTATAGATAGTTGAATTATGTCCTAATACTACGTCCTTGCTCTTACTTACCAGAAGAGCCATTGCTGCTACACTTCTGAGACATGTTGGGAGTGATCTTGCCACATTGTCTAATTGTGCACTATAGTATGCTACCGGTCTGCTAGCGTCACCATGTTTCTGTTCGAGGACGCCTGCTGCACAACCATCAGCTTCTGTACAGAATAGCTCAAAAGGCTTTTCATAATCAGGTATTCCCAATGCAGGTGCTCTAGTCAGACGGTCTTTAAGATTAAAGAACGCTTGCTCTGACTCTTCTGTGTGAACAACACATTCTGGTTTTGAGGAAGAGACTAGCTCCTGCAATGGTAATGCCAGAATAGAAAAACCTGGGATCCAGGATCTACAGTATCCACACATCCCTAGGAAAGTACGGATCTGCTTCTGGCTCTGCGGCAGAGTCATGTGTTGTATGGCCTCAATCCTGTCGGTTGTCAGGTGTCATAGCCCCTTAGTGAGGCAGTGTCCTAAGTATTTGACCTTAGTCTGACAAGGCTGTAATTTATCCTTTGCCACCTTGTGCCCTGTTTGTGAAAGATGAAGCAACAACAATTTAGTATCATGTAAACATGACATAAAAGAATCAGAGCACAACAACAAATTGTCCACATATTGAATAAGAACAGACCCATTGTGGGGTTGAAAGGATTGCAAACAGTCATGTAAGGCTTGGGAAAAAATACTGGGGCTGTCAATGAACCCCTGGGGTAGTCTGGTCCATGTAGGAGAATGCAAAAAGGTATTGGCAGTCAGGGTGAAGAGGGACTGAGAAGAAAGCAGAACATAGATCAATGACAGTAAAATGACTGGCAGACGGTGGAATCTGCATGAGGATGACAGTTGGATTCGGCACTACAGGGAATTGGCTCTCAGCAACTTTATTAATTCCCCTTAAGTCCTGGACTAATCTATAGCCCCTCCCCCCATTCTTCTTCACAGGGAAAATGGGACTATTTGCTGTACTGGCTGTACGAATTAAAATCCCTTGTTGTAACAGCCTCTCAATAACAGGATATACCCCTAGTTCCACCTCCGGTTTTAATGGATACTGTGGGATTTTTGGAGCTATCCTACCACTTTTTAGATTGACCATGACAGGGGCTACGTTTGCCATCAGTCCAGTGTCCTGTCCATCTCTGGTCCATAGTGAACCTGGTATTTCCAGCAACATCCCCTTTACTTGAGATGGACTTTGTTCTATAACAGGAGAGTGTAACATTAACCTTTGAGGGGTGTCCAATATATCCTGTACCTCATGTGCGACCTTCTCCGGTATATCTAAGAACACACCATCAGAAGTACAGTATATGACACATCCCATTTTACATAACAAGTCTCTCCCTAGCAAGTTAGTAGGAGCCGCCGCAGCCAAGAGAAATGAATGCTTGGTATGCAGGGGCCCGATAGTAACCTCAGCTGGATTAGTTAGTGGATAATGCAACACTTTTCCCGTTACCCCGATGGCTGGAATTGTTTTACTGGTCACCTGTAGATTGAAAGGAGAGGTTATCACAGACCGGGCCGCCCCTGTATCTACAAGAAAAGTTTCTTTCCTACCAGCTATGTCAACTATCATTGTTGGATCTTCACTCTGACTCTCAGTTAACCTCACTGGTTGTAGACTACAGGTATGACCTGACCCCTAGCGCTGACTATCATTTTCCCGCGCAATATTTGTGGTTATAATATGTGCGGGTAGATGTGAGTCTTCGATTCTATGTGAATTTTTCCTTGGAGGATATCTATGTGTCCCACCTCTAGGGCTAAATCTGTCTTTTTTATAATCCCTCCTCATGTGTCCTTCTTCATTACAATTGAAACATCTGATCACTCTATGTTTCTTATTATGTGGGTTGTATGCTGGTGGTCGTGTATGCATCCCCTCTAGAGCCTGTATACTCACCGTCATTAACCTATCACCTTTCTCCTCCTCTTGTCTAAAAAGGTTTTTGTCGTGCTCCACAGCAGACTCCCTAAGAGAATCTACTGCGATGCCTCTCCAATTAGGTAATGTGGTTTGTACTCTGGATTTTAAATTTTCTCTAAGGCCATCCATTAATACTCCTACAGCTACTGCCCTATGATGTGGGTCCTCCCCTATGTTGGATATCCCAGTAAACCGTGTTATCGCTGCTATAGCTCTAATGAAGTAATCTGCTGCTGTTTCACTATCCTTTTGTTTAATGGTGAAAATCTTACTCCAATTTACTACTACTGGAAAATAGATGGCTAAGTGTTTGACAATTTGTTCTATATTCTTTTGGTTAATCTCATCAGTCAAGGTGTCATCTTCCTCCAACAAACAATCTTCAATGAATTTTTGTATGTTAGTATTAGGAGGAAGACACGCCCTCAACACTACATGCCAATCCTTATTGGTTGGTTCGTGGGCATTTCCTAAGTCTTTAACAAATTTCTGACACTTAGCCAACTCTTTTCTAGGATCTGGGAATTCAGTCATAATGGAACGTAATTCTGATCTAGTCCAGGGACAATGCATTGTAACATTTCTTAAAGGAACTACACCATCCTTATCCGGTTTCCCATTGGGAACTGATATTGTGCAGACTGGGTACGCACCCTCTGGTACACTGACTTCAGGGGACACTACAGGATTTGCCAGTTCTAGATTTAGAACGCTTTCACTCCTAGTGATCACGCTACTCTCACCTATCTCAGCCATTTTCTCATACTTGCGCTGAGCCTCTAGTACACTAACAGCATGGGCAATGGCCGAAATCACAGTGGGTTCATCTTCATCTTCTGATACACTTGTTTTAAACTGGCTTAAAACAGGATACAACTTAGCAATTTTTCTATTTTCAGTTTTAACAACGGCTGTACTTACCCCTCCCGCCACATAAGGTGGCGGGGGCGCGCTTGCGCTGAGTTCGCCACGCTTCTCAATGGTTACATCCGCCCTGCGCGCGCTTTTCGCCACGCCTACTTCCGCTGTGCATTCGCTGCTCTGCCACGTGTTACCTTCCATTTGCCACAATTTTAAACAATCATTATGTCTATTTCTCTTTTTCGTTGACTTAATCAACCATACTTTATCTTTTACAGTATTAAGTACCTCTGCATTAAAACTTCCTATTGTTGGGAAAGGCCTATCACAATCTTTGGTCATCTTGACCCACGTATCACAATACACAGTTGCGTATGCACCATATTTCTTACACATGAGAAACCTCGCTGAACCAATAGGACCTTCCTTAGGCAGTACACTGACCATCTCTAGTGTATGCTTAGCACCCATGTTGAACAACACCAATCTATGCAGAACGCTTTCAACAATTTGCTACAAACACTCTACCGCTAGAGATCTCTTACTGGCCGTGGACGTATTTGCTCAAGCCGCGTCCACTCACTTCCTCTTGTATTAAACAAGGACCCCTAACACAGATAATATCACTGTGGGACCCAAGGGCTATCAGCACCTCGATACCCTGGCTAAACCACAAAATCTGTTGAGTTTATTATAACTGGGAGAATAAAGTCGATACAATCAACCAGCCTTTCCAATATAATTCCTCCTAGCTGCTTCACCAATTCGCACTAACGATGCGGTTAGATCGCACTGCCTACCAATACTAATTATTAGCAAACCTTGCGATCTATTGGTAGCGCTTTGCGAAAACCCGGTTTTCGCATTCGGTATACCTGCCCTGTATACCGTCCTTCAGTTGGGCAATCCGCCTCGTCAGACAGCAAATGAGCACAATGAATAATAAACAGTGTATCTACATTACAACATCACACACTATACACCTTTTCTGCGCAGAAAATCAAAAGTTCCCAACAACAGTAATAATATCTCAGAGGTTTTCACAAGTAATTATACAATGCATGTATAATAACTATCAAAACGATTGTTTAACCACGTGGCAAATCTACCGGAAGTTCGCGTACGCACAGCAGGAAATACACATACGCTAAGCAATGCAATACAGTTAAAACGCACAATGACAGAAAAAAGAAACAGTTTTCTCTTTTGTCCCTAGGTTCTAGTTAGCATGCCCTAGACAATGCAAAACGGACATTCGGTTTCACAACACAGAGTAAAATTCAGGTTTTGAACACAATGCGTTCTTACCCGTATAGGACGCGTCTCCACCCTTTGTTGCGGAACCGAAATCCGTTGGTCTTGCGTATCATCGGCAACGAAACCTCCAAAGCTCACGAGCCCCCAAATTGTTATGTGTCTATTGTCACTAACCAATAACGATTGTCGAACCTCGATTTGTGTTTCCAACGCACAAAGATTTATTCGCAAATAGTAGAATAATATGCTCAAGCGAAGTGATAATAAATACAGCCGTTACTTATCGCAGGCGCTCTGGATCCAGTGTGCAGCATTCAATCCTGAAGTCTGGAGACAAGATGTCTGAACACTGGATGTGAAGCTGCTGCTTATATACACAATGAAATACAGTAATACAATGAAGATGGTATAGCTTGCATCTATTGGTCCAGGTCTCAGGAAGGTCCAAGGGGTTGTCAATCATTGGCTAGTTCCTCCCAAGGAATCCAAAGGAGGGGGTCACCTCTCCAGGGGGTATGCTCGGCTCTTCCCGCCAAGATTCCTTAGTCTTAAGTAGTTCATAATTCCCTATTATTCATAACTTGTGTATGCACTCTGCGATTCCCTCGCAGAGTGAACCAAACAGTAGGATATGTAAAGAGGTTTATTATGATACCACTCATGATATGATTCCTTCAACCTGTTCCGTGTATTTCACTAATATGCATGTAACTCGGATATAACATATAAATACTACTATATTTCGACATAACTGACTATGTGTTGCAACTACCATTAATGTGTACTATTTTATTAGTATGCGTGTTTGTGCAAATGTATGGTAAAAGACCAATTACTGTTGCTGCCACGTGTAGTGGATGCATACGCCCTTTCACGCCGTAGCGTGCCCTTGTACGCCGATGCGTACCGTACGCATCTTTTCAGCCAAAGACAACCAAGTTTGCTCAACTTTAATTGAAATGACTTTATCCAATTTGCTGACTTCGACAGCAGACACCACCAGCACCAGCAATCGCAACCCAGGAGGAGGAGGATTCCTTCAAAGGTAAATGCACCTACGTTGTGATGGTGGTGAAACAAATGCTATGAAAAATTTGTCTATAATGCAAATCACTTGTAACTGCTTTAGTCCTGATAATGGTTATTCATATTTTTTATCCATTTTATAAAGAACATCAGAAGGTGCATTGAGAGCCATTGTTGAGGCAACAGTCATTCAATCTGCTTACAGACCGTGGAAACAGACATTGAAGTTGAGGATTCTGTGCGGGCTGCACCCACATCCGGCCCACCAACTTCCACATCGACCCAACCTCAACCTGCACCTGTCCCCAATTTGGCTTCATCCATACAACAGTTTAGCAGGGTGGAGGAGAATTTGGTAGCCTTCCATCAATTCACTAGGAGGGCTTCAGTGACAGCTGACCAAAGGTTTCCGGTGTCTGTGGAATATGCAAAACAATCACCTAAGGGTATCCACGTGTTTAGAAAGGATTGATAACAGCCTGATCCAGTTGAACACTGGACTTAATCATTTGACTGGGGCTGTGCGAGAACTGTCTGGCAATTTGATAATATTGTGTGGCCAATTATTGGCACGGCAACCAGTGCCATCATCTTCAATTGCCAGCATTGTGTTATTTAGTTAATAATTTTTTTCCTTTAGTAACACATGTGTTGTTTACTTATTATATTGTTTTTATCATTCAATAATACCTAAATGGCTACTTCAACAAACATACATACAGTATACCTATAAATTAAGGTGAATTGTGTTTGCATATGATGTTTATAATGTTGGTTATACAAGAATAGGTCAAAATTAAAAACAAGGTTACTGGTAATTACACAACAATTACACTTACTTAAAAAACAATCTTACCTGATGAATAAGTATGGATGATCCTTTCTATGACCCTCCTCCCCCCCTCTGTATTGGAATGAACTCACCTGGTTCGTTACTGTATATTGCTGATGTTAGGGGAATACTTTGATTCAGGGCCAAACTATGTAGCACATAGCACCACACCACCTTACCTGGGGCATAAGAAAGCACATCTCCAGATGTATCAAGGCACTTCAATGTGGACACAGGTAAGTTCTATCATCCTCTATGACAGAAGTGTTATAAACAATTATTGACACTCATATCCAAAATCACTTACAAGTAAACAAAAATACATGTAGATGATTGCAACAGTACACAAAAACACCAAACACCAAATAAAAAAAACCCTCATGGCCTGCACAGCCTAAGAGGAGCCGGATGCTTCTTTCCCTGTCGGTGCTGACTTCAAAATCAGATATTGCTCCAAACCACCCAACAAGTCTTTTCCTACCATTTTCAAGCACCCTCAGAGTAATGGGCTCTTGGGTCTCTTTTATTAGTCCTCATTAGCCTGCATAGACCAATGCCTGATTTGTTTGCTAATCATGCCTATGAAATGCAGCGTCTTGTAGTGCAACAAAAATGTAATTTAAATGGTGACCCCATCTGGAAATATTGTTACAAGTGTATAAGTGTTCATACAAATATAATTATTTGCTCACTGGTGAAGAAATAGTAAGCCACTGAAATAAAATAAATAATATAAAAAAAACCAAACCTATAATTAAATTTGCGCCACTTATTTATTCTTAAATTAAATTGTCCCCCGCAAGAAAATTCAAAATCATTTTTGCCCCTCTACAACAAAAAAGATGGTTTATTTAAACTTCTATTGTGCCTCCAGCTATATATTAACATTTACCAGCAATGTAACAGTGATGAGTTTGCTAATCTCGCCTATAGAAAGCAGCGTGTTGTATCTGTTGATTTTGAATTCAAACTCCGGCAAGTTTACAAAATGGCAGATTTTGAAAGAATTCTCTGGTGATTTTTCATCAAATCGCCGGTCCATATATTGGCGATTTTAAACTAGCCCAAGAAGATCGATGGAAATGCAAAATCGCAGCTTGATATATGTACCCCCTAGAGTCCAAAAATAGAATTGATCAAAAAGGCACGGATCAACTAAAAGACATCAATATGAGTCTCATGGAGATAAAGGACCAGCAGGAGCTTATATCACTTCTATTCCCATTGAGCTGAAGGGAAGCCTCAGCTCCTGCAGTCCCAGTGCTCAGACACATGGAGACATGCATTATCTATCTGCATCATCCACCTACTTCTATTCCTTTACTCTTCTATTTCTTCCTCTCTTCTTCACCTCTTTTCCCTCATCCGTTATTCGATAGTGCTTCCTTCTTTCTCTTATAACTGTTTACCAACTTTGATACTCTCTTCCCTGTCTATCCCACACCATCACACCTTATCCCTTGTGCCAAGTTCTCCTTGCTTTTCCTTTCCTCCCTGCAACCCTTGCCATTCACTTTGTCACTTTCCCACCACTGTCCCACTCCCAAACCTCTTAGCCTCATCATTCCTTCCTTCCATCCATCTCTGATTAGCCATATACTCACCTCACCTATTTAGTCCTTGAAATTGTTCTCCAAATCAATGCCCTTACCACTTTCTCACTTTCTGTCCCAGCCTATTTCTACCACTTCATCGGTGGTCCACCACTCATCACTATCCTCAGCTTCCTCCACGCTCCTCCAACTTTATACCCATACTTCATGTTAAGCGTCTCACCTTTATCTGTGCAATCAATTGCCAGAACCGTCTGTAACAATGTTGCTCCCATCCATGACTTCTTCCACTCTCGCTCCTTCCCTTCACTGAAACCTTCTGACACTGTTTTTCCTGCTGCCCTGACCTTTAGTGGTCTATCTTTTACACACTTCTCAATCTGTTGAACACCAAGGTGGTGGTGTAGACAACCTTTTATTTCCTATCAGCACCTTCAGCATTGTTCCTACTCCTCTTCTGTTACTTCAAGACTCACACAGTAAGTCTATTCTCCCCTCTGCATTGCAGTCATATACCAATCCCCCCGCCCCCACACATACAAAGCCCACTTCTTCAAAAATTTAGCAGATTGGCTCTCCCAATTCCTTTCCTCCAACCTAAGCATCTTTATGTTTTGGGACTTCAACATGCTTGTTGATAACTCCAATGTTACTTACTGCCTCAAATCTCCTCTCTATCACCTCTGCCCATGGTTTTACACAGAGGACCTCTTCTCCCACACACTGTGATGTATACTCCCTTGTCTTCATGTTCTCTCACACCGTGACATTTCTGACATTTCTAACTCATTCTTCCCACTTTTTGACCACAACCTCCTATCTTCCACCTCTCCCTACTTCCCACCTCTCCTACCACACCCAAAGTCCTGTGGACACTATGCAATGTGTCATGGTGCTGGCTGCTCCCAGGAATGAGTTACTTGGCTGGGGTAGCTATCAGAGACAAACTACCTCCAGGCACCCCACTTATTCCTGAGAGGACGAGTTGTGAAGTACAAGCTGAAATCAAAGAATTGAAGGTAGAATAGTGATGAACAAAGCCAAAGTGAAGGTATTGCAGAAGAAAGAATAGTGGGAGATAAAGCCAATGTAGAGTGGTTAGAAAAGATAGATCCATGATGTAAGTAATCCTGGTGAGGTAACTAGCTAGATTGCTGTTATTAGCAGATGGCTGATTACAGCCATCTGCAAAGACAGCTGTCATCTAAAGCTAGTGTTTTGAATCCTCACAGTGCCTCTACCCTTTTAGGATGCGAACCTGTAGACTTCCCATGATTCAGCCTGGAGAATTTGGCAAGCAGTGCAGGTGTGTGAACATTGGCTTACTTAATCCAAGAGCAGTCTTCATGACCAAAACCATTCCATTGCACAAGGTACTGCACTCTCTCCAAGATCTAAAAGAGTCAAGGATCACCTGAATGATATATTCTTGGTGGCCTACTACCTCCACTGCAGGAGGAGGAACCGCCACTCATCTAAGAAAAGGACCCTCATCACCGGTTTTATAAGGGAATTATGGAACACGGATGGATCCGAAATGAGGGTGGTAGCCATTGCCTGTTTGCTACTAGACTTATATTCCCGCTGATTGGGTATGGACCAATTTACCTAGGCTCTGGATGGAACAAGAGCATCTCCAGGACAATGTTTCATGCGGGGCGGTGTTAGATTCACAAGGACTACAATAACGACAACAAGAACACCAACCTAAAAATCACGATGAGCATCAAGGCGACAGTCAATAATTATCTATAGACCAGTATTTACATGAACTGTCTCTCTGGCACCCATTATACCCGTCAGCTGTAAATTGCGAAGACAGAAAATCCAGCCACTGCTAACCTCTTCATTTACACTGGTACCAGTGCGATTGGCGCTTTTAAAGGCAGAAATCGATAGACCCCACGCCTCTATAATGTATTCTAGCGCCGGGTCCACTCATTGCCGTCTTAAAAGCACCAATCGCACTGTGACCAGTATAAATGACGAGGTTAGCAGTGGCCGGATTTTCTCTCTTCGCAATTTACGTTTGACGGGTATAATGGGTGCCGGAGAGACAGTTCATCTAAATAATGGTATGTAGATATTTATTGACTGTCGCCTTGATGCTCATCGTTATTTTTAGGTTGACGTCCTTGTTGTTGTTATTGTAGTCATCGTCAATACATACCCCACCCATGTGGCTAGCGGCACTTTATCATCCACTGCAAAATCAGGCCCCTCAAACGTCTGCAAACCTTTGTAGGTTAGCTATCTACCATCTTCATCTGCTCCTGTAATCTTTTCACATAGTGTTATGAATCCCAGTGCATTCACGAAGAGCAATGGAAGTGTAAGGCAAAGTGTCTTTATTCAGGTAAATATATTAACAAAGATAACTCAAATCCACGGATAACAGGTTCCAAAAGAGACAGTATAGTAAAATGGCAGGAACAAGTATAATAAGTTTACCCCAGTCCAGAAGGCACAAGGCTGTCCAGGAAAGCAGACAGAGTCCAGGGATCAAATAGAGACCAGACAAACAAATCCAAATAGCTAGGCAGAGATCAAGCAAATAGAAGTCTGTCCAAAAGGTCAAGGCAACAGGCCAAACAGCATGGTCCAAGGTATAGGCAAACTATTCGGGGTCTCAGGCAAGCAGGCAAGGTCCAAGGTACAGGCAGGGGTCATACACAGAAATACAATCCAGCATGTATATACCAAACAGAACAGGAGCAGGTTAGCAGCAGCCAGGAACAACGGATGAACTGCACAGAGCACAGCTGGAGGCAGGTACTTAAAGCAGTGCAACAGGTACAGTTATAATTAGCATCAGACAAGGAGATTAACTCCTTCAGGCATATTGCAGAGTTCAGGAGCAGGACAGCAGCACCTCTGATGGATTATAGGTACTGCTGCCAGATACAAAACAAAGGCAGTCATAACATAGCCCCCCCTTTAAGGAGCGGATTCCAGACGCTCCATACATGCTCCCTTCAGGTTTTTCTCCTCTTCTTTTTCTTTTTGTAAGATCTCCCTGGAGACACAATTGGGCTCTTCTCTAATGGAGTACAGAGAAGACCCAATTCTTCAGAAGCAGAAGAATTGGCAAGTTCGTCCACTAACTCTCTAGTATCCTCCACAAATTCACTTTCAGAGTCTGAGTCCCAGCCTAGAGTCGGGATAGGACCTTTTATTTTATCACCAGATGATGATATGCCCAAAAAGCCAGTCACCAAGGTTGGTGTTTGTTGTGACTGAAGTGGCAAAGCAAGGGTTTTTCTGTTCTTGTTAACCTTCTCCCTAGATGACCTAGACTGTCTGATGGAAGACACATTCATAAAGGTCTTATGGACAAGTGCAGGAACTGACGCACAGGCTGGAATGGGCACAGAAAAATCGTGATCAGATGACTTGACTGTGGATGGAGTGTACTTCTGACAAACAGCATTAACAAAGTCCATGGTATTATGAATAATGGGGTCATCGGAATTTAGTAATGAGAAGGCCCAGGTTTGTGGCTCCCCTCTAAAACACATAATAATTGAACCCACTTGGTTAAATTGGTCAACAAAATAATCCGGACATTCTTGAAACTGTTTCATGGAAAATTTGAGTACCGTAACAAACTGTTTGATGTCTCCATCAAAGAAGACTGGAGGAGGATCTGATGACTCAGAAGAGGCTTTTGGGCATTCAGGCTCAATAGCAGTCTCTGGAGAGTACCCAGCTTGTGCAGCAGTCTCTGGAGTCCTCAACTGGAATGGCAGAGCAGGAGCCCCCGACTGGGATGGCAAGTTGGGCACACTTGACGGGAAGCCCAGACTGGACACAGCACTCTGACTGGGTTGCACTGTGAGATGCCTCAGAGCATACAGCACTGTGAGATGCCTCAGAGTAGACAGCACTGGGAGATGCCTCAGAGCAGACAGCACTGGGAGATGCTTTAGAGCAGACAGCACTGGGAGATGCCTCAGAGCAGACAGCACTGTGAGATGCCTCAGAGCAGACAGTACCAAGTGGGAACTCGGGCTGAACCGCATGGACAGGCAACTCGGGCCGGACCACATGGACAGGCAACTCGGGCTGGACCGCATGGACAGGCAACTCGGACTGGACCGCATGGACAGGCAACTCGGACTGGACCGCATGGACAGGCAACTCGGACTGGACCGCATGAACAGGCAACTCGGGCTGGACCGCATGGACAGGCAACTCGGGCTGGACCGCATGGACTGGCAACTCGGGCTGAACAGCATGGGCAGGCAACTCAGGCTGAACAGCATGGACAGGCAACTCGGGAGGGGACTGGAGGGACAGGGCCCTCTCTGGAACAGGATGGAGGGACAGGGCCCTCTCTGGAACGGGCTGGAGGGACAGAGCCCTCTCTGGAGCAGACTGTAAGGGCAGCACCCTCTCTGGAGCAGACTGTAAGGGCAGCGCCACCTCTGGAGCAGACTGTAAGGGCAGCGCCCCCTCTGGTGCAGACTGTAAGGGCAGCGCCCCCTCTGGAGCTGAAGACTCGGGAGTAGAGTCAGCAGCTGAAGACCCGGGAGTAGAGGCAGCGGCTGAAGACCCGGGAGTAGAGGCAGCGGCTGAAGACCCAGGAGTAGAGGCAGCGGCTGAAGACCCGGGAGTAGAGGCAGCGTCTGAAGACCCGGGAGTAGAGGCAACGGCTGAAGACCCGGGAGTAGAGGCAGCGGCTGAAGACTCGGGAGTAGAGGCAGCGGACTCAGGACCGGACACAGCAGACTCAGGACCGGACACAGCGGACTCAGGACCGGACACAGCGGACTCAGGACCGGACACAGCGGTAGGAGACTCAGTGCTGGTGGTAGCTGGAACTGGCATCACAGGACAGGCAGTAGCTGGAACTGGCACTGCAGGACAGGGGGCAACTGGAACTGGCACCGCAGGACAGGCGGCAACTGGAACTAGCGCCGCAGGACAGGCGGCAACTGGAACTGGCACCGCAGGACAGGCGGCAACTGGAACTAGCACCGCAGGACAGGCGGCAACTGGAACTGGCAGATTAAGCTGATGTAAAGCAACAGGAAGTGACGTGCAGAACAATCCAGGGTCTGGAGAGGAGCACACTGAAGGCTGCTCCATAGGCTGTTGTGGTCTGCGGAGCGGACAGCTTTGTAAGAAATGTTTGCCACTGGCACAGTAGAGGCATAGTTTACCAATCCTTCTGCGCAATCATTCCTCCTCAGTGAGAGGGGGAAGCAGGTAGCTTGGTCGTTTAGAATCCCTAATGGTAGGGACCGCTGGCATTACCATAGATGCAGCACCAATGTCAGAAAAAGTTCTGGGAGGATTCTCTGGGGTCTACATGCTTTCATTAAAGAAGTCGGTTGCTTTAAAATCAGAATTAGTATTGAAACCACTTATCACAGCAGCAGGAAGAGTTTTAAGCAGTTCTTGGAGTAAAGTGGATAGTTGTATGATTTGGTAACGGAGCTGAACAATGTCCATTTGCAGCATTTGTAAATGTGGATTTACAGACATGTCTAATAGCCAAACACAGAGTTCAATGCAAACACACTAGGAATTCCAGGACTAAGGCAGAGGGCGTGCAATCAGCAGGCCCAGATTGTATGGCAGTTCATCATGTTATGAATCCCAGTGCATTCACAAAGAGCAGCGGAAGTGTAAGGCAAAGTGTCTTTATTCAGGTAAATATATTAACAAAGATAACTCAAATCCACGAATAACAGGTTCCAAAAGAGACAGTACAGTAAAATGGCAGGAAGTATAATAAGTTTACCCCAGTCCAGCAGGCACAAGTCTGTCCAGGAAAGCAGACAGAGTCCAGGGATCAAATAGAGACCAGACAAACAAATCCAAATAGCCAGGCAGAGATCAAGCAAATAAGTGAGGTCCAGATGTCTGTCCAAAAGGTCAGGGCAACAGGCCAAACAGCATGGTAAAGGCAAACGATTTGGGGTCTCAGGCAAGCAGGCAAGGTCCAAGGTACAGGCAGGGGTCATACACAAAAATACAATCCAGCAGGTATATACCAAACAGAACAGGAGCAGGCTAGCAGCAGCCAGGAACAACGGATGAACTGCACAGAGCACAGCTAGAGGCAGGTACTTAAAGCAGTGCAACAAGTGCAGTTCTAATTAGCATCAGACAAGGAGATTAACTCCTTCAGGCATATTGCAGAGTTCAGGAGCAGGACAGCAGCACCTCTGATGGATTATAGGTACTGCTGCCAGATACAAAACAAAGGCAGTCATAACACATAGAACCTGTAGATCCTGCACATGTTTGTTTGTCAGAGAAACCTCACAGGTGGCATGTGAAATGGAATGACCATCAAATGGAAACCATGGTTGATATAAAATGATGACACCCACGTGATGTCCTGCACTAGATTGTTCTGTGAGAAGTTTGCGCATGCAAGCAATTGGGACCAATTATCCTGGACAACCAAGACACAGCACAACAGGAACTGTTTGAGGGATTGCTTGGCACACCTCACCTCTCCATTCCACTGGGGTACAACCCAAACGAGAAGTGGAGAGAAATTCTCAGCCCTTTGTAGAAGGCCCTCCAAATCTTCACAACGAAGATAATCCACTGTATCTCTTTGGATCTCCAAGGGATTTCCGTATAGCAAGAAGACCTTCTTGATAAAGATCTTGGAGAGTTAGACTACCAATGCAGATTCTTCAAGGCTGTGAAATAAACTTGCTTGGAGAAACGATCCACTATGAAAAGGATGGTGGTGTTGCCTTGGGAGCTGGAGAGGTCAGTGATTAAATCAATGGACACATGTGTCCATGGTCTCTATGGAATGGACAGGGACATCAAGAGCCAGGAAGACAGTTTTCATGGTACCTTGGTGCATATACAAATAGTGCACTATTAGATGACGTAGGTGACATACTTCCTAAGAGTGGGCCACCATAATTCCACCAGACCAAATCAATAGTCTTCTTGGTACCAGGATGCCTTGCCAATCATGAGTCATGTCCCCATTGCAAAACCTGCAGCAGGCAACTGGGTGGAACAATTCTTTTTCATTCTGGTGCCTTGTGTACCTTGGTGATCACTGCTATTGTTTCCTGGATCCTGTCCAGCAATTCAGAAGACATGGCCGCTCCCAGAATCAAGTCTGAAGGGTAAATAGTTTTGAAGGATTTTTCAGGAGAGAACAGCCGGGAGAGCGAGACATTGCTGGGCCCTGGCTGGTTTGTTATAACAAAATCAAAGCACATTACCTTTTCGCTCCCTGAATATACTGCAGGTTCTTGTGGTCAGTGCAGATAGATAGAGGGAATCTTGCCCCCTCTAGAAGGTGCCTCGACTCGTAAAAGACAGGTTATTGGCCAACAGCTCATGGTTAAGGACAGCCTTGATAAAGATTGTTTGCAATTGAAACGCGTCGGCAAAGGAAGTGACTGAGAGACCAATCATGGGTCGCCGAAGTTGTAAGGAATCTGTGCCCGAGTTTTGTGGAGCGTGCAGGAGTAACCAGCCGGCTACCTGAACTGCGGGGAAGGATAGAAAGGTTTCTCTACACGCTTTATACCAACCCACACAGGGTAAGAGTCCAGCTACATCGGGACCATCAGTGATTGCTGTTTACGATTCTGTGTTAGTTTTAGAGGTTTTATGTGGTGTATATTAAAAGTTTTCTAATTGCGATAACGCACCATGTGGAGCACCATTTGTTTCTCTTTTTCTTCTTGAGAATATACTGCAAGATTAATGTGAAGTCCTAGACGGATCTCCACGTGTGGTTTACAAATATTATTGGGATTAGAGATATACTCCATGTAAGTGCGTTTTTTTTGGTGTGGAATCAAATATTACACATTGTGGTGACCTATACAGATATACCACATGGGTGGTGGATGATTATTGATCGTGAAAAGGTCCTTATATTTGTTTATCTGATAAACGATAACACAATCTTTTTCGTTTATTTTTATATATGTGAACATCGATGGATATTTTAAACTTTGGATCCATGTGACTATTATATTGACTTTCCATCCTGAGAATATAAATATTGAAGATTTTTTCCGGGACAGTGGATATTGAAACGTGGAACTGTAGGAATGCTATACCTCCATTGAAGTGTCATACAGTGATCTGGACTTATATTACTGATTAGAGTATAAGCGCCAAATCTGTTACCTTAAAATTTGATATTATATTGACATGCATACATTGATAGGTTGTATTTAGGAAACAGTGGCAGCATAATACTGGTCAGCGCAGATAGAGCCATCATTTTATACAGTGTTAGCTCATGGTTAAGTTTACCAGATGTGCACCTCTTAGAAAAGAAAGAACAGGGGTGAGGGCACATTCTTGTTGTCAGTCTGGGAGAGCACGCTCCTGCTCAAGTCTCTGATGCAGCCACTTCAAGGTTATATACTTGACTGGGGTTGGAGTACCAGAGGAAGGGTGTTGAGATGAAGAGTTATTTTAAGGTGTCAAAAGCTTGTTGTAACTGGGGAGTCCATGTGTCCTTTGGAGACCCTTGTTTGTTCTAACTATTCTTTAATTTTAGATAAACATCTATAGTAGTTGCTAAACCCAAAGATCCTCTAGATGACCTTGATCCCTCTGAGCAGTGGCTTATTGAGAACAGCGGAGAGCTTCTCTGGTTTCACTCTTATGCTGTTTGCTGAGATGGTGTGTCCCAGGAATCTTACACTGGACTCTTTGCAGGAAAGCTTCTCCATTTTGGCAAATAATTTATTGTCCAGTAGCCTTTGCAGTAACTCTCTCACATGGTTGTGATGTTCCTTGAGCATGCTAGAGAAGTTAAGTATTTCATCTGGGTAGATGAAGACTGGTGTCTCCAGTAGACTCCTAAAGACGGAATTCACAAAGACAGCTAGACTGCGGTCAGTTGGTTGATTTGGCTGACCAACCAGTCATAACTGGCATTACTTGCAAGGTCTACTTACTTCAGAACACCAATCTATGTTTAATGTACCTCTGAGCAGTTTTGCAAAGCATTACACCGCAGTTTTATCTCAATGTTGTCCATATTATTGAAGGAGCAAAATGTCACGGTACTGGTAGCTCCCAAAAAATAACCACTTGTTTGAGGTAGTTTTCAGAGACTGAGGCAAAGATTTGGAGAAAGTAAAAACAAGAGATATCCAAACCAAAACTTTGGTAGAACAGAAAGATTTTATATAGTCTACAAAAATGTGAGATAAATTGTTCTGATTGGTTTGATCGTTCCATTATTGTACATTAATGAAAGCTGTGCAGTAGTCCAGGTTTCTTGACTTTCTGACAGCTGTCATCTGGAGCTAGTGTTATGAATTCTCACACAACCTGAGTGATCTCTCTGTTCTCTATCTTGTCCTGTCCTAAAATAGCAGTCTCCTTTTACAACTTCACTTTTTCTGCACCCCTTGATTAAGTCACCACTGCTATTCACTTCATCTGAGTCATTCCAATCCCCTACAATGGCACTCCAAGCTCACACGCTGCCTTAAGAGGTGGTCCTGTATGCCGCTGACAATATCCACTTTAAATTATTCCTGTCCTCCTACTACATTGCCCTCTCTCTTAGCAAATACTTTTACTTCAAAATTCTTATCTTCTCCAATACAACAACCCCCATAGATTTTTTTCCACCATCAACTCCCTTCTCTGCCCCACCTCCTCCCCCTCTGCCCACAACTTTATTTACCCCTAACCCGATCTTGCGACAAATGGTGGGGAATGCGAGCATTGCACTTCATTTTGTAGCCATAAAAAATTGCACAGAAATTTTAAAGTGAGAGACACTTTGGAGAAAGACTTGCTTTTAAAGGTCTGTGCATGATAACAGCAACTAAAAACTGTGTTGCTTTGTGCACAGCAGCAGTGGAAAGTGGAGAATCGTGGATGTGAGTGAGAAGTCCTGCTATTAAGTAATGTTTAAAGAGAATGCTTACTGCATACATGGATATTTAAGAGGTGTTGAAAAGAGTTAAAATCAAGTGGATATTTATATGTTGGAACGGCAGAAGAGAGTAAATGTGTTTGGATAACCATTCAGCTGCAGTTAAAAGATTGCTGCTCTGCAAAGAAATCAAGGGGTATATTTACTAAACTGCGTGTTTGAAAAAGTGGAAATGTTGCCTGTATAGCAAATGATAACTTGAATCTGATTGTTTGCTATATGCAACATCCCACTATTTCAAACCCACAGTTTAGTAAATATACCCCCAAGTGTTCTATAAGGACCGAGCTGTGTTACTTGCTGTTAAGCAAGTGTGTCCACTAATACTTGAAAAGAAAGGGTTAAACAAGAAACCCCAAATATATTTTTTTGCTGAAATAAAGAAAGTGTGTCAATCTGCAACACACAAGTTGGCTGTGGTCTAGGACCTGTGCAAAGTTGAAGCTAGGAAAGTAAACAACAACATTTATTTACTTTGACACATGCTGGGTATTGTGGTTCCATACCTCCTGAGTCAAGTGAAAAGGTTTTCCATAAGGAAAGTGCTTCATCTCTATGAAGATAAAATTGCCTGCTTTTCAAACTACATTAGGCAAGAAAAAGCAGAATGTTTTCAAACCAGAAAGATTCCGAACCAGTTTGTCAAATTCTTAATATGGAACACATTGGTGCTGCGATGATGTTTGACCCTTTACAATATGCTGAGTTGAAAAATAATGTTCCTGAAAAAGGTCCAGATACCCATTTATTTGGATTTGGGCAAAATACTGTGTTACAGTGCCCTGATATGAAAATGTAAAAGTGGTTGATGGAAACCCAATAGAGCCTGATAGTAATTTGTTGTACCCTTACATGGCAATAAGTCAAGGGTTGTTGTATCAAATGTACAAAAAGGTAGAAGGTATTTTGTAATGGTTAATAGTTACTAAAACATTGTAATTTTACTGGTGGTATTATCTGAAGTTCAATGGCAGAGCAGATATACAGCGAGTAGTCAGACATTTGCCGAGTCTGTGCACAAGTGGGTAGTCACAGATGCAAGAAAGTGTGGCAAGTAGCAGGAGCTGAGCAGGCAGTATACTTAAGTACATGTCTGATCCAGGAAGTGCCTATTATAGGCACAAACAGGAAACACGATCCAAGATGGTTTCACTTTGATGCCATACTGGCCATCTTGGAAAAGGGCAAATCTAAAGACAAGTTTACAAATACAGAGACCTCTAATGGTAGGAGTTGCAAATATCAGAGTAATTCCTTACAAGCATATAGAAGTACAGTTTTAGAGCAGACTCATGGTTGCATAACTGCAGAGCACCTAGGGTTATAAAAAAAACTACCTGCCTACAGTAAGTTTGTGTTCTTGCAAAAGTGGGCATTTTAGACAATTAGGGAAGCGCAGGAGGAGTAAAATTTGCTGTTACAAATACATGTTGATTGTTATGATCACAATCATTACCTTATAACTTTTGATTCAATGATTGCTGAAGTACCTCCACAGCTAGATGCACTGTATTTATTGAACCTTCCTTTCTCATTAGGCAATAGGGCTTATGGCATAAATTACCACAGAGGCAAGGTGGAGATTGTAGATGTGGGTGTAGAAAGACAGGATTGAAACATAACGTGTTTACTCATCATGATAATCATAACTAGAATGCAGAACAGAGTACAAGAACTACCCAGGATGCATAGTCAATGACTTAATTTCCTGACAGGCTCTGACAGGTCATACATTTACAGAGATGAATGGCTCTAAGGTAATAATCTATGTTGCCAATAAATTTATAAACATTATTAAGCCCTTGTTAATACTATTAGCCAAGCAGCACCATCATACCCACATCCATGTCTTTTTACATAATGTAGCTATGCATTGAAACTTTGCTGAATCATGGTATAATTATTTGGAACATCTGTCTGTATGCATATTTATGATAACGTAAAGTTTCTGCATTACTCCAACAATATGTTGCACACCTTTTAGTTGTTTATTTTCTAATGCTTATTTTCTTAATTGTAAGAGACTGTGATTACCCTTTCTACCCTTGGCTCCTCCTATATTTCATCCAGACATAAAGCAAGAATTTGCATACAATGCAACACATGCTTCCACCAGGTCGGCCATACAACTGACTTTCAGGTCCTTAAATATCGATTTAGTTGTTTTGACTGTCTGGAGAAGCCCTTATACATGCTTCAGATGTTGTGTGCAATATTATTGCTATGTGTACAATCTTTAGAATATCTCTATTAAGAGTGTAGTGTTTTGGATATTGATTGGAGACTGGGGACTCTCAGGAGAATGACATAGTATTTCAATTATGTGCTTCAGTAATGCTTTAGATTAGAGATGCTCATGCTCGGTTCCTCTGGAACCGAACTGTCACGGGCACTAGGAGTTCTGCCCAGGATTCACCAGGTGACTATGCTTACCAGAGGGGCGGAGTTTGCACAGCGGTCCTCTGGCAGCAGGGTGAATAGTGGAACGTATATAACAGCAGATGGAGAGAGGATGCCAATGGAACTGATGATAGTCAGTGACTTGCAGCTATACTGGTAGATGAGTCAGTGACTTGCAGCTATAGTGGAAGGCAGGTTTCAACCACGGAGAGCCGTGTGGACGTGAGCAGGTGAAGGAAGGTAATGAGAGAGTCAGTGGTCTGCATTCAGCAAGTTGTACCACTGCTGTGATGAGAAGACTTGTCCAGGTGCAGGTAGGGTTGCGGGAAGTCAGTGGTCTGCGTTCAGCAAGTTGTACCACTGCTGTGATGAGAAGACTTGTCCAGGTGCAGGTAGGGTAGCGGGAAGTCAGTGGTCTGCGTTCAGCAAGTTGTACCACTGCTGTGATGAGAAGACTTGTCCAGGTGCAGGTAGGTAGAGGAGGCGTCAGTGGTCTGCGGACAGCAAGTTGTACCACTGCGAGGAAGTGAGGACTTGTCCAGGTGAGGATAAGTGGAGGAATGAATAGAGTCAATAATTGTATGAATACAATGAGAGCACAGAGGAACTTGCTCCAAACAGATATGCAGCGTTATTGCTAATAGTCTATAGCGGGTATGGATACCGCTGCTGAGTAGGGAAGCTTGTCCTAAGCGGATATGCAAGGTAACAGTTTAAAGTCAATAGCAAGTAAGCATACCGCTGATGAGTAGAGAAGCTTGTCCACGAGGATATGCAGGCACAGCAGGAGCGCTGAATGGCTGAAGCGGGTATGGGAACCGCAGGTGAGCAGAGCAGGTAATCCAACAGACAGCTGAGGACACGAGCAGGATACACGAGTCAGTAGCGGGTGTGAGAACCGCTAATGAGCGGATCAGGTAATCCAGCAGACAGCTGAGGAGACGCGCAGGATACAGAAGTCAGTAGCGGGTATGAGATCCACCGATGAGTAGAGCAGGTAATCAGCAGGAAGCTGAAGACACGAGCAGGACACAGGAGTCAGTAGCGGGTATGGGAACCACCGATGAGTAGAGCAGGTAATCAGCAGGGAACTGAAAACACGAGCAGGACACAGGAGACACCTTCAGAGACTCACAGGGAATGAGACTCAAGATCAGGCAACGAGGTAATGAGCACAGGTGCCTTAAATAGGGAGAGGTGCCTGATCCTCCAATTAGATTAAAAGCAAAGGTCATAAGAGTTCTTGGGTGCTGCGCATGCGCAGTCCATCAAGATGGCGGACGGCCGCGGCTCAGGACAGACGCCAGCAGGAAGGCTAGAGAACCACGCACCAGCGCAGAGGCACTCACGGTCCGGTGAGTGACACGAAAATACCCGAACTTAGGGGATCCGAGTACCAAGGCAAGTACTTTTGCGCTTTTTCGGAACTGAAAACGAGGCAAAACATCATCGTTATGTCGTCGGATCTCGGAAGTTTTGGAATCTATAAATGCCGCCCTCCACGATGATCTAGCGCCATTTGAGAGAGGGATACAGAAGGGGTAGCATAGAGTGCAGAGCAGTTGGGCAGGCAAAGTTAGAGAATTGAAAGAGGGGGGTGGTAGCAGTGTTAAACAAAGTAATCAGTGGCATAAGGGTGGGTGGGATGGAGGGTCCAAGGACAATTCCATCTTGCACAACTTTTCCTTTCTGCCACTGCTGTGTGCCAATGTGTCCTAGATGTGCTAGGAACTGCCGTGTGTTTGAGTCATTGCTCTGTTGCATAGCATCCAGCCAGGTCGCTGCAGTATTTGTCCGAAAGTGTATGAAAATAAAATTGTGACCTGTGAGATTGTAAAAATTGTCTGCAAATTATTTGAAATTAGTGTTATTGAGATTAATAATAATGTAGGGAAACAAAAAAGCAAACTGATGTGACTTTAGCAAAACAATAGAGATTTTAGAAAAATATAGGTATTCAAAACAATAAAGGGCGATTTTGTCAAAACCAAAACACGAAGTTAATCCAGATCCAAAACCATAAACAGAACACAGGTGTCAGTGAACATCTCTAGAAAGGAAGAGATAATTAGATTTGCTGTCAGATGTCCACTGTAAGATGCAGGAAATCACAGCAAGGTTTTAGGATATCACAGATAAGCGTAAATATTGTTAGCTTTGCATTGCATGCAAATCCATGTTTGGATAAACAAATTGCATCCTGATTCTAAAAATAGCCCTTGAGGCTGTATCTAAAACTGTATAAAAAGAGAGACCTTGTAAACTGAAATGTATCATTCTGATGTTCCATCTGACCTGATCACTGATACCTTTAATCAGTGTAACTGTCCTTGTCAGGACACTTGAGCGAAATAAACATCACTCTGTGCTTCAAGACCCTGCTTGACAAGTTCTTCAATATTGCTGTAATCCTGTGACCTACAGATTAGACCCTAAATCTAATCCGTCCTCCGGCTGTTTTTGAGGTTTGGACCCAGCTCTACAGTACCACCGCTCTGCCGCTACCCAGCAGTTGTGGCCAGTGTGATAGGCCATGGAGGATCCATCCATAGCACTCTGATCCATAGTAAGTGATCAGGGGTACCAGCCCAAGTGTACCATCAAAGGAGTGCACTAGCAGTGACATTTACCCAAAAAGAACGTGGTTCTGGATGCCATAAAGAAGTCCAGTGGTGGCAGCAGGCTCCCATACTGTAGCAGGAGGGGCATATTCGGAATAGCGAAAGGGGATGGTGGCAAAGTAAGCCCAGTCATTTCCCAGCATAAGCGGTCCATCCTGTCACAGCAGCCCAATATTCACACCCGTGTTCTCTGTTTATGTTTAGTAGGACAGCTTTTGAAGTTTCTCAAAGACACAAGGAGGAAGGAGAAGCCACTTTATATATTCCTCAGGATTTTTCTTTTTCTGTCTCTACTCAGCTGAATAAGGAGGATAACCCATTGTAAGGGCTGCCATGGAGTGTTTCAAGGAAACTAGCTGCAAGTATAATTATCTTATTTCCTTGATAAGGGTAAGATGGCTGAGATAACTGTATGTATCATAAATGATATGGGAAAACACAATAATGCAATTTCGGCTCAAAAGATTAGCTGAACAATAACAAAATGGTATACTTTTCAGTAAACAAGTTAATAAAATTTGAGAACAACATTCAATAGAAGAACCAGCAAAAACATGGGAGACAATGGTAGAATCAGCTATAATAAGAATAAGAATGATAATAATAATAATAATAATAATAGTGTATAACTAACAATGACACTGATAGTCAATGGGAACACTTCACCATGGGTCAAGTAGCAGAACCATGTTAAACAGCTTATATTTAGACATGCACATTTAGACATTTAGGCAGACACATCCTAACAGACACACCCTGAATTGGCTAATGTCTCTTTAAGGCAGGCCTATCCAACCTGCGGCAAGAAAAGGCACAGATTTTTGATAGAGATGAGGGAATGAGTAGCAATGGTAATGTTAGGGAGTTCAAGTTCAGACCTCTATCTCATGTGGACTGCAGTACTGATGACCAACGTTGTGTAGACTATGACCAGTCCTGGAAATCTGATGGGCTCTTGAAATATGGATCAAAGTCCTAGAAGAGTCCCCAGTGGCTTTCCTTAATAGGTCTCAAGGTAGAAGTAGTAGCAGGGGCAGGCCCTTGGAACACAAACAAATCAGGACAGTTCTGGACTCCATCTGGACCAGATATGGACTCCTATTGGACTGGACCAAACCCAGACTCCCTCCAGGCCTCTGGACTAACCCTAGACTTCTTTTAATTTAAGGGAGCAAATATATATATATATTTTAACAACATGTTGTTTAGGTGCTCCTATAACTCAGCGTTCCCCTTGCAAAATGTATTTGTCAGGCACATTTATATAACATACTTGCCAACCTTTCAAAGTTAATCTCCTGGAGACCCCGGGTGGAGGTGGGCATGTGAGGGTGGGGCTTGGGGATTCGCGTCATTTTTGGCCCAGTCCCGCAACACAATAAAGCAAACATGGGGATGGGCCAAAATGATGCGATTTCCCGAAAATCATGTCATGGAGGCTCCAAATCCTGCTCACTTCACTAGGAAGTGGACAGATGCTGGAAAATGCCCTAATCTCCCAGGAATGCCCTAGCTACTCGGAATTCGGAGATGTCTACCGGACATTTCGGGAGAGTAGGCAAGTATGTTACATAACTGTCTGAAAAGTGTCTTATTTCTGGAAAGATTTGGTTTCTGCTTGTTCTCAGGAGTTTGTTGCTTAACCTCTTAGTCTAAAGAAGTCAGTCACCATCAGTGGCGAATCCAGGGTGGGGCGATCGGGGCATTCGCCCCCCCTAGCAGCAAAAGGCTAGGTCCCAGCCGCCGATTAAAACGGGAGGGGCGGGGCTAAGCGCGGGCGGGGCTAAAGGTGGGCCAGCCAATCAGAGTGGTCCCAGCCGGCGACCACAATGGGAGGGGGCGGGGCCAATCGCGGGCGGAAGGCGGGGTTACTGCAGGCCAGCCAATCAGAGCAAAGGAGGGGCGTGATTATGCAAAATCGCCCCCCCTAAACATAAAGGTGGTTATATACTATAACCTTCTAAAACCTGTTTGTTCAATACATAATATATCATGTGACTATGGTCTAAGAAGCTCAGTTTTATAAATAGCTTCTGACAGTAGCATCCCTGCTGTATATGTATACAGTATATATATCTACACTGTTTTGTCCATTGCACTCAGTTTTTCCATACCCACAGACAATACCAACACGCAAAGTGCTATAACCATAGAAAATCATATTTATGAGGAATTCCATGAAAATATAAGGAAAAACAGACATGTCAGAATTTCCAGAAAAAACATTTAGCAGTTCATACAACCCATCTGTGCACCCTAGGGGAAGTCAATGGCAAAATTCTACAGAAATAAACATTCACAATTCAGTATGATTATCTGGTTTTATAAATTGTATATGTTTGAAAAATACTGAGAAGGACATATGTGAAAATAAGTACTAATTGCTATGGCAGTATATGTATAAAATGTAGCTGTCTCATTGGACATATCAGCCCTTAGACTAATACATTAATGTAAATTCTAAAAAGCCATACTCTGATAGCAGAGTAATTTAGTAAAGATTACATTGGTAAACAGAAAATGTGCTCGCAAACAATTAGCAAAATCCTGAAGAATAAAACCTCAGCCTTGCAAATTATCACATCAAGTCAGAAGCATGAGGGTGGCTGTTCATTTAATTGCATAAGAATTAGTTAAACTCGTCTTTAAGTGGAGGGGAGGCGGACCGCAATTATTTAGTAAATAGATATTTTAGTGATCTCGCTTTTAATTTCAGTGTTCCAGATCATGCTCCCAGTCATAGTGAATCCATGTACATGGTTCTTTGTGCATTTGTGTTATTTAATTTAGACAAAGAGAGAGCTATACTATTTCTATGTCCATTTAGTAAGTAAATTATGCATTTACCCTGCATAAGGTTATGTTGGAAATAACTGTAAGATAATAAAGACCCAAATGCTCCACAGGGTCTTCACCTATAGCAGCCCCCTTCCTTGTAGAATGTGATATGTTTGCAAATACTCGGTTGCCCCAAGACTTAACCTGTGGTGGTAGTAGTAGTAGTACCTTACCTTACTGCAGTGTCGAGTGGAAGAGAGACTTATAGGATTATATTTGCTAAACTGCGTGTTTGAAAAACTGGAGATGTTGCCTCCACAAATCAGATTCTAGCTGTCATTTTGTAGAATGTACTAATTAAATTATTACTAGAATCTGATTGGTTGCTATTGGCAACATCTTCATTTTTTCAAACCTGCAATTTGGTAAATATACTCCATAGTCTCTTCACAGTAGCTCACGCTTCTACTGCAGTTATAGTCGCTGCAGAAGGAACTGTTGAAGTGGAGATGAAAAAAATCATAAATGGCTCTCTGACCTCTTCATGTGCCGCTTACATGATGCATATCAGCATTCTCACATTATAAGACCTCTCCACATGCCATCAAATCTACCCACATGTCCCTTACATGCTCATCAGACCTCACCACATGGCACTCAGTTGCCTATCAGCCTCCCCACATGCCACCAGATCTCACCACATTCCTCTTAAATAGCATGAGATTTCCTCACATGAGCCTTACCCGTCCATCAGCCTTCCCAGATGACACCAGATCTCACCACATTACCCTTGTGTGCGGTGAGACTTCCTCAAATGCCTCTTACATGCACATCAGATCTCTCCACATGCCATCAGATATCACCATAAGCCACTTACATGTCCATCAGCATCACCACCTGTCACCAGGTCTCACCACATGACCCTCACATGCCACCAGACCTCCCCACATGCACCTTACATGTCAAACAAACCTCCTCACATGCCAACAGACCTCCAGATATTCCATCACATCTCCCCAAATTATATCCTTAAATGCCATTAGATCTTACATGTCCTTTACCTCTCACAACTCCCGCACTTAGCTGCTGAAGCCCCCTTGGAGGAAGCAGGGAGAGGACACTACACTCTTCTACTTCCCTGATTGGATAATTGGTAACACTATCACCTCCCTGCATTGTGCAGATGAGGTTACATGAAACGTCCCTGCCAGCACCTACAGCTGCAGTCATCCTACTGCCCAGGAGTCACATTTTAAAGGCCAAAGAATGAAATGTGGCTCAAGAGCTGCAGGTTGGCCACCACTGTATATGGGGCTTATTAACTTTAGGGCATTTGAGGTGATGGACAGGACACAGTAGGAGACCAGTAGGCAAGTATACTAACAGTGGTAATATAAGAGCATTGGGTATCCGGTGAAGGACACCAAGTTATTGTTAGGCAACTTCCAATAGCAAAGTCACACAGGCAATGATCAGGGGCTGGCAGCAGTTCAAACAGAATCGCAAGCAGGCTAGGTCAAAAGGCAGGCTGCAGAAAAATCAAGGGCCAATAAACAATCTGGGTCACAACTAGAGATGAGCGCACTCGGATTTATGAAATCCGAGCCCACCCGAACGTTGCCGATCCGAGTCGGATCCGAGACAGATCCGGGTATTGGCGCCAAATTCAAATCTGAAACTGAGGCTCTGACTCATAATCCCGTTGTCGGATCTCGCGATACTCGGATCCTATAAATTCCCCGCTAGTCGCCGTCATCTTCATTCGGGCATTGATCAGGGTAGAGGGAGGGTGTGTTAGGTGGTCCTCTGTCCTGCTATATCTCGTGCTGTTCAGTTCAGTGCTGTGCTGTGCTCAGTCCAGTGGTGCTGTGTCCTGTGTTCTGTCCTTCTGAGGTCAGTGGTGCTGCTGGGTCCTGTGCTGTGTCCTGTTCAGTCCAGTGGTGCTGTGTCCTGTGCTTTGTGCTTCTAAGGGCATAGTTATTTCCCCATTATTCCCAAGTTTTTAAAAAATAAAAAAAAAGTTATAAAAAAAATAAAAATAATTTTTTTTTAAAAAAAATAATTATCACCAAATTTGCAAAACCAATCCAGCAGTATAAGCCCATTGGTACTGCAATATTACCAAGTTCACACATTCAGCAGTAAAAGTCCAGTGGTACTGCAATATTACAAAGTTCACACATTCTGCAGTATCAGTCCAGTGGTGCTGTGTCCTGTGCTCTGTCCTGCTGAGTTCAGTAGTGCTGCTGGGTCCTGTGCTGTGTCCTGTTCAGTCCAGTGGTGCTGTGTCCTGTGCTCTGTGCTTCTAATGGCATAGTTATTTCCCCATTATTCCCAAGTTTTTAAAAAATAAAAAAAAAGTTATAAAAAATTAAAAAAAAAAAATTAAAAAAAAAAAGTAATTATAACCAAATTTGCAAAACCAATCCTGCAGTATAAGTCCATTGGTACTGCAATATTACCAAGTTCACACATTCTGCAGTATCTTGTGCTACATATAATGGAGACCAAAAATTTGGAGGATAAAGTAGGGAAAGATCAAGACCCACTTCCTCCTAATGCTGAAGCTGCTGCCACTAGTCATGACATAGACGATGAAATGCCATCAACGTCGTCTTCCAAGCCCGATGCCCAATCTCGTAGTACCGGGCATGTAAAATCCAAAAAGCCCAAGTTAAGAAAAAGTAGCAAAAAGAGAAACTTAAAATCATCTGAGGAGAAACGTAAAGTTGCCAATATGCCATTTACGACACGGAGTGGCAAGGAACGGCTTAAGCCCTGGCCCGTGTTCATGACTAGTGGTTCAGCTTCACCCACGGATCTTATCCCTCCTCCTCCTCCCCCCCCCTACAAAAAATTGAAGAGAGTTATGCTGTCAGCAACAAAACAGCAAACAACTCTGCCTTCTAAAGAGAAATTATCACAAATTCTCAAGGCGAGTCCAAGGGTGTTGGTGGTTGTCAAGCCTGACCTTCCCATCACTGTACGGGAAGAGGTGGCTCGGGAGGAGCCTATTGATGATGTAGCTGGCGCTGTGGAGGAACTTGATGATGAGGATGGTGATGTGGTTATTGTAAATGAGGCACCAGGGGGGGAAACAGCTGATGTCCATGGGATGAAAAAGCCCATCGTCATGCCTGGTCAGAAGACCAAAAAATGCACCTCTTCAGTCTGGAGTTATTTTTATCCAAATCCAGACAACCAATGTATGGCCATATGTAGCTTATGTAAAGCTCAAATAAGCAGGGGTAAGGATCTTGCCCACCTAGGAACATACTCCCTTATACGTCACCTGAATAACCTTCATAGTTCAGTGGTTAGTTCAGGAACTGGGGCTAGGACCCTCATCGGTACAGGGACACCTAAATCCCGTGGTCCAGTTGGATACACACCAGCAACACCCTCCTCGTCAACTTCCTCCACAATCTCCATCAGATTCAGTCCTGCAGCCCAAGTCAGCAGCCAGACTGAGTCCTCCTCAATACGGGATTCATCCGAGGAATCCTGCAGCGGTACGCCTACTACTGCCACTGCTGCTGTTGCTGCTGTTAGTCGGTCATCTTCCCAGAGGGGAAGTCGTAAGACCGCTAAGTCTTTCACAAAACAATTGACCGTCCAACAGTCGTTTGCCATGACCACAAAATACGATAGTAGTCACCCTATTGCAAAGCGTATAACTGCGGTTGTAACTGCAATGTTGGTATTAGACGTGCGCCCGGTGTCCGCCATCAGTGGAGTGGGATTTAGAGGGTTGATGGAGGTATTGTGTCCCCGGTACCAAATCCCCTCGAGATTCCACTTCACTAGGCAGGCGATACCAAAAATGTACAGAGAAGTATGATCAAGTGTCCTCAGTGGTCTAAAAAATGCGGTTGTACCCACTGTCCACTTAACCACGGACACGTGGACAAGTGGTTCTGGGCAAACGAAGGACTATATGACTGTGACAGCCCACTGGGTAGATGCATCCCCTTCCGCAGCAACAGCAACAGCTGCATCAGTAGCAGCATCTACAAAATGGCTGCTCGTGCAAAGGCAGGCAACATTGTGTATTACAGGCATTAATAAGAGGCACAACGCTGACAACATATTAGAGAAACTGAGGGAAATTATCTCCCAGTGGCTTACCCCACTTAGACTCTCATGGGGATTTGTGGTGTCAGACAATGCCAGTAACATTGTGCGGGCATTAAATATGGGCAATTTCCAGCACGTCCCATGTTTTGCCCACACCATTAATTTGGTGGTGCAGCATTACCTCAAGAGTGACAGGGGTGTGCAGGAGACGCTTGCGGTGGCGCGCAAAATTGCTGGACACTTTCGGCATTCAGCCAGTGCCTACCGCAGACTAGAGGCACATCAAAAAAGCATGAACCTGCCCTGCCATCACCTCAAACAAGAGGTTGTGACGTGCTGGAACTCCACCCTCTATATGCTGCAGAGGATGGAGGAGCAGCAAAAGGCCATTCAGGCCGACACAGCCACCTACGACATAGGCAAAGGAGTGGGGATGCGCCTCAGTGTCACTCACCAGACTGTGAGTGCTTCTTCCCGTGTGTCTAGGAACCGTGGCCGTCCACCATCCTGAGGGTCTGCGCATGCGCAGCCCTTTCAAAACCTTCAGTACCTGTTCCTTTAACTTAATTGGCTGATCAGGCAACACTCCCTATTTAAAGCACCTGCTGTCCATACCTCGTTGCCTGATCTTGGAGTCTCATTCCCATGAGCCTCTGAAGGTGTTCCTGTGTTTCCTCGTGTATTCAGCGCTGCTGATTCCTGTGGTTTCCAGACCACTTCTACTCCTGTGGTTTCCAGACCACTTCAACTCTCCTGTGTTTCATCGTGACTGTTAGCTGATTCCTATCCGCTGCCTCCGTGCACTACAGTCTTCAGACCACTTCAACTCTGCTGTGTTTCATCGTGACTGTTAGCTGATTCCTATCCGCTGCCTCCGTGCACTACAGTCCTCAGACCACTTCAACTTTCCTGTGTTTCATCGTGACTGTTTGGCTGATTCCTATCTGCTGCCTCCGTGCGCTACAGTCTTCAGCTCATCTCAACTCTCCCGTGTTTCCTCGAGACTGCTACAACTGATTCCTCTCCGCTGCTCTCCGTGCTCAACAGTTCCAGCTCAGCTCTACTCTCCCGTGTTTCATCGTGGCTGCACCTGCTGGTTGCTATCCGCTACCTCCGTGTACCTGCAGAGTCCTGCTGGCTGCTACTCCTCAGTTCTACTCGTGTCTGCAGCAGCTGATCCGCTCTCCGTGCTTCTCAGTGTTCCTGCTGGTCTCTACTCGCCAGTTTGCATCGGATCTGCGCCTCACTGCTTTCATCTCGTCTAGACCATCGCTACTCTTCAGGGTCCTCCAGGAGTCCAGTTCTACATACTACTGCTTCCTGAGTATTTGTTCCCCTGCTGGTCTACCTACCTGTGCGCTGCACCTACTTGATTACCGCTTCACCCTCCAGGGACTTCGCATCCTGCCGGCCTCCAGCCGTTCAGGTATCTCTGCACTCCTGTCTGACAGCCTGCTCCTGAATCACGGTATGCATACTTCTCATTGACTGTGCTGGTGTATTGCATATCTTGCTGGACTGAGTTGTTCTCCTCTGGAGCTTACTATCCGCTGAGACTTTTGCCATCATTGACTGTGTTATCTTTTGCCCGGATAGTTTCTATGACTTTGTATTATTGCAGTGCTGTTCAGTCATTACTATATTGTGCATGTCTTTGTGGATCAAGTTCAAGGTGCCCGTGTATCCTCTGTATTGCAGTCTCTCCCCGTGCTCCTCCTCACATATATATTCAGTGGTACCACTTGCTAGAGGCAGACCACTGATTCCTGTTTCCAGTGTCACCTGTTCCAGTGTCCTCTCACATAGCAGTGGTACAACTTGCTAACGCAGACCACTGACTTCCCGGATACCTTCACCTGGATCTCATTCCTTCACCCAGACAGCGGTACAACTTGCTAAACGCAGACCGCTGACTCTCATCACCTCCTCGTTTCTGTTGGACATTCCTCCTCACTAAAGCAGTGGTACAACTTGCTATCGCAGACCACTGACTACCCTCACGTGTCCTTTGTCCATTCAGTTCCTCGTGTATTACTACATATATATTACCAGTGCTGCTAGTCATAGACTTTCCCGAGCATCTCTATCATCTGCTGTCTCCTGTTCCGTGATCACCCCGCTACCAGAGTACCACATTACCACCTATACTGCTCTGGTAAGCTTATCACCTGGTGATCCCTGGGTAAAGACTCCTAGTGTAAGATCAGGGCATGACAGACCCAGATACGGAACCTACAGCCAAAGAGATGCTGCAGCATCTGGTCACCCGTGTGGAGCAACAGGATGCTCGCCAACAGCTGTTACTTCAATGCTACCAGTCGTTAGCCTCCCAAGGAACATCTGGACAGACCGTTACAGCTAATGTTGAAGCTCCTGTGCTTTCCTCCGTTTCCCCAGTGCCATCCCAGGTGTCTACAGCTCCCACGCTTCACCTGCCTACTCCGTCAAAGTACGATGGAGACCCCAAAACTTGTAGGGGTTTTCTCAACCAATGCTCAGTTCATTTTGAGCTCCAACCTCAAAATTTTTCTACCCATCGTTCCAGAGTGGCCTATCTTATCTCATTGTTTTCTGGACAAGCTCTGGCTTGGGCCTCCCCTCTGTGGGAGAGAAACGATCCTGTATTACAAGATAGTGTCAAATTCATTTCTATGTTCCGAAGTGTGTTCGATTAACCAGGTCGTGTGACCTCCGCTGCTTCCAGCATTCTTCGTTTACGTCAGGGTTCTCATACAGTAGGCCAGTACGTCATTCAATTTAGGATATTAGCCTCTGAACTTCAGTGGAACACTGAAGCATTAATTACCGCCTTCTGGCAGGGGCTCTCCGATAAAATTAAAGATGCACTGACTACCCAAGAGCTTCCTACGTCATTAGAAGATTTGATCTCTCTTTGCCATCGTGTAGACATGAGGTTTCGTGAAAGAGAATCTGAGAAAACAACTTCAGTTAAAGCACCTCTTCGCTCAACCCCTCAATTTCGTCCAGCTTCACCTTCTGTGATTCCCATGGAGATAGGACGTTCCAAATTAACTTTAGAGGAGAGGAACCGAAGAGTAAAGAATAGACTTTGTATCTATTGTGCTGATTCCACACATATGCTCAGTTCTTGCCCTAAGAAATCGGGAAATGCCAGGCCCTAACTAGTTCTGGAGAGGTGAAGTTAGGGTCCCTGGAGTCCTCTCCATCTTCTACGAAATTAAAAGTCTGCGCTTTTGATGTTACGATTTCCTTTGCTACCAAATCCTTTGAGTCTCAAGCACTGATTGATTCTGGAGCAGCAGGAAATTTCATTTCTAAATCCCTCGTGAATCAATGGTCCCTACCAGTGATTACTTTGAAAACACCGATTGCTGTGACTGCTATAGATGGATCACGTCTCATCAATGGTCTCATCACCCAGAGTACGTCTCCAGTAACGCTTCAGATTGGTGTGCTACACCATGAAGAGATTTCGTTTTTAATTCTTCCTGTTACGACAAGTCCGATTGTCTTAGGCCTTCCATGGCTTCAATGTCATTCTCCCCAGATTGACTAGCGCACTCCTCAAGTTACGTCTTGGGGAGCTGAATGTCATCATCGTTGTCTTTCTCAAGTCATTCCTCTTAAAATACAGCAATCTTCCATCTCATCTTCCTCACCGGGACTCCCTCCTCAGTATGCTTCATTTGCCGATGTTTTTGATAAAGCTCAGTCTGAACGTCTTCCTCCTCATCGTTCATGGGATTGTCCGATCGATCTTCTACCTGGCAAGACTCCTCCTAGGGGTCGGGTCTATCCACTTTCGTTACCTGAAACTCAAGCTACATCTGATTACATCCAGGAGAATCTCCAGCGAGGGTTTATTCGACCTTCCACCTCTCCTGCTGGAGCCGGGTTCTTCTTCGTAAAAAAGAAGGATGGATCACTACGCCCCTGCATAGATTTTCGTGGACTCAATGCCATTACTATTAAAAATCGGTATCCCATTGCGTTGATCACTGAGTTATTTGATCGCATCAAGGGAGCTCGGATCTTTACCAAGTTGGATCTAAGTGGTGCCTATAATTTAATTAGAATCCGGCCCGGTGACGAATGGAAGACAGCGTTCAACACCAGAGATGGGCATTATGAATATCTAGTAATGCCTTTCGGGTTGTGTAATGCCCCCGCTGTTTTCCAGGGCTTCGTTAATGAGATCTTTCGGGACTTGTTATATGTATGTGTCGTTGTCTACCTGGACGACATATTGATCTTTTCACAGGACCTGCCTTCTCATCACCAACATGTGGCAGAGGTCCTTTCCAGACTCCGGAAAAATTCATTATTCTGCAAACTAGAAAAATGTTCATTCGAGTTGCCCCAGATTCCATTTTTGGGGTATATTGTTTCCGGAGTTGGCCTAAAAATGGATCCAGAAAAGGTGAATGCTGTATTACATTGGCCCCAGCCAACTACTCTTCATGCTATCCAGCGTTTTTTGGGTTTTGCCAATTACTATAGACGCTTCATTCAAGACTTCTCGTCCATTGCATCTCCTATTGTGGCCCTGACTCGTAAAGGGGCCAATACTAAGCAATGGTCATCCGAGGCCCTCCAAGCCTTTCAATTTCTTAAAGAGTCCTTCTCCTCTGCTCCCATTCTTCGACAGCCTCATGTGACACTTCCCTTCTTCCTTGAAGTAGATGCCTCTAATGTGGGCTTAGGAGCCATTCTCTCCCAACGCTCGGAGCAACAAAAATTCCATCCTTGTGCCTTTTACTCGGGGTCTCCTGCCTGCGGAGAAAAATTACACTATCGGGGACAAGGAGTTGCTGGCTATCAAAGTTGCATTAGAGGAGTGGAGATACTTATTGGAAGGAGCTCGTCACTCTGTGACGATTTTCACGGATCATAAGAACTTGTCATACCTACAGTCTGCCCAATGCTTGAATCCTCGTCAAGCAAGATGGTCTCTTTTCTTTTCCCGTTTCGAATTAATCAAAACCTTCAAACCAGCTGCCAAGAACAAGAAAGCTGACGCTCTATCTCGAGCTTTTGTGACGTCCTCTGACGTTGAAGAGGTTTCCAACCATTCTATACTAGACCCCAAATGTATCTCGCTGGCTGCTTCTTCCACTAAAGTGCTACCATTTGGGAAGACCCTCGTGCCTCCTACTCTTAGGAGGAAAATCCTTTCGTGGTTCCATTCTTCTTGTTTTTCTGGACATGCTGGTGAACGCAAGACCTTTGAGATTCTCTCTCGAAGTTACTGGTGGCCCTCGATGAGGAGAGACGTCAAAGAGTTTGTTGCTTCTTGTGAATTGTGTTCTCAGTTTAAATCCTCCCGCAGAACTCCAGCGGGGTTGCTGCAACCACTACCCATTCCGTCCAAGCCCTGGACCCATATTAGTATGGACTTTGTTACTGATCTGCCATCTAGTAAAAATTGTAATACTATTTGGGTAGTGGTAGACAGATTTTCGAAGATGGCTCATTTTGTCCCTTTGTCTGGTTTGCCTTCCTCGTCTACTCTGAACATTTCGTTAAGGAAATCTTTCATAATTATGGATGTCCGTCTGAGATTGTGTCAGATAGAGGAGTACAATTCGTTTCCAGATTCTGGCGGGACCTTTGTAAAACCTTGGGCATACGATTAGCACTCTCATCTTCTTACCATCCGCAATCAAACGGACAAACTGAACGGGTCAATCAAGATCTCAAGACCTTTATAAGGATGTTCTCATCAGCCAATCAAGACAACTGGGTAGAATTGCTTCCTTGGGCTGAATTCGCTCATAACAACATGTACCATGAGTCATCGTCCAAAACTCCATTCTTTGTGGTTTACGGTCACCATCCGTCTTTTCCGGAATTTCCTGCCCTCCCTCCCACCCAAGTTCCTGCTGTAGAGACTGTTTGTCAGACCTTCAAAAATATTTGGTCTCAGGTCAAAACCTGTTTAAAGAAGACATCTGCCAAATATAAGTCTTTCGCAGATAAGAAGAGGCGGGCTATTCCACCACTGAAAATTGGAGATCGTGTCTGGTTATCTACCAAAAATATTCGTTTGAAGGTCCCATCTATGAAATTCGCTCTTCGTTTTATTGGTCCATATAGGATCATTCAAGTGATAAATCCAGTTTGTTTCAAACTTCTACTTCCTAAGAACCTTCGTATTTCCAATGCCTTCCATGTGTCCTTGCTCAAACCTCTCATCATCAACCGTTTCTCGGCTCCTCCTTCAGCACCTCAGCCAGTTCAAATTCATCAGGAGGAAGATTTCGAGATTACTCATGTATTGGACGCAAAAATTTCGCGAGGAGTTCTCCATTTCCTCGTTCATTGGAAGGGCTTTGGTCCTGAGGAACGTTCATGGATCAAAGCTGAAGATCTCAATGCCTCAGCTCTTCTTAAGAAGTTTTATTCCAAAAATCCGGACAAGCCCGGTTCCAGGCGTTCTGTGCCCACCTTTAAAAGGGGGGGGTACTGTCACTCACCAGACTGTGAGTGCTTCTTCCCGTGTGTTTAGGAACCGTGGCCGTCCACCATCCTGAGGGTCTGCGCATGCGCAGCCCTTTCAAAACCTTCAGTACCTGTTCCTTTAACTTAATTGGCTGATCAGGCAACACTCCCTATTTAAAGCACCTGCTGTCCATACCTCGTTGCCTGATCTTGGAGTCTCATTCCCCATGAGCCTCTGAAGGTGTTCCTGTGTTTCCTCGTGTATTCAGCGCTGCTGATTCCTGTGGTTTCCAGACCACTTCTACTCCTGTGGTTTCCAGACCACTTCAACTCTCCTGTGTTTCATTGTGACTGTTAGCTGATTCCTATCCGCTGCCTCCGTGCACTACAGTCTTCAGACCACTTCAACTCTGCTGTGTTTCATCGTGACTGTTAGCTGATTCCTATCCGCTGCCTCCGTGCACTACAGTCTTCAGACCACTTCAACTCTGCTGTGTTTCATCGTGACTGTTAGCTGATTCCTATCCGCTGCCTCCGTGCACTACAGTCTTCAGACCACTTCAACTCTCCTGTGTTTCATCGTGACTGTTAGCTGATTCCTATCCGCTGCCTCCGTGCACTACAGTCCTCAGACCACTTCAACTTTCCTGTGTTTCATCGTGACTGTTTGGCTGATTCCTATCTGCTGCCTCCGTGCGCTACAGTCTTCAGCTCATCTCAACTCTCCCGTGTTTCCTCGAGACTGCTACAACTGATTCCTCTCCGCTGCTCTCCGTGCTCAACAGTTCCAGCTCAGCTCTACTCTTCCGTGTTTCATCGTGGCTGCACCTGCTGGTTGCTATCCGCTACCTCCGTGTACCTGCAGAGTCCTGCTGGCTGCTACTCCTCAGTTCTACTCGTGTCTGCAGCAGCTGATCCGCTCTCCGTGCTTCTCAGTGTTCCTGCTGGTCTCTACTCGCCAGTCTGCATCGGATCTGCGCCTCACTGCTTTCATCTCGTCTAGACCATCGCTACTCTTCAGGGTCCTCCAGGAGTCCAGTTCTACATACTACTGCTTCCTGAGTATTTGTTCCCCTGCTGGTCTACCTACCTGTGCGCTGCACCTACTTGATTACCGCTTCACCCTCCAGGGACTTCGCATCCTGCCGGCCTCCAGCCGTTCAAGTATCTCTGCACTCCTGTCTGACAGCCTGCTCCTGAATCACGGTATGCATACTTCTCATTGACTGTGCTGGTGTATTGCATATCTTGCTGGACTGAGTTGTTCTCCTCTGGAGCTTACTATCCACTGAGACTTTTGCCATCATTGACTGTGTTATCTTTTGCCCGGATAGTTTCTATGACTTTGCATTATTGCAGTGCTGTTCAGTCATTACTATATTGTGCATGTCTTTGTGGATCAAGTTCAAGGTGCCCGTGTATCCTCTGTATTGCAGTCTCTCCCCGTGCTCCTCCTCACATATATATTCAGTGGTACAACTTGCTAGAGGCAGACCACTGATTCCTGTTTCCAGTGTCACCTGTTCCAGTGTCCTCTCACATAGCAGTGGTACAACTTGCTAACGCAGACCACTGACTTCCCGGATACCTTCACCTGGATCTCATTCCTTCACCCAGACAGTGGTACAACTTGCTAAATGCAGACCGCTGACTCTCATCACCTCCTCGTTTCTGTTGGACATTCCTCCTCACTATAGCAGTGGTATCGCAGACCACTGACTACCCTCATGTGTCCTTTGTCCATTCAGTTCCTCGTGTATTACTACATATATATTTACATATATATTACCAGTGCTGCTAGTCATAGACTTTCCCGAGCATCTCTATCATCTGCTGTCTCCTGTTCCGTGATCACCCCGCTACCAGAGTACCACATTACCACCTATACTGCTATGGTAAGCTTATCACCTGGTGAACCCTGGGTAAAGACTCCTAGTGCCCGTGACACTCAGTCAAGCGCAGTGGAGACTGATTTCCGTGTTGTGCAAGGTTCTGCATCCATTTGAACTTGCCACACGAGAAGTCAGTTCCGACACTGCCAGCTTGAGTCAGGTCATTCCCCTGATTAGGCTGTTGCAGAAGCAGCTGGAGAAAGTGAGGGAGGAGCTGGTAAGCCATTGCAATTACACCAAGCATCTTGTGGATGTAGCCCTTCATACGCTTTGCCAGGATCCGAGGGTGGTCACTCTTTTAAAGTCAGAGGAATACATTCTGGCCACCGCGCTCGATCCTCGGTTTAAAGCGTATGTTGTGTCTCTGTTTCCGGTGGACACAAGTCTACAGCGGTGCAAAGACCTGCTGGTCAGGAGATTGTCCTCTGAAGAGGACCGTGACATGCCAACAGCTCCACCCTCATTTTCTTCCACATCTATGGCTGCGAGGAAAAAGCTCAGTTTTCCCAAAAGAGGCACTGGCGGGGATGCTGATAACATCTGGTCCGGACTGAAGGACCTGCCAACCATTGCAGACATGTCTACTCTCGCTGCATTGGATGCTGTCACAATAGAAAAAATTGTGGATGATTACTTTGCTGACACCATCCAAGTAGACATGTCAGACAGTCCATATTGTTACTGGCAGGAAAAAAAGGCAGTTTGGAAGCCCCTGTACAAACTGGCTCTATTTTACCTGAGTTGTCCCCCCTCCAGTGTGTACTCGGAAAGAGTTTTTAGTGCAGCGGGGAACCTGGTCAGTGAGCGGTGAAGGAGGTTGCTTCCTCACAACGTTGAAAAAATGATGTTTATAAAAATGAATAATCAATTCCTCAATGAAGTACAGCACTGCCCTCCAGATACTACAGAGGGACCTGTGGTTGTGGAGTCCAGCGGGGACGAATTGATAATGTGTGATGAGGAGGAAGTACACACTGTAGGGGGAGAGGAATCAGAGGTTGAGGATGAGGACGACATCTTGCCTCAGTAGAGCCTGTTTAGTCTGTACAGGGAGAGATGAATAGCTTTTTTGGTGTGGGGGCCCAAACAAACCAATCATTTCAGCCAAAGTTGTTTGGTAGGCCCTGTCGCTGAAATGATTGGTTTGTTAAAGTGTGCATGTCCTATTTCAACAACATAAGGGTGGGTGTGAGGGCCCAAGGACAATTCCATCTTGGAACTTTTTTTTTTGCATTATATGACCAAGCAACAGTCGTTTGCCATGTTCAAAAAGTAAAACCAAATGTAAAAAAATTCAAGAAATTAAACCAAAAGTAAAATGCCGTGTCATAATTTAAAACAAGAGGTATTGACGTGCTCTAAAACTACTGTATTGTTGTTTATATTTTATAAACACTACACTTGAAAGCTTGAGTCTTTCAATAAAAAAGTAACTGTCCATTGCACGAATATTTGCAACAGGGACAATTTTAGGGTTAAGAAAGTCAACTAATAACACTTCGACGCTGTCTGTCTTTATAAACACTACACTTGGAAGTTGGAGGAGGTATTGTGGCCCCGGCACCAAATTTACTACCGGGGCCACTCCACTGTGCTGTCCATATTTAGGTGTATCAGATATTAAACAACGGTGACAGTTGATGCCCAATTTTTTAATTATATTGTTGGCGCTGTAAAAAATTGTGTTCCGGGCACACCACACTACGCAGTCCATACCCTTTTTTGGTGGAATTCTGACCCGTGGAGGGTTTTTTAATTATATTGTGGCCTCGGTACCAAATTGTGTACCGGGGCCAACACACTACGCAGTCAAGATAGATAGATGCGTATCATAGATAAAGTACATTCAGTGTTGTGGGGCAAATTGAAAAATATTCAAAATGCACTGACATTATCAAAAACAAGAGGTTTTCACACGCTGAAACTCCAACATGTATATGATGGAGAGGATGGAGGAACAGCCGTATGTGCAGTGTAATGCAGACCTGTTGAAGGTTTTTTATATATTTTATTGTGGTGCCCAGTGCCCACTACTCTACGCAGTCCAGATACTACTTTTGGGTGTAATTCAGACCTGTTGAAGGTTTTCTATATATTTTTTATTGTGGTGCCCAGTGCCCACTACTCTACGCAGTCCAGATACTATTTTTGGGTGTAATGCAGACCTGTTGAAGGTTTTCTATATATTTTATTGTGGTGCCCAGTGCCCACTACTCTACGCAGTCCAGATACTATTTTTGGGTGTAATTCAGACCTGTTGAAGGTTTTCTATATATTATATTGTGGTGGCCAGTGCCCACTACTCTACGCAGTCCAGATACTTTTTTTGGGTGTAATTCTGACCTGTTGAAGGTTTTCTATATATTTTTTATTGTGGTGCCCAGTGCCCACTACTCTACGCAGTCCAGATACTATTTTTGGGTGTAATTAAGACCTGTTGAAGGTTTTCTATATATGATATTGTGGTGGCCAGTGGTCAGTCCTCTACGCAGTCCAGATACTATATTTGGGTGTAATGCAGACCTGTTGAAGGTTTTCTATATATTATATTGTGGTGGCCAGTGCCCACTACTCTACGCAGTCCAGATACTTTTTTTGGGTGTAATTCTGACCTGTTGAAGGTTTTCTATATATTTTTTATTGTGGTGCCCAGTGCCCACTACTCTACGCAGTCCAGATACTATTTTTGGGTGTAATTCAGACCTGTTGAAGGTTTTCTATATATTATATTGTGGTGGCCAGTGGCCAGTCCTCTACGCAGTCCAGATACTATTTTTGGGTGTAATTCAGACCTGTTGAAGGTTTTCTATATATTTTTTATTGTGGTGCCCAGTGCCCACTACTCTACGCAGTCCAGATACTATTTTTGGGTGTAATTCAGACCTGTTGAAGGTTTTCTATATATTATATTGTGGTGGCCAGTGGACAGTCCTCTACGCAGTCCAGATACTATTTTTGGGTGTAATTCAGACCAGTTGATGGGTTTTTAATTGTATTGTGGGGAACACTCCTCTACGCAGTCCAGAAAGAAACCTCGTTGCAACGTTTTGTACTAAAAAAAAATAATTATTGTGAGGTGTTAGGTGTTCAGAATAGCCTTTAAATTAGTGGAAATTATTGTTATTGAATGTTATTGAGGTTAATAATAGTGTAGGAGTGAAAATAAGCCCAAAAACTTGATTTTTACACTTTTTAGTTTTTTTTCAAAAAAAATCCGAATCCAAAACCTTAAATCCGAACCAAAACGTTTCGGCAGGTGTTTTGCAAAACAAATCCGAACCCAAAACATCGAGAAAATCCGGATCCAAAACACAAAACACGAGACCTCAAAAGTCGCCGGTGCACATCCCTAGTCACAACAGAGAATCACAGTAGTAAGCACAAAGTTAAACACACAGACTAAAGTATTACCAGCCCAGGAAGTAGGGAGAGACATCTTAATAAAGTATAAGGAGCCAATAGGATTAAGGCACTCCTAATCTACCCTGCACACATTTATAATAACAGAAAATATTAAAACATACAAAAGACAGCTGCATCAGCTGATGTTCATATCAGCTGTCAGCAGTCAGTGATGTCACTGACCGCCAGGGGGGACCCAATCAGGCTCAACCTGCATCTATTTAAAACTGCTCTGGCACCATTAGTATGCCAGAGTATCAGCTCAACCTCTGCTCCAGGGTTCTGCCTAGCAATCTCCTGTTGTTTTTATTGATTATGACCCAGCTTGTTTGACTCTTCTCATTGGATCCTGCCTCAGTTCGCTTCCTGGTTACTACTTCAGACTTTCTAACCATCCCTTGGATTCTGATTTGGCAACTCGTTGCTTCGCTGTTATTGACCCTGGATTGCCTGACCACCCTTTGGATTACAATTTGGTGCTTCCTGTTTGGCTGGTATAGACCATGGACCGCCAGAATACTCTCTGTTCACCTACACTTCGCCGGCCGCTGTCTTGGTGAACCGTGACCTGCATGTCCCTTGCAGCTAAGGCTACACCTCCTTGCGGGGGTCCCTGGTGAATACCAGGAGCGCGTTAGACTCTGTGCCTCTAAGTTCAGTTGCATTAATACCGGCAAGAGTCCTCCATCTATCACCAGTTTATGACAGGAGCTGGCTAATAGCCAATTTGTACTTTAAGCAAGTGAACAGACTTTATTCATGTCTTCAACCAACTGCATATCAAGATCCTGCATGTCAACTATTGCTTGCTGTGCCCTGAGACCTACAGATAAGAGCTACACTCTATCTGTTCCCCTTCTGAACTTTGTTGTTGCCCTGCCTGCTACACAGTCCTGATCCAAAGTAAGCTATATACTACTCCCAGAAGTAAGCGTTTCCAGGTGCCGGTGGAGGAGCCTGATGGCTTTGTGGCAATTACTCTCCTACACTGGTGTGCAGTTGGTACTCGCAGTCAGTGAGTTTCTGGTGTATGAGAACACCAATAGGAGTGATCAGTGATGGCGGTTTACTGACAGTAAGAGGGAACTCCAAATCAAATAAACCATAGACAGATAAAAAACAGGGTGACAGACTAAGATCATGCCCTCATACATTCTAATGGCAAGCATTGTATAATCCTAGTATTAAAGTAATTCTATCGTTTTCAAATAAGCATTGCATAGGCAATTGTATTGTGTTTCCAACGCACAAAGTGATTTATTTTAGCAGATGTAAAAAGTTAACAGTTCAATACATGACTATTATATAATACAGTACAGTACAGCCAATGCCAAAAGACACATACATACCGCTGCGTTTGCAATGTGCTTTGCTGCGCTCCCACGGGTACCAGAGAACAGTAGTTCAACCTTGAATACTGTGGTCAGAGAAGACTGAAGCTAGTGGGAGCGCAGCTATGATATATATACATTCAGTGTTACAGAGTGAACAATGTAGATGACGTGGCTTGCTTCTATAGGTCCAGACTTCAGGTGGGTCCAGGGTAAACAGGTCATAGGCTAGTTCAAACGAAAGAATCCAAAGGTGGGGGTCATCTCTCCAGGGGATGTGCTCCTTTCTTCCCGCCAAGACTCCAGTTACAACTAGTTTATTAGCATTTTATAGTCAGCATCATATTAAAGGTTTATTCCCTAACATCAATAACTAGAGAATGTAATGTGCGATCTCTTCACCGAATGCAGCGGACAGCTGCTGATGAATAGGGGATTAGAATGATATCAGGCATGACACATTTCCTATAACCTGAACCTTAAATAACACTGAGGTGTACATATAATCATAATGTATAAACTAATAATAAACTAAATACTATCTGCTCATAAATCACTGTAGAATGGATTCAATATGAATATGAATGATATAAATAACTAAATGTTGTAATGCGAGTGTGTACGTGCGTATTTTACCGTGCGATCGCAGTATGCCACATGTAGCGTGGCATACTGAGTGCAATCAACCAATAAAACAATATTAACCAATATACTTTCGTTCATCCAATTATATGACTTCGACACTAGGTCCGAATTATTCAAGAGTAGACTACAGTCATGGCCAAAAGTTTTGAGAATGACACAAATATTGGTTTCCACAAAGTCTGCCGCCTCAGTTTTTTATGATGACAATTTGCATATACAACAGAATGTCATGAAGAGTGATCAAATGATTTGCAATTAATTTCAAAGTCCCTTTTTGCCATGACAATGAACTTTATCCCCAAAACAACATTTACACTGCATTTCAGCCATGTCACAAAAGGACCAGCTGACATCAAGTCAGTGATTCTCTCGTTAACACAGGTGAAAGTGCTGACGAGGACAAGGCTGGAGATCGCTCTGTCATGCTGATTGAGTTAGAATAACAGGCTGGAAGCTTGAAAAGGTGTCACTCACCGGACCGTGAGTGCCTCTTCCCGGACATTTAGGAACCGTGGCCGTCCACCATCCTGAGGGTCTGCGCATGCGCAGCCCTTTTCTATACTTCAGTGTATACCCCTTTAACTTAATTGGCAGATCAGGCAACCTCCCTATATTAAGCACCTGTGGTCACTACCACGTTGCCTGATCTTGGAGTCTCATTCCTCATGAGTCTCTGAAGGTGTTCCTGTATTACTTGTGTATTCAGTGCTGCTGATTCCTGTGGTTTCCAAACCACTTCTACTACTGTGGTTCCATACCACTTCTACCATCAACTTTATCATCATGACTGTTTGCTGATTCCTATCCGCTGCCTCCGTGCACTACAGTCTTCTACACCACTTCAACGTTATTTTATATCAATGTGACTGTTTGCTCATTGCTATCCGCTGCCTCCGTGCCCTCCAGCTTTACCTCACTCACCTGCTTCTCATCAAGTCTGTTTGCTGATTTCTATCCGCTGCCTCTGTGCACTACAGTCTCCTGCTTGCAACTCGCCTGTGTTCAACATCGTGACTGCCAGCTGACTACTATCCGCTGCCTCTGTGCACTACAGTCTCCTGCTTGCAACTCGCCTGTGTTCAACATCGTGACTGCCAGCTGATTACTATCCGCTGCCTCCGTGCACTACACTCTCATCTCATCTTTGCTGTGACTTCCTCGAGACTGCCGCTTTTCATTACCATCTGCTACACTTCGTGATCTACAGCTCCTGCCCTGCGCTGCACTCCTGTTTCCCATCGCTGTTGGTTCCTGTGGTTGCTACTGGTTACCTCCGTGTGCCGCTGAGTCCTGCCGCTGTGGTCAGCGCTATCGTCCATCTCCTGCTGATCCACTCTCCACGCCTTCACGTGTTCCACTGGCCTCTACCCTCCTGTCAGCATTGGATTTGTATCTCTTCTACTACCCTCTGCTGGATCATCTCCATTCTCCTGGGTTTCCTATGAGTCCAGTTCCACGTGTTGCTGACTCCTGTGGATTCGTGTCCCTGTCGGTCTACTCACCTGTGCGCTGCACCTGCTAGACCGCTGCTTCTCCTATCCAGGGACTTCCTATCCAGTCGGCCTCCAGCCGCTCAGGTACCGCTGCAATCCCATCTGACTGCTACTGCTGAACCACGGTATGCATACTTCTCATTGACTGTGCTGTGTATTGCATATCTTGCTGGACTGTGTTTGGTTCTCTCTGGAGTCTGCTATCCGCTGAGTCTATTGCCATCATTGACTGTGTTATCATTGTGCTGGACTACTTCAAGAGACTTTCTAGATTGCAGACCTGATCAGTCATTTACATATATATATACCTATATTGTGCATATTACTGTGGATCGTGTATAAGGTGCCTGTGTATATCCTGTGTTGCAGTCTTCCCCCGTGCACCTCCTCACATATATATGCAGTGGTACAACTTGCTGATGTCAGACCACTGATCCCTGTTTCCGGTATCACCTGTTCCATTATCCTCTCACATAGCAGTGGTACAACTTGCTACCGCAGACCACTGACTACCTGGATACCTCCACTTGGATTCCATTCCTTCACTCAGACAGCGGTACAACTTGCTACCCGCAGACCGCTGACTCTCATCACCTCCTTGTTTCTGTTGGACATTCCTCCTCACTATAGCAGTGGTACAACTTGCTATCGCAGACCACTGACTACCTTCACGTCTCCTTGTCCATACAGTTCCTTGTGTATCATTACCTCATTATTACCAGTGTTGCTAGTCATAGACTTTCCTGAGCATCTCATCGGCCATCATTTCATGTTCCGTGATCACCCAGCTACCAGAGTACCCTATTACCATCTACATTGCTCTGGTAAGCCTACCATCTGGTGATCCCTGGGTAAAGACTCCTAGTGCCCGTGACAGTAAGATCAGGCCATGACAGACCCAGATGTGGAACCTACCGCCAAAGAGATGCTGCAACATCTGGTTAGCCGTGTGGAGCAACAGGATGCCCGCCAACAGCTGTTACTTCAGTGTTATCAGTCATTAACCTCCCAAGGAACATCTGGACAGACTGTGACAGCTACTACTGAAGCTCCTGTGCTTTCCTCCGTTTCCCCATTGCCATCCCAGGTGTCTATAGCTTCCACGCTTCACCTGCCTACTCCGTCAAAGTACGATGGAGACCCCAAAACTTGTAGGGGTTTCCTTAACCAATGTTCAGTCCATTTTGAGCTCCAACCTCAAAATTTTTCTACCCATCGTTCCAGAGTGGCCTATCTTATCTCTTTGTTTTCAGGACAAGCCCTGGCTTGGGCCTCCCCTCTGTGGGAGAGGAACGATCCAATATTACAAGATAGTGCCAAATTCATTTCTACATTCCGAAGTGTGTTCGATGAACCAGGTCGTGTGACCTCCGCTGCTTCCAGCATCCTCCGTCTGCGACAAGGATCTCATACTGTAGGCCAGTACGTCATTCAATTTAGGATCTTAGCCTCTGAACTTCAGTGGAACACTGAAGCCCTAGTTGCCGCCTTCTGGCAGGGGCTTTCCGATAAAATTAAAGATGCACTGACTACCCAAGAGCTTCCTTCGTCACTTGAAGATTTGATCTCTCTATGCCATCGTGTTGATATGAGATTTCGTGAAAGAGAGGCTGAGAAAACGACTTCTGCTAAAGCACCTTTTCGCTCTAACCCTCAATTTCGTCCAGTGTCACCCGCTGTGATTCCCATGGAGATTGGACGTTCCAAGTTATCTTCTGAGGAGAGGAAACGAAGAGTCAAGAATAGACTCTGTATCTATTGTGCTGATTCCACTCATGTCCTCAGCTCCTGCCCTAAGAGATCGGGAAATGCCAGGCCCTAACTAGTTCTGGAGAGGTGAAGTTAGGGTCCCTGGAGTCCTCTCCATCGTCTATGAAATCTAAAGTCTGCGCTTTTGATGTGACTATTTCCTTTGCTACCAAGACCTTTGAGTCACAGGCATTGATTGATTCCGGAGCAGCAGGAAATTTTATTTCCAAATCGTTAGTTAATCAATGGTCTCTACCAATGATTACCTTAAAAACTCCCATTACTGTGACAGCTATCGATGGATCACGTCTCATCAACGGTCTCATCACCCAGAGTACGTCTCCAGTAACCCTTCAGATTGGTGCTCTGCATCATGAAGAGATATCGTTTTTAATTCTTCCTGTTACGACAAGTCCGATTGTCCTAGGCCTTCCATGGCTTCAGTGTCACTCTCCCCAGATTGACTGGCGCACCCCTCAAGTCACGTCTTGGGGGCCTGAATGTCACCATCATTGCCTTTCCCAAGTCATTCCTCTCAAGGTACAGCAAGCTTCCATTTCAGCTATTTCACCGGGACTCCCTCCTCAATATGCTTCATTTACCGATGTTTTTGATAAAGCTCAGTCTGAACGTCTTCCTCCTCATCGTTCTTGGGATTGTCCGATTGATCTTCTTCCTGGCAAGACTCCTCCCAGAGGCCGGGTCTATCCACTCTCGTTACCTGAAACTCAAGCTACATCTGAATATATACGGGAGAACCTCCAGCGTGGGTTCATTCGACCTTCCACCTCGCCCGCTGGAGCTGGGTTCTTCTTTGTCAAAAAGAAGGATGGATCATTACGCCCTTGTATAGATTTTCGTGGACTCAATGCCATTACTATCAAGAACCGGTATCCCATTCCGTTGATCACTGAGCTATTTGACCGCATTAAGGGAGCCCGAATTTTTACTAAGTTGGATCTTCGTGGTGCTTACAACTTAATCAGAATCCGTTCCGGTGACGAATGGAAGACGGCGTTTAACACCAGAGACGGGCATTACGAATATCTGGTAATGCCTTTCGGGCTATGTAATGCCCCCGCTGTTTTTCAGGGCTTCATCAATGAGATTTTTCGGGACTTATTATATGTATGTGTCGTCGTCTACCTGGACGACATATTGATTTTTTCACAGGACCTGCCTTCTCACCACCAACATGTGGCAGAAGTCCTCTCCAGGCTACGGAAAAATTCATTGTTCTGTAAATTAGAAAAATGTTCATTCGAATTACCCCAGATTCCATTCTTGGGGTATATTGTTTCCGGAGTTGGTCTGAAGATGGATCCTGACAAAGTAAATGCTGTACTACATTGGCCCCAGCCAACTACTCTTCGTGCCATCCAGCGTTTTTTAGGTTTTGCCAATTACTATAGACGCTTCATTCAAGACTTTTCTTCCATTGCATCTCCTATTGTGGCCCTGACTCGTAAAGGGGCTAATCCTAAGCAATGGTCTACTGAGGCTATTCAAGCCTTTCAAACATTAAAAGAGTCCTTCTCTTCGGCTCCAATCCTTCGTCAGCCTGATGTGACACTCCCTTTTTTCCTAGAAGTAGATGCCTCTAATGTGGGCTTAGGAGCTATTCTCTCCCAACGCTCGGAACAGCAAAAATTCCACCCTTGTGCCTTCTATTCTCGGGGTCTCCTACCCGCAGAGAAGAATTATACCATCGGAGACAAGGAATTACTGGCTATCAAAGCCGCATTAGAGGAATGGAGATACTTGTTGGAGGGAGCTCGCCATCCGGTGACGATCTTCACGGATCATAAGAACTTGTCATATCTCCAGTCTGCCCAATGCTTGAACCCTCGTCAAGCAAGATGGTCTCTTTTCTTTTCCCGTTTTGAATTAATAATTACCTTCAAACCAGCTGCCAAGAACAAAAAAGCTGATGCCTTATCTAGAGCCTTTGCTACGTCCTCTGATATAGAAGAGGTTTCCAACCATACCATTCTAGACCCCAAATGTATCTCACTGGCTGCTTCATCCACCAAAACGCTACCATTTGGGAAGACCCTCGTGCCTCCTACTCTAAGGAGGAAAATCCTTTCGTGGTTCCATGCCTCTCGTTTTTCTGGACACGCCGGTGAACACAAGACTTTTGAGATCCTCTCTCGAAGTTACTGGTGGCCTTCAATGAGGAGAGACGTCAAAGAGTTCATTGCTTCCTGTGAATTATGTTCGCAATTCAAATCCTCCCGCAGAACCCCAGCAGGGTTGCTGCGACCACTACCCATTCCGTCCAAACCATGGACCCATATTAGTATGGATTTCGTTACTGACTTACCACCTAGTAAGAACCATAACACTATTTGGGTCGTAGTGGACAGATTTTCGAAGATGGCTCATTTCATCCCTCTGTCTGGTTTGCCTTCCTCGTCTATCCTGGCTGAACATTTCATTAAAGAGATCTTCCGTATCCATGGATGTCCATCTGAGATTGTGTCTGATAGAGGAGTACAATTCGTGTCCAGATTCTGGCGAGCCCTTTGTAAAACCTTGGGCATACGATTAGCACTCTCATCTTCTTACCATCCACAATCCAATGGACAAACCGAACGTGTCAATCAAGATCTTGAGACTTTTATAAGGATATTTTCATCAGCCAATCAAGACAACTGGGTAGAGTTACTCCCTTGGGCTGAGTTCGCCCATAACAACATGTACCATGAGTCATCATCCAAAACTCCATTCTTTGTGGTCTACGGTCACCATCCGTCTTTTCCGGAATTTCCTGCCCTCCCGCCCACCCAAGTTCCTGCGGTGGAGACTGTTTGTCAGACCTTTAAAAATATCTGGTCTCAGGTTAGAACCTGTTTGAAGAAGACATCTGTCAAATATAAATCTTTCGCTGATAAGAAGAGGCGGGCTATTCCACCACTAAAAATTGGAGATCGTGTCTGGTTATCCACAAAAAATATTCGTTTGAAGGTTCCATCCATGAAATTCGCCCCTCGTTTTATTGGTCCATATAGGATCATTCAAGTTATCAATCCAGTATGTGTGAAACTCCTTCTTCCTAAGAGTCTTCGGATTTCTAATGCCTTCCATGTATCTTTGCTCAAACCTCTTATTATCAACCGTTTTTCAACTCCTCCCTCAGCTCCGCAGCCAGTTCAAGTCCATCAGGAGGAGGATTTTGAGATTACCGAGGTACTAGATGCAAAAATTTCGCGAGGAGTCCTCCACTTCCTCGTTCATTGGAAGGGCTTTGGTCCTGAGGAGCGCTCTTGGATCAAAGCTGAAGATCTTAATGCTCCTGCCCTTTTGAAGAAGTTTTACTCCAAAAATCCGGACAAGCCCGGTTCCAGGCGTTCTGTGCCCACCTTTAAAAGGGGGGGTACTGTCACTCACCGGACCGTGAGTGCCTCTTCCCGGACATTTAGGAACCGTGGCCGTCCACCATCCTGAGGGTCTGCGCATGCGCAGCCCTTTTCTATACTTCAGTGTATACCCCTTTAACTTAATTGGCAGATCAGGCAACCTCCCTATATTAAGCACCTGTGGTCACTACCACGTTGCCTGATCTTGGAGTCTCATTCCTCATGAGTCTCTGAAGGTGTTCCTGTATTACTTGTGTATTCAGTGCTGCTGATTCCTGTGGTTTCCAAACCACTTCTACTACTGTGGTTCCATACCACTTCTACCATCAACTTTATCATCATGACTGTTTGCTGATTCCTATCCGCTGCCTCCGTGCACTACAGTCTTCTACACCACTTCAACGTTATTTTATATCAATGTGACTGTTTGCTCATTGCTATCCGCTGCCTCCGTGCCCTCCAGCTTTACCTCACTCACCTGCTTCTCATCAAGTCTGTTTGCTGATTTCTATCCGCTGCCTCTGTGCACTACAGTCTCCTGCTTGCAACTCGCCTGTGTTCAACATCGTGACTGCCAGCTGACTACTATCCGCTGCCTCTGTGCACTACAGTCTCCTGCTTGCAACTCGCCTGTGTTCAACATCGTGACTGCCAGCTGATTACTATCCGCTGCCTCCGTGCACTACACTCTCATCTCATCTTTGCTGTGACTTCCTCGAGACTGCCGCTTTTCATTACCATCTGCTACACTTCGTGATCTACAGCTCCTGCCCTGCGCTGCACTCCTGTTTCCCATCGCTGTTGGTTCCTGTGGTTGCTACTGGTTACCTCCGTGTGCCGCTGAGTCCTGCCGCTGTGGTCAGCGCTATCGTCCATCTCCTGCTGATCCACTCTCCACGCCTTCACGTGTTCCACTGGCCTCTACCCTCCTGTCAGCATTGGATTTGTATCTCTTCTACTACCCTCTGCTGGATCATCTCCATTCTCCTGGGTTTCCTATGAGTCCAGTTCCACGTGTTGCTGACTCCTGTGGATTCGTGTCCCTGTCGGTCTACTCACCTGTGCGCTGCACCTGCTAGACCGCTGCTTCTCCTATCCAGGGACTTCCTATCCAGTCGGCCTCCAGCCGCTCAGGTACCGCTGCAATCCCATCTGACTGCTACTGCTGAACCACGGTATGCATACTTCTCATTGACTGTGCTGTGTATTGCATATCTTGCTGGACTGTGTTTGGTTCTCTCTGGAGTCTGCTATCCGCTGAGTCTATTGCCATCATTGACTGTGTTATCATTGTGCTGGACTACTTCAAGAGACTTTCTAGATTGCAGACCTGATCAGTCATTTACATATATATATACCTATATTGTGCATATTACTGTGGATCGTGTATAAGGTGCCTGTGTATATCCTGTGTTGCAGTCTTCCCCCGTGCACCTCCTCACATATATATGCAGTGGTACAACTTGCTGATGTCAGACCACTGATCCCTGTTTCCGGTATCACCTGTTCCATTATCCTCTCACATAGCAGTGGTACAACTTGCTACCGCAGACCACTGACTACCTGGATACCTCCACTTGGATTCCATTCCTTCACTCAGACAGCGGTACAACTTGCTACCCGCAGACCGCTGACTCTCATCACCTCCTTGTTTCTGTTGGACATTCCTCCTCACTATAGCAGTGGTACAACTTGCTATCGCAGACCACTGACTACCTTCACGTCTCCTTGTCCATACAGTTCCTTGTGTATCATTACCTCATTATTACCAGTGTTGCTAGTCATAGACTTTCCTGAGCATCTCATCGGCCATCATTTCATGTTCCGTGATCACCCAGCTACCAGAGTACCCTATTACCATCTACATTGCTCTGGTAAGCCTACCATCTGGTGATCCCTGGGTAAAGACTCCTAGTGCCCGTGACAAAAGGAGGATGGAGCTTGAAATCATTGTTCTTATTCTGTTAACCATGGTTAACTGCAAGAAAACATGTGCAGTCATCATAGCTTTGAACAAAAAGGGCTGCACAGGCAAGGATATTGCTGCTAGTAAGATTGCACCTAATTCAACCATTTATCGGATCATCAAGAACTTCAAGGAGAAAGGTTCAATAGTTGCGAAGAAGGGTCAGGGTGCCCAAGAACGTCCAGCAAGCTCCAGGACCATCTCCTAAAGTTGATTCAGCTGCGGAATCGGGGTACCACTAGTGCAGAGCTTGCTCAGGACTGCAACAGGTAGGTGTGAGTGCATCTGCACGTACAGTGAGTCGAAAACTTTTGGAGGATTGCCTGGTGTCAAGAAGGCCAGCCAAGAAGCCACTTCTCTCCAGGAAAAACATCAGGGACAGACTGATATTCTGCAAAAGGTACAGGGATTGAACTGCTGAGGACTGTGGTAAAGTCATTTTTTCTGATGAATCCCCTTTCAGATTGTTTGGGGCATCTGGAAAAATGCTTGTCCGGAGAAAGAAAGGTGCCATCAGTCCTGTGTCATGCCAACAGTAAAACATCCTGAGACCATTCATGTGTGGGGTTGCTTCTCAGCCAAGGGAGGGGGTGTTAGGAACCCCTCCAGCCAGTACATCAAAACCCGGAGTCTGCTCTGAAGTCTGGTGTTCACTGGAGCCCCTAGTGGTGGGGACAGACTTGGCCGCAGACAGCAGAGGGTCATGAGTTGTGCACTGACTGAGGAGAACCCAGCGATAGAGTATAGGAGCAAACAGCAGAGTGAAGTCCAGACAAGGGTCGAGGGCCGGCAGCAGACAGAGTATCCAGTAGACAAGCTGAGGTCAGAGGTCACAGGCAAAACAGCAGCGTAAGAGTCCAGGCAATAAATCAAGGGGCACAGGCAGTCAAACGTAGCCAGGTATCCAGGCAAGGGTCGGCAACAATAAACAGATACAAGAGCAAGCAGGTGCAAAGAGCAGGCACTGAAACAGGAACTATAACCGACAGTGAGGCCCAGTCCTCACTGCCTTAAATACTATGATGGTCAAATCAGAAAGGAGGAGGACAGGGCTGATAATCAGCCTCAGGAGGCTGCTGATTCATTACTAGCTGGGAACTAGCATAGAAAATATCACAACCAGGAACATGTATGAATGACAAATAGAATCATGTGAGAGCTCCCCCTGGAATTGGAGGATGTCCCTACAACCTCCAAAAATATAACAGTGCATTGAAACTAATGTACGCGCTCGGCTGCTACCTTACGCCAGAATGCGGCGTACCGCCGCGGCTCGTAACAGTGGGGTCACTCACACTTTTCCCTAAGAACACAGCCATGAATAATGAATGGTAACAAAACATCCTGCAAGAGCAACTACTCCCAAACAGTCAAGAACGGATTGGTAACGAACAATACCTTTTCCAGCATGATGGAGCACCTTGCCATAAGGCAAAATTGATAACTAAGTGGCTCGTGGATCAAAACATTGAAATTTTGGGTCCATGGCCAGGAAACACCCCAGACCTTAATCCCATTGAGAACTTGTAGTCAATCCTCAAGAGGCGGGTGGACAAACAAAAACCCAGAAATTCGGACAAACTCCAAGCATTGATTAGGCAAGAATGGATGGCCATCAGTCAGTAAATGGCCCAGAAGTTGATAGACAGCATGCCAGGGTGAATTACAGAGGACTTCAAAAAGAAGGGTCAACACTGTAAATATTGACTCTTTGCATAAACTAAATGTAGTTGACACTTATGAAATTGTATTAATTATTATTATTATTTATTACTATAATTTATTTGTTAGGCACCACAAGGTTTCCGCAGCGCCGCACATAGTACAAACAGTAGACTATACAGGGTATAACAGTACAGAACAATAAACAAAAAGTACCAATACTTCAGAAACTCCGGCTAGTCATATGCAGTAAAGACGGAGCGGAAGAACAGGTATGGAGACAGGAGGGGAGGGGGCCTTGCTCATACGAGCTTACATCCTAAGGGAGGGTAAACAGACCAAGCACAAGAGGAGCCAGTTGAGGCAAGAGGAGAGAAGGGAGGATGAGCTAAAGGGAGGAGATGGGGGTTAAGTAGATGGTTGGTAGGCTTTGAGGAAGAGGTGAGTTTTGAGTGCACATTTGTGATTTTACTTCAGTATACCATAGCAACATCTGACAAAAAGGTCTAAAAACACTGAACCAGCAAACTTTGTGAAAACCAATATTTGTATCATTATCAAAACTTTTGGCCATGACTGTACTTGTTGCACAGGAGAACACACAGGCTGACCAAGCATATCACATGATCAATTTACTGAACAATGAAAAAAAAAGGAGTACCTTTTTTTCCTGGACAAAGCAATGTTACAAAACCAAGGGGTGCAAATTGGTTTAATATTTTGTATATAAGTTAAAAACTGTCTGCTTTTTCATGTAGCACACAAATACTTGATAGCTTTATTTGTACACTGAAATTTAAAGTTGATCTAGGACATGCCCTACCCCAACAATAAATCTGTCCCCACATTTTAAATTTACATCCCCCTTCAAAGCAACATGGTTTTGCCAAGATGCAAAGTTACTCATTTTTTTTTTGCTTTTCTTTCCTTAATGAATGAGGCCATGTGACTCTAAGGGGCCGATTCAATTTGGTCAAGTTATTCTAGGAATAACACGGCGCTAATAGAATTACCGTTAATACGTAATTTTAACTCAGGTATTTGCTTGCGGCTCTGAACGCTGCGAGCAAACATCCATGCTAAAATTACCATACTAACGGTAATACTGCACACTATTACCGTAGTAAGGGTGCGCAGGGTGCGTTATTCCTAGAATAATGCTGTCGAATTGAATTGGATTCTAATAATATAAATGGAACAATATATTAAATAAAATACATTGAGTATTGTTCTGAGATAGTGACACAACTTTAGATAGCAGCACAGTGAAATATATCACAGTCTATACATATGAAATGAGCAATACAACAAAATCTTTAATTGTGATCCCGGAACAGCTATAATGAAGCTATACCATATCAAAATAGTACTGACAAATATGAAAAACGCAATTGACATAATGCAGAATATAAATAGCACACTGAATACTATTGCAAAGATTATAGATGGAATACATTTGTGGCTGAAATTTAACAAAAGTGTACTTCTAATTTTACACACCCATATTTATACCAATGATTCTATAGCTAATTGTAACTGCAATATAAAAATGCACTGTGAGTAACAACGATAAAAGAGTGCACTTTAGGAATAGAAGAGCAGTAGAAATACAATGTTTGCATTGCTGATTATGCTGTTAATAGTTGTTCATTTATTTTATAATAGAAAATTTGGTATATGTGACCTTATATTTCACATATACTTGTGAGTATTTGTGGCAAGAGCCCGCTACTGCTGAAGCACAGGCGAACAACTTCTTCCTTTTAATGTAGTTTTATTGTCAGGATGGTAAATGTTTTGACACCGTACAGATTTCACAGCAATTCTTGGAGACCCTAAACGCTAGCTAGACATAGCTCAGCTCTCTCAAGACCAGCCAGCTTCCCCAGTGTTGGTCTCAGTGCACAAATGACACAAACAAGCTTTTATGCATGATACTCCTCCCCCAGCCTTAGCTTGATGGGCAAGTGACACACCCACCTTCTCTTCAAAAAGACACGTCCATCCCTGGCTCTGTTTGCACTAACAGACACACCCTGTCTGTTTGCTGAGAGGAAGGATTTCAAATCATGTAAGTTTAACCAAACTTAAACTATTGCTTTTCATACATAAGTCTTTACATTCAATCTAGGTGCATTACTGCACAAATGTTTTACTCTACTTTCCTGCTTTCTCTGCATATTGCCAGCTAAATGCCTCCTTTTGTTACATATCCCTCCCCCTAGCGTCTCCAAGTAGGGGGACGCGGACTTTGCGAGGAGCGCATATTTTTGTGACACCGCATATGCATTTTTGTGTAGAATCCCAGGTCTATGTTCTACTGAGAACTTGAAAGGTTGCAGTGCCAAGAACCAGCGGGTTACCTTGGCATTTACCTCCCGGTTGTTCTGCATCCATCTAAATGGTGCATGGTCTGTTATTAAGGTGAACTCTCTACCTAGGAGATAATAGCGCAGAGCTTCTGTAGCCCATTTTATGGCGAGACATTCTTTCTCCACAGTGGCATATTTTTGTTCCCTTGGAAGCAACTTACGGCTTAGGTACAGGACAGGATTTTCTACTCCATTTTTCTCCTGTGACAAAACTGCACCTAAGCCAACACCAGAAGCATCAGTTTGGAGGAGGAACCTCCGGGTAAAATCCGGTGCTTGTAGAACTGGGGAGGAACAAAGAGCTAACCGAAGATCAGACCAGGCGGTTTCTGCAAAATCAGACCAGGTTAATCTATCTGGACAACTTTTTTTTAACTTGTCCGTAAGTGGAGCAGCTCTAGTGGCGAAGTGGCTTACAAAAAAAGCCTGTAGTAACCTACTAAGCCTAAAAAGGTTCTTAACTGCGACTTTTTCTCTGGTCTTGCTCAATTTTTGACTGCCTCTACTTTGTCTAGCTGGGGTTTTACATGCCCTCGACCAACAACGTAACCCAAATATTTGGCTTCTCTCATGGCTATGGCCCATTTCTCTGGGATAGCTGTTAACCCTGCTGATCTTAATGAAGCTAAGACCGCCTCAACTTTGGCTAAATGTGATCCCCAGTCTGGGGTATAAATCACTATATCGTCCAAGTAAGCGGCTGCATAAGCTGTGTGAGGTCGTAGCAATTTATTCATGGCCCTTTGGAAGTTGGCAGGTGCCCCATGCAACCCAAAGGGTAGGACTTTATATTGATAGAGACCATCAGGGGTGGAAAATGCAGTCTTTGGCTTGGCCGTGGAAGTCAGGGGAACTTGCCAATAACCCTTTGTTAGATCAAGGGTTGTCACATATTTGCTACCAGCAAGATTTTCCACTAGTTCATCCACACGTGGCATTGGATAGGCATCAAACTGCGACATACTGTTTAGGCGCCTAAAGTCATTGCAGAACCTAATTGTCCCATTGGGTTTCGTGACAAGCACAATGGGACTATTCCACTCGCTAGTGGACTCTTCAATCACATCTAACTGTAGCATCGTCTCGATCTCCTTTCTCACGTCCACCCATCTGGCTTCTGGAATACGATATGGCTTCTGCTTTACAATGACTCCTGGCGCAGTGACAATGTTGTGTTCGATTAAGGTAGTACGCCCAGGAATGGAAGAGAAGATATCCCTGTTCCGGCGAATCATTTCTTCAGTCTGTTGTCTCTGCTGAATGGACAAAGCTGGCTCTATGGGCACTTCAGACTTTTCAATGGCAGTACTCACTACCTGAGGAGAGGTTTCCTCATCATGCCAAGGTTTAAGGAGGTTAACATGATATATTTGCTCCTCCCTTCTCCTACCTAACTGGCGGAACCTGTAATTGACAGGACAGACAGCCTCTAGAACTTCATATGGACCCTGCCAATGGGCGAAAAGTTTGCTTTCCTGGGTGGGAACCAGGACTAGGACCTTGTCCCCAGGCTTAAAAGATCGAACAACAGCACTTTTGTCATAACTTTTCTTCTGTCGTTCCTGAGCCTCTTTTACATGTTGCTGCACAATGGGCCCTATCTTTACTAGACTCTCATACATTTGGGACACAAATTGTACCAGATTTGGCTCCCTGGGACCTTGCTGCTCCCATCCTTCTTTTAACATATCCAATATACCCCTTTGCTATCTCCCAAACAATAACTCAAAGGGACTAAACCCTGTTGAAGCTTGAGGTTCCTCACGGATGGCAAACATCAAATAGGGAATAAGAGTGTCCCAATCTTTTTTTTCATGAGCCACTGCTTTCCTGAGCATGTGCTTTAATGTGCGGTTAAAGCGTTCCACCAAGCCATCTGTTTGTGGATGGTATACAGAGGTGTGAAGCGCCGTAACCCCTAGCAACTGGCACATGTCCTTCATCAGTTTAGACGTGAATGGAGTACCCTGGTCTGTGAGAATTTCTTTGGGTATTCCCAAGCGTGTAAACATCAATACAAGTTCTCTAGCTATGGTGCTGGACTTTATGTTTCGTAGGGGAATTGCCTTTGGATACCTGGTTGCATAGTCAAGCACCACTAGTATATATTGGTGCCCACGTGCGGATTTTTCCAGTGGCCCCACAAGGTCCATAGTTATCCGTTCGAAGGGAACTTGTACTATTGGTATTGGAATGAGAGGTTCATTGTACATGGGTTTGGGACAGGTTCTCTGACAAATGAGACAGAACCGGCAATACATTTTCACTGCCATGTGTACAACGGGCCAGTAAAACCTAAGCAGAACTCGTTCTCGTGTTTTATCCTCCCCTAGGTGTCCCCCACAGACATGTGTGTGTGCTGCTTTTAACACTAGGGTTACATGGACCTGAGGAACCATTAATTGTTCTACTTTTTCCCCCTGTACATTAGCAACTCTATACAGGAAATTATTTTTAACAATAAAATATTGTATACCTTCTGCAGGCTGGGCGGCTTTCGCTACCCCATTTACCTCAGTCACACTTTTAAAGGCATGTTCCAAAGTGGCATCATTAAGTTGGTCTCGAGCAAAGTCCTGCAGAGGAAACAAAATTGGTATTGCGGACCAGTCCGTATCCTCACTGACAGATGGAGGGGGGCTCATCACCGACCAATGCTAGTTTGGACTGTCCATGTTTCCCCGCAGGTGGATGCTTTTGTGGAACTCCTGCTGTGACTCCCAGGATGGCATTCCGGTTTGGCAGTTCCCAAAGATCGATGTCCAGATGTTGTGGATTCTTAGGCGGTTCCTTTAAGACCGGGCTTCCGACCGTTGCATCAGTTGCCGGCATGTCCGGCCGGATCCGCTCACCGAGGACATCATTAAACAGTGGGAAGTTTCGCCCCAAAATGAGTGGATATGGGAGTTTAGGTGCTATGGCAGCTACCACCATAACAGTTTTGTCTTTGAGTGTGACTGGTAGTATTGTTCTTTCATACTCCTCTGTTGTTCCATGTACGCAAAGAACCTTCACCTTGGGCAACCGAGAAGTTATGGTTTCGGGTAAGGCAGAACTGGAAACCAATGAGAGTTCATTCCCCGAGTCAACCAAGGCCAGAACAAGGTTTTGGTTGATTAGTACAGTCACCCGGAACAAACAAGGACTTCCTGATGTGGGACTCATGGTAAAACAGCTTGGAAATGCAGGCCCAATATGTGCCACGGAACAGTCCATGGGTTCCTGTAGTTTAGGACACTCTGCCTTAAAGTGTACTGGCTCACCACATTCAAAACACTTCAGATTAGACAGCTTTGCACCTGGCCCTCTGTCCGTAGCAGTTTTGCCATTGGGCCCTGTAGCAGGGATTGTCAAACCTTGCTTTTGGCGTGGCGGCGGCTTTGGCACAAAAGCAGGTTCTAGTCATTTGCTGTAGCGCACAAAACCTCTCTACCACGGTGGCAAGCTCTTCATAAGTTTGTGGGTCTGATTGCAGCACCGACCTTTGCAAATCGCGGTTCAGCCCCCGGATGCAGTGATCTATCGCCAGAACTTCAATAATCCGAGAAGGCGAATTCTCCTCAGGCTACAGCCATTTCTTTAAAATTTTAGAAAGCTCAGCCACTTGCGCTCTGACTGGTTTTCCTTTATCATAGCACCATTGGTGATAGCGCTGGGCTCGGCCTGGCCCGGAAACTCCAATGCGAGCCAATATCTCAGACTTTAGGCACAAATAATCAGAGGCCCGTCCCTCATCTAGATCCATATAAGCTGGCTGAGCTTCACCAGTCAGATATGGCGCCAGTCTCTCAGCTCAATCTTTAGGAGGCCATTTTGCCCTTTTTGCAAGTCTCAAAGGACACCAGATATGCTTCTATGTCATTACCTGCAACATTTTCTGGAGAACAGGACCAGGTGGTTAATTTCTGTCATGCCTCACCTGGCTTAACTCTTCCCTTAAGAGCCTTGTGTTTTCCACCTGTGCCTCGGCAACTCATAGCATCTGAGCTTGCTGCTGTTGCTGCGCAGTGGCCACATTCACAAGCGTTCTCAGTACTTCCTCCATGTTGACGTCTGTGCGGGTTGGGTAGAGGAAACTTGCTTCCCAGAGTATTCCACTCCTGACACCACTTGTGGCAAGAGCCCGCTACTGCTGAAGAACACGCAAACAACTTCTTCCTTTTTATGTAGTTTTTTTTTTTAACTATTTATTTTGAAAAAGAGCAGTCATGTACAGATAAGAATCAACAATTAGTACATTTGCAGGGCAAGAGACAAAAACAGAGAAGAGTACATGTGACGGGCATAAGTCAAAGAAGCTGAAAATGTTTGAGTATCAAATCTATAAAATAGCCAGAGGTTGTCAATAAACAGCCAGGTAAGTATACAATTGTTATCTAGAATACTCAAGACACTATAACATTTTATAACAATATAATGTGGGGGAGAGGGGGTAGGGGGGGGGAGCACTGGTCACCACCGAGATTGAAAGAAAAAGAGAACATACTTCCCAATTATCCACACAGTTCCTTATCCCTTTCTTTCCTTTTTAAGAAGAGAAACAAATAAATAAAAGAGGGGCAATAAAAGTTTCAGAGGAGATTACTACTTAGATGCTCCGGGGAGGGAAACAGAATCGAGAGTCAAGAGTCAGCCACCTATGAACTAGGGATGTGCACCGGCGACTTTTGAGGTCTCGTGTTTTGTGTTTTGGATCCGGATTTTCTCGATGTTTTGGGTTCGGATTTGTTTTGCAAAACACCTGCCGAAACGTTTTGGTTCGGATTTAAGGTTTTGGATTCGGATTTTTTTTTAAAAAAAACTAAAAAGTGTAAAAATCAAGTTTTTGGGCTTATTTTCACTCCTACGCTATTATTAACCTCAATAACATTCAATAACAATAATTTCCACTAATTTAAAGGCTATTTTGAACACCTAACACCTCACAATAATTATTTTTTTTTAGTACAAAACGTTGCAACGAGGTATCTTTCTGGACTGCGTAGAGGAGTGTTCCCCATAATACAATTAAAAACCCATCAACTGGTCTGAATTACACCCAAAAATAGTATCTGGACTGCATGGAGGACTGTCCACTGGCCACCACAATATAATATATAGAAAACCTTCAACAGGTCTGAATTACACCCAAAAATAGTATCTGGACTGCGTAGAGTAGTGGGCACTGGGCACCACAATAAAAAATATATAGAAAACCTTCAACAGGTCTGAATTACACCCAAAAATAGTATCTGGACTGCGTAGAGGACTGGCCACTGGCCACCACAATATAATATATAGAAAACCTTCAACAGGTCTGAATTACACCCAAAAATAGTATCTGGACTGCGTAGAGTAGTGGGCACTGGGCACCACAATAAAAAATATATAGAAAACCTTCAACAGGTCAGAATTACACCCAAAAAAAGTATCTGGACTGCGTAGAGTAGTGGGCACTGGCCACCACAATATAATATATAGAAAACCTTCAACAGGTCTGCATTACACCCAAATATAGTATCTGGACTGCGTAGAGGACTGACCACTGGCCACCACAATATAATATATAGAAAACCTTCAACAGGTCTTAATTACACCCAAAAATAGTATCTGGACTGCGTAGAGTAGTGGGCACTGGGCACCACAATAAAAAATATATAGAAAACCTTTAACAGGTCAGAATTATACCCAAAAAAAGTATCTGGACTGCGTAGAGTAGTGGGCACTGGCCACCACAATATAATATATAGAAAACCTTCAACAGGTCTGCATTACACCCAAAAATAGTATCTGGACTGCGTAGAGGACTGGCCACTGGCCACCACAATATAATATATAGAAAACCTTCAACAGGTCTTAATTACACCCAAAAATAGTATCTGGACTGCGTAGAGTAGTGGGCACTGGGCACCACAATAAAAAATATATAGAAAACCTCAAACAGGTCTGAATTACACCCAAAAATAGTATCTGGACTGCATAGAGGACTGGCCACTGGCCACCACAATATAATATATAGAAAACCTTCAACAGGTCAGAATTACACCCAAAAATAGTATCTGGACTGCGTAGAGTAGTGGGCACTGGGCACCACAATAAAAAATATATAGAAAACCTTCAACAGGTCTGAATTACACCCAAAAATAGTATCTGGACTGTATAGAGGACTGGCCACTGGCCACCACAATATAATATATAGAAAACCTTCAACAGGTCAGAATTACACCCAAAAATAGTATCTGGACTGCGTAGAGGACTGGCCAATGGCCACCACAATATAATATATAGAAAACCTTCAACAGGTCTGAATTACACCCAAAAATAGTATCTGGACTGGGTAGAGTAGTGGGCACTGGGCACCACAATAAAAAATATATAGAAAACCTTCAACAGGTCTGAATTACACCAAAAATAGTGTCTGGACTGCGTAGAGGACTGGCCACTGGCCACCACAATATAATATATAGAATACCTTCAACAGGTCAGAATTACACCCAAAAATAGTATATGGACTGCGTAGAGTAGTGGGCACTGGGCACCACAATAAAAAATATATAGAAAACCTTCAACAGGTCTGAATTACACCCAAAAATAGTATCTGGACTGCATAGAGGACTGGCCACTGGCCACTACAATATAATATATAGAAAACCTTCAACAGGTCAGAATTACACCCAAAAATAGTATCTGGACTGCGTAGAGGACTGGCCACTGGCCACCACAATAAAATATATAAAAAACCTTCAACAGGTCAGAATTACACCCAAAAATAGTATCTGGACTGCGTAGAGGACTGGCCACTGGCCACCGCAATATAATATATAGAAAACCTTCAACAGGTCTGAATTACACCCAAAAATAGTATCTGGACTGGGTAGAGTAGTGGGCACTGGGCACCACAATAAAAAATATATAGAAAACCTTCAACAGGTCTGAATTACACCCAAAAATAGTATCTGGACTGCGTAGAGGACTGGCCACTGGCCACCACAATATAATATATAGAAAACCTTCAACAGGTCAGAATTACACCCAAAAAAAGTATCTGGACTGCGTAGAGTAGTGGGCACTGGCCACCACAATATAATATATAGAAAACCTTCAACAGGTCTGCATTACACCCAAATATAGTATCTGGACTGCGTAGAGGACTGACCACTGGCCACCACAATATAATATATAGAAAACCTTCAACAGGTCTTAATTACACCCAAAAATAGTATCTGGACTGCGTAGAGTAGTGGGCACTGGGCACCACAATAAAAAATATATAGAAAACCTTTAACAGGTCAGAATTATACCCAAAAAAAGTATCTGGACTGCGTAGAGTAGTGGGCACTGGCCACCACAATATAATATATAGAAAACCTTCAACAGGTCTGCATTACACCCAAAAATAGTATCTGGACTGCGTAGAGGACTGGCCACTGGCCACCACAATATAATATATAGAAAACCTTCAACAGGTCTTAATTACACCCAAAAATAGTATCTGGACTGCGTAGAGTAGTGGGCACTGGGCACCACAATAAAAAATATATAGAAAACCTCAAACAGGTCTGAATTACACCCAAAAATAGTATCTGGACTGCATAGAGGACTGGCCACTGGCCACCACAATATAATATATAGAAAACCTTCAACAGGTCAGAATTACACCCAAAAATAGTATCTGGACTGCGTAGAGTAGTGGGCACTGGGCACCACAATAAAAAATATATAGAAAACCTTCAACAGGTCTGAATTACACCCAAAAATAGTATCTGGACTGTATAGAGGACTGGCCACTGGCCACCACAATATAATATATAGAAAACCTTCAACAGGTCAGAATTACACCCAAAAATAGTATCTGGACTGCGTAGAGGACTGGCCAATGGCCACCACAATATAATATATAGAAAACCTTCAACAGGTCTGAATTACACCCAAAAATAGTATCTGGACTGGGTAGAGTAGTGGGCACTGGGCACCACAATAAAAAATATATAGAAAACCTTCAACAGGTCTGAATTACACCAAAAATAGTGTCTGGACTGCGTAGAGGACTGGCCACTGGCCACCACAATATAATATATAGAATACCTTCAACAGGTCAGAATTACACCCAAAAATAGTATCTGGACTGCGTAGAGTAGTGGGCTTTGGGCACCACAATAAAAAATATATAGAAAACCTTCAACAGGTCTGAATTACACCCAAAAATAGTATCTGGACTGCATAGAGGACTGGCCACTGGCCACCACAATATAATATATAGAAAACCTTCAACAGGTCAGAATTACACCCAAAAATAGTATCTGGACTGCGTAGAGGACTGGCCACTGGCCACCACAATATAATATATAGAAAACCTTCAACAGGTCAGAATTACACCCAAAAATAGTATCTGGACTGCGTAGAGTAGTGGGCACTGGGCACCACAATAAAAAATATATAGAAAACCTTCAACAGGTCTGAATTAAACCCAAAAATAGTATCTGGACTGCATAGAGGACTGGCCACTGGCCACCACAATATAATATATAGAAAACCTTCAACAGGTCAGAATTACACCCAAAAATAGTATATGGACTGCGTAGAGTAGTGGGCACTGGGCACCACAATAAAAAATATATAGAAAACCTTCAACAGGTCTGAATTACACCCAAAAATAGTATCTGGACTGCATAGAGGACTGGCCACTGGCCACTACAATATAATATATAGAAAACCTTCAACAGGTCAGAATTACACCCAAAAATAGTATCTGGACTGCGTAGAGGACTGGCCACTGGCCACCACAATAAAATATATAAAAAACCTTCAACAGGTCAGAATTACACCCAAAAATAGTATCTGGACTGCGTAGAGGACTGGCCACTGGCCACCGCAATATAATATATAGAAAACCTTCAACAGGTCTGAATTACACCCAAAAATAGTATCTGGACTGGGTAGAGTAGTGGGCACTGGGCACCACAATAAAAAATATATAGAAAACCTTCAACAGGTCTGAATTACACCCAAAAATAGTATCTGGACTGCGTAGAGGACTGGCCACTGGCCACCACAATATAATATATAGAAAACCTTCAACAGGTCAGAATTACACCCAAAAATAGTATCTGGACTGCGTAGAGTAGTGGGCACTGGGCACCACAATAAAATATATAAAAAAAACCTTCAACAGGTCTGCATTACACTGCACATACGGCTGCTCCTCCATCCTCTCCATCATATACATGTTGGAGTTTCAGCGTGTGAAAACCTCTTGTTTTTGATAATGTCAGTGCATTTTGAATATTTTTCAATTTGCCCCACACCACTGAATGTACTTTATCTATGATACACATCTATCTATCTTGACTGCGTAGTGTGGTGGCCCCGGTACACAATTTGGTACCAAGGCCACAATATAATTATTGTGGCCTCAGAATATAATTATTGTGGCCTCAGAATTCCACCAAAAAAGGGTATGGACTGCGTAGTGTGGTGTGCCCGGAACACAATTTTTTACAGCGCCAACAATATAATTAAAAAATTGGGCATCAACTGTCACCGTTGTTTAATATCTGATACACCTAAATATGGACTGCACAGTGGAGTTGCCCCGGTAGTAAATTATGTGCCGGGGCCACGATACCTCCTCCAACTTCCAAGTGTAGTGTTTATAAAGACAGACAGCGTCGAAGTGTTATTAGTTGACTTTCTTAACCCTAAAATTGTCCCTGTTGCAAATATTCGTGTAATGGACAGTTACTTTTTCATTGAAAGACTCAAGCTTTCAAGTGTAGTGTTTATAAAATATAAACAACAATACAGTAGTTTTAGAGCACGTCAATACCTCTTGTTTTAAATTATGACAGGGCATTTTACTTTTGGTTTAATTTCTTGAATTTGTTTAAATTTGGTTTTACTTTTTGAACATGGCAAACGACTGTTGATTGATCATATAATGCAAAAAAAAAAAATCCAAGATGGAATTGTCCTTGGGCCCTCACACCCACCCTTATTTTGTTGAAATAGGACATGCACACTTTAACAAACCAATTATTTCAGCGACAGGGCCTACCAAACAACTGTGGCTGAAATGATTGGTTTGTTTGGGCCCCCACACCAAAAAAGCTATTCATCTCTCCCTGTACAGACTAAACAGGCTCTACTGAGGCAAGATGTCGTCCTCATCCTCAACCTCTGATTCCTCTTCCCCTACAGTGTGTTTTTCCTCCTCATCACACATTATCAATTTGTTCCCGCTGGACTCCACAACCACAGGTCTCTCTGTACTATCTGGAGGGCAGTGCTGTACTTCATTGAGGAATTGATTATTCATTTTTATAAATATCCTTTTTTCAACGTTATGAGGAAGCAACCTCCTTCGCCGCTCACTGACCAGGTTCCCCGCTGCACTAAAAACTCTTTCCGAGTACACACTGGAGGGGGGACAACTCAGGTAAAATAGAGCCAGTTTGTACAGGGGCTTCCAAACTGCCTTTTTTTCCTGCCAGTAACAATATGGACTGTCTGACATGTCTACTTGGATGGTGTCAGCAAAGTAATCATCCACAATTTTTTCTATTGTGACAGCATCCAATGCAGCGAGAGTAGACATGTCTGCAATGGTTGGCAGGTCCTTCAGTCCGGACCAGATGTTATCAGCATCCCCGCCAGCGCCTCTTTTGGGAAAACTGAGCTTTTTCCTCGCAGCCATAGATGTGGAAGAAAATGAGGGTGGAGCTGTTGGCATGTCACGGTCCTCTTCAGAGGACAATCTCCTGACCAGCAGGTCTTTGCACCGCTGTAGACTTGTGTCTGCCGGAAACAGAGACACAACATACGCTTTAAACCGAGGATCGAGCACGGTGGCCAGAATGTATTCCTCTGACTTTAAAAGAGTGACCACCCTCGGATCCTGGCAAAGCGTACGAAGGGCTACATCCACAAGAGCTACATGCTTGGTGTAATCGCAATGGCTTACCAGCTCCTCCCTCACTTTCTCCAGCTGCTTCTGCAACAGCCTGATCAGAGGAATGACCTGACTTAAGCTGGCAGTATCGGAACTGACTTCTCGTGTGGCAAGTTTAAATGGCTGCAGAACCTTGCACAAAACGGAAATCAGTCTCCACTGCGCTTGACTGAGGCGCATCCCCACTCCTTTGCCTATGTCGTAGGTGGCTGTGTAGGCCTGAATGGCCTTTTGCTGCTCCTCCATCCTCTGCAGCATATAGAGGGTGGAGTTCCAGCGCGTCACAACCTCTTGTTTGAGGTGATGGCAGGGCAGGTTCATGCTTTTTTGATGTGCCTCTAGTCTGCGGTAGGCACTGGCTGAATGCTGAAAGTGTCCAGCAATTTTGCGCGCCACCGCAAGCGTCTCCTGCACACCCCTGTCACTCTTGAGGTAATGCTGCACCACCAAATTAATGGTGTGGGCAAAACATGGGACGTGCTGGAATTTGCCCATATTTAATGCCCGCACAATGTTACTGGCATTGTCTGACACCCCAAATCCCCATGAGAGTCTAAGTGGGGTAAGCCACTGGGAGATAATTTCCCTCAGTTTCTCTAATATGTTGTCAGCGTTGTGCCTCTTATTAAAGCCTGTAATACACAATGTTGCCTGCCTTTGCACGAGCAGCCATTTTGTAGATGCTGCTACTGATGCAGCTGTTGCTGTTGCTGCGGAAGGGGATGCATCTACCCAGTGGGCTGTCACAGTCATATAGTCCTTCGTTTGCCCAGAACCACTTGTCCACATGTCCGTGGTTAAGTGGACAGTGGGTACAACCGCATTTTTTAGAGCACTGAGGACACTTGATCGTACTTCTCTGTACATTTTTGGTATCGCCTGCCTAGTGAAGTGGAATCTCGAGGGGATTTGGTACCGGGGACACAAAACCTCCATCAACCCTCTAAATCCCACTCCACTGATGGCGGACACCGGGCGCACGTCTAATACCAACATTGCAGTTACAGCCGCAGTTATACGCTTTGCAATAGGGTGACTACTATCGTATTTTGTGGTCATGGCAAACGACTGTTGGACAGTCAATTGTTTTGTGAAAGACTTAGCGGTCTTACGACTTCCCCTCTGGGAAGATGACCGACTAACAGCAGCAACAGCAGCAGTGGCAGTAGTAGGCGTACCGCTGCAGGATTCCTCGGATGAATCCCGTATTGAGGAGGACTCAGTCTGGCTGCTGACTTGGGCTGCAGGACTGAATCTGATGGAGATTGTGGAGGAAGTTGACGAGGAGGGTGTTGCTGATGTGTATCCAACTGGACCACGGGATTTAGGTGTCCCTGTAACGATGAGGGTCCTAGCCCCAGTTCCTGAACTAACCACTGAACTATGAAGGTTATTCAGGTGTTGTATAAGGGAGGATGTTCCTAGGTGGGCAAGATCCTTACCCCTGCTTATTTGAGCTGTACATAAGCTACATATGGCCATACATTGGTTGTCTGGATTTGGATAAAAATAACTCCAGACCGAAGAGGTGCATATTTTGGTCTTCTGACCAGGCATGACGATGGGCTTTTTCATCCCATGGACATCAGCTGTTTCCCCCCCCCCTGGTGCCTCATTTACAATAACCACATCACCATCCTCATCATCAAGTTCCTCCACAGCGCCAGCTACATGATCAATAGGCTCCTCCCGAGCCACCTCTTCCCGTACAGTGATGGGAAGGTCAGGCTTGACAACCACCAACACCCTTGGACTCGCCTTGAGGATTTGTGATAATTTCTCTTTAGAAGGCAGAGTTGTTTGCTGTTTTGTTGCTGACAGCATAACTCTCTTCAATTTTTTGTAGGGGGGGAGGAGGAGGAGGGTTAAGATCCGTGGGTGAAGCTGAACCACTAGTCATGAACACGGGCCAGGGCCTAAGCCGTTCCTTGCCACTCCGTGTCGTAAATGGCATATTGGCAACTTTACTATTCTCCTCAGATGATTTTAAGTTTCTCTTTTTGCTACTTTTTCTTAACTTGGGCTTTTTGGATTTTACATGCCCGGTACTACGAGATTGGGCATCGGGCTTGGAAGACGACGTTGATGGCATTTCATCGTCTATGTCATGACTAGTGGCAGCAGCTTCAGCATTAGGAGGAAGTGGGTCTTGATCTTTCCCTACTTTATCCTCCAAATTTTTGGTCTCCATTATATGTAGCACAAGATACTGCAGAATGTGTGAACTTGGTAATATTGCAGTACCAATGGACTTATACTGCTGGATTGGTTTTGCAAATTTGGTTATAATTACTTTCTTTTTTTAATTTTTTATTTTAATATTTTTTATAACTTTTTTTTTATTTTTTAAAAACTTGGGAATAATGGGGAAATAACTATGCCCTTAGAAGCACAGAGCACAGGACACAGCACCACTGGACTGAACAGGACACAGCACAGGACCCAGCAGCACTACGGAACTCAGCAGGACAGAGCACAGGACACAGCACCACTGGACTGATACTGCAGAATGTGTAAACTTTGTAATATTGCAGTACCACTGGACTTTTACTGCTGAATGTGTGAACTTGGTAATATTGCAGTACCAATGGGCTTATACTGCTGGATTGGTTTTGTAAATTTGGTTATAATTATATATTTTTTTTTTTAATTTTTTTTTTATTTTTTTTTAAACTTTTTTTTTATTTTTTAAAAACTTGGGAATAATGGGGAAATAACTATGCCCTTAGAAGCACAGAGCACAGGACACAGCACCACTGGACTGAACAGGACACAGCACAGGACCCAGCAGCACTACGGAACTCAGCAGGACAGAGCACAGCACACAGCACCACTGGACTGATACTGCAGAATGTGTGAACTTTGTAATATTGCAGTACTACTGGACTTTTACTGCTGAATGTGTGAACTTGGTAATATTGCAGTACCAATGGGCTTATACTGCAGGATTGGTTGTGCAAATTTTGTGGTAATTAAAAAAAAATTAAATTAGTTTTTGGTATTTTTTTAAATAACTTTTTTTTATTTTTTTAAACACAGGGGAATATTGGGGAAATAACTATGCCCTTAGAAGCACAGAGCACAGGACACAGCACCACTGGACTGAACAGGACACAGCACAGGACCCAGCAGCACCACTGACCTCAGAAGGACAGAGCACAGGACACAGCACCACTGGACTGAGCACAGCACAGCACAGCACAGCACTGAACTGAACAGCACGAGATATAGCAGGACAGAGGACCACCTAACACACCCTCCCTCTACCCTGATCAATGCCCGAGTGAAGATGGCGGCGACTAGCGGGGAATTTATAGGATCCGAGTATCGCGAGATCCGACAGCGGGATTATGACTCAGAGCCTCAGTTTCAGATTTGAATTTGGCGCCAATACCCGGATCTGTCTCGGATCCGACTCGGATCGGCAACGTTCGGGTGGGCTCGGATTTCATAAATCCGAGTGCGCTCATCTCTACTATGAACCTGGGGAGTCTTTTTAGGGGGAAGGAGTTGGTACAGGAGGTAAGGAGTTATAAGTAAAGCCAAGGAGCCCAAACCTGGTGAAATTTATCATCTTTATCATGCAGGTGATATGTAATCTGTTCCATCCGAGCAATAAACCAGATATAGGATCGCAGGGCCGCCATAGTGGGGGATTCAGCTTGTTTCCAAGACTTAGCTACTAGGCATCGCGTAGCTGCAAGGGCATAGGAAGCCCTTTTTATGTCATTTTATTGTCAGGATGGTAAATGTTTTGACACCGTACAGATTTCACAGCAATTCTTGGAGACCCTAAACGCTAGCTAGACATAGCTCAGCTCTCTCAAGACCAGCCAGCTTCCCCAGCATTGGTCTCAGTGCACAAATGACACAAACAAGCTTTTATGCATGATACTCCTCCCCCAGCCTTAGCTTGATGGGCAGGTGACACACCCACCTTCTCTTTAAAAGGACACACCCATCCCTGGCTCTGTTTGCACTAACAGACACACCCTGTCTGTTTGCTGAGAGGAAGGATTTCAAATCATGTAAGTTTAACCAAACTTAAACTATTGCTTTTCATACATAAGTCTTTATATTCAATCTAGATGCATTACTGCACAAATGTTTTACTCTACTTCCCTGCTTTCTCTGCATTTTGCCAGCTAAATGCCTCCTTTTGTTACATATTGTCTGTTCTGTCTGTCTACGTAAAGCAAGTACGATTTACGCAAGAAAACTTTTATTCAAGGTAAGTCCGAACATGAATCATGCCCGGTGTGTGCAATAACAGTCCGATAGTGGATAATAATAGTGACTAAATAAAGTAAGGTCTATTTGAGAATTTACAAACACAATCCTATAGAGCAGTGCTCCACAACCTATTCTCACCCTCGGCACACCTAAGCCTTTCCCTGAATTCCGCGGTACACCATTGCACAATATGAAACGTACTATAAGAAATGATTGCAGATGTTCCTGTTCCAAAGAGCTAGCACTTTAAGCCCGGGAGCAGAGGAAGCCGCTGCTTACCAATGTTGTTTTGCTGTTGGTTTACAGTTAAAGTGGGAGAGAAAGGAAGAGACTGCTGGGGGGAAGAAGCGGTGGAGATCAGTGGTTAAAAGTGAGAAAGTTATATGAACATAAACTCACCAAAACGGATAACCACAGCAAGTAACAGGAAAGGGGCAGAGCTAGCTCCATCCCCAGGAAAAAGATAAGTGGTGAGGAGGGCAGGACTTCTGGGTACAGTGGAAAAGGAAGTTAGGAGAGAAACATACGTTGTACGTGGAGGGGCAGAAATTTAGGAATGTCTCAGACTCAGACAGTACCTAAAGCAAGAACGAGAGAGATCTGAGCTTGACACACGTGCGGCACACCGATTGCGGAGCACTGCTATAGAGAACAATTACAATTGCAATAGAGCTGTATATTTATAATCAAGATATTATAGCTGAGAATAACAGTGACAAAAATGGTGTACTGTAGAAATAAGAAAACAGTGCAAACACATTCATACAGTAATAAAAGAGTGCACTGTGTAAATTAGACAACAGTAGAAATATATAATTAGATTTTAATAAGAGCAATGAAAAAGAACACTGTGGGAATAAGAAAGCAGTGCAATTATATATATATATATACAAGTTAACCCGTGCATGATACTCATGCATTCTAGTCAAATCAAGCTACTTAAGGTGTTAAAAAGGTTCTTGTCATGCATTTGTCCACATGTCACCACCTCATCATTCTTCTCCATCACCTCATCCTTCATTTTCATCGCCACATGTATCCAGATGTCTATCCAGAAACAGGGATCTCTCTCAGCGGTCCTGAGTATCACACTCCTCTCACTCTGTCACCCCCGGCAACCACCAACCACTCCCCACTGTCACCCCCGGCAACCACCAACCACTTCCAACTGTCACTTCTCCTTTAAGAAATATATATATATATTGTTTTAAAATCTTTATAAACACTTTTAACAATTAACAAATTAAATTAACAAATTAAAAACATCTTAGTATACCAAATTTCAGCCCTTTCTGAATTTTTTTTTCCACACACACTAAGAATTTAGTGAATTTAGTAGGTCAGTGTATAACTCCACCCAGCAGGTGGCGCTTCAGCTTGGTTTCATGTTTTCCACACACACACAGACAGACTAACACACGCCGCTAAGCATTTATATTATATATATATATATATATATATATATATATATATATATCTTTGCATACCAACATCAAACAAATTAGAGATGCTTTTATTCTACACCTCATTACTATTTAGTAATGAGGTGTAGAAGATGTTATTAGGAATTAAGAAAGCTTATTTTTTTAATTGATTATATCAGTGGACCTGAGTGCACCTGTGATATCATTGTGGTCTATATGTAAGTTTAGCTTTAACAAGTGATAGGAGAGGACCCCTTTAATAATATTAGATTGAGTGATTATTATAGGATTGGCAGTACATCTGGCTCAAATGGTCTGTCACATAGCCAAATAGGTTTGGGTGTGGTGGAGTGTAGTGTTAGGCAGATTACTTACAACTCTGGAACATAGGAGGATTTTCTGAACTTGTATTAAACCCTTGAATGTTCTCCAGTGACTCTTCTCACCACCTGGCAATATACATGGAGTAGCAGCAATAGCAGCAAATGGCAAAGAAACAGGACAAGCAGTAAACAACTCTAACCCTCCTGAGATCTCTATAGTGAGTCTGCGCTCTAACTTTTCCTTTGGAATGGTATCTGGTTCCCTCTTTTCCTCTGGGCTGGTATCTGGCTCTCTCTTTTCCCCTGGGCTGGTATCTGGTTCCCTCCTATCCTCATGGCTGGTATCTGGCACGCTTTTTTGTTCTGGGCTGAACCTGGATCCCCCTGACTTCTCTGGCAGCTTGTACAGAACTCTTGGCAAGTTATTGCTACCTCCTGGGATTAACACTTTAATAATCTTGCAGCTAGCATTAGAAAACTTGCAGCTTTCCCTGATTAATTGGCAGCTTTGGTGGCTAAAGTTGCACCCTTGATTACAACTCTGTCATTTTGTTAGCTTGCTCTGTTAGACTACTGTCTATGGGTGTCTTACTATCTCTTAAAGCCTTTAAGAGTGGGTTGATCTTTTTATTCATCTGCATGGCTCTAAGAATTTAATTCACACAGTGGTCAGACTGCTGTATATTCTGTCTTATTTAGCAGTTCCAGTAACTAAATGCTGTGCAGGTTCTCAGTTACTCTGATTAGCTTCTGACTCTTAAAAATGCAGCTTTCACACTTATTGTGTATTTTTCCCTCCTTTGCAGGCTCAGTAGCTGTGCAGACACTTGTTTCTCAGCAAATATGGCTCCTAAGGGTATGGAAGATGATCCAACTATGGCTGCACTCTACTGTGTATGTCTTTCTTTTTCTACCATTCTGGTGCCAAAAGCCCCAATTTTGTCAGGCCTTGATTTAATTTTCTGGCTCTGTACAGCTTGGTATGCTGGGAATTGTTGTTTCTAACAGCTGATGCTGTATTGCACTGCACCCTACTGCTGGTAAATCATGCTAAGTTTCAAAAGAGATTTGGGGCCCGATTCATCAAGGCATGTATATGCCGAATTTGAGCGTATCATATAAATTACTTTGCGAATTACAGAACCGCAAGATATATCCATAAACGCAGCTCTGTCCGCTCTGTCTTTGAATGCAAAGGACACTTACTCCAGCCTACGATTTTGAGGAGTGAAAGGGGCAGCAGTGATGACAGTTTTGCTGTCATGAACGCTCAGCCTGTCCCAGATACAGCAATCTGAGCAGCTGGCCCTGACTGTTGTCACCTTAGTCACTTCGCAATAAATACATCTTTTCTGTTACCACAAAGGATTTATTATGGTATCCTTACATTCACCAGAACCACTTATTATTGTTTCATATTTAAACTACATACACATGTAGCATGAGCCTCCCTGGGCTTCGTAAGTTCACAAAGAATCACGGAGAACACACTAGATTAAATTTATTTAATCTGAAAAATGTTTCCAAGGCTTCGTTACAAAATTAATACAAGACATACAATATGTTGCACAAATAGGTTTCAGAAAATAAAATGGGAAAAATAATCAGAGTCACTACTAACCAGTTAAGACCTGGTGTGTGAGGGAACACAGGTGAGAAACATGTGACATTTCAGTCTCTATAGACCCCCTCATGAAAATGCACACGTTATTGTCTAAGGCAGAAGATTTTAAACCTATTTTCCACATAGCTTTCATCTGCTAACTTTGGAGTTTAGCTATCAATAAGGACAGATTGACCTCCCAAATGTCACAGGGCTTTCAATGTGAGCTAGGGATGACCTGCGATTGGGAGTGTTCACAGGACCTTGAATTCTCACCTCTGCACATTCTGCTTAAGTGGCTAGATGGTTTGCAAGTTTGGGGCTTCAAACTCCTCCAAGATCCTTATTTATCCTTGGTCTGGCTAGTTTCAAAAACTAGCATAGGTTCAAACCCATGTCATCTAGCAAAGCACACATTGAGATAACATTACAAAGTTACATACAATATATATTGTCATAAATAAATTCAACAGAAAATAACTGTTGGGAACCCCTCCAGCAAGTACATCAAAACCCGGAGTCTGCTCTGAAGGTCTAGTGTTCACTGGAGCCCCTAGTGGTGGGGACAGACTTGGCCGCAGACAAACAGAGGGTCGTGAAAGGTGTACCGGCTGGGGAGAACCCAGGAAAGCAGAGTGAAGTCCAGGCAAGGGTCGAGGGCCGGCAGCAGGCAGCGTATCCAATAAACAAGCCAAGGTCAGAGATCACAGGCAAAACAGCAGCGTAAGAGTCCAGGCAAAAGATCAAGGGGCACAGGCAATAAAACATAGTCAGATATCCAGGCAAGGGTCGGCAACAATAATCAGAATCCAATGGATAACAGAGAGCAAGGGATACAGCAGGCTAGTATGCAGCAAAGCAGGAACTATAACCGGCATTGAGGTCCAGTCCTCACTGCCTTAAATACTATGATGGTCAAATCAGACAGGAGGAGGACAGGGCTGATAATCAGCCTCAGGAAGCTGCTGATTAATTATTAGCTGGGAACTAGCATAGGTCATATCACAACCAGGAACATGTATGAATGACAAATAGAATCATGCGAGAGCTCCCCCTGGAGTTGGAGGATGTCCCTACAACCTCCAAAAATATAACAGTGCATTGAAACTAATGTACGCGCTCGGCTGCTACCTTACACCAGGATGCAGCGTACCGCCGCGGCTTGTAACAATAACAATTAGTCATTTGATATACTACATAATCATCACACCTCCCCCTAAACCTAGGGCACGGAGAACTGTGACCTGTCACTGTCTCTCCTGCCCATTCACCACTTCTGCCCCTTAGCGTGAGAGGCCATCTGTGTTTTCATGTTCTGCGCTCTTCCGGTGCTGAGTGGTGAAGTTATATTGCTGCAAATATAAGCTCCATCTTAACAGCTTTCCATTATCCCCAGATACTCTATTCAGCCAGCTTAGAGAATTATGGTCTGTGATAATGGTGAAATCCCGTCCATTCAGGTAGGGCTGTAGCTTTTGAAGTGCCTATATGATGGCTAGGTACTCTCGTTCAATGGTAGCGTAAGCCACCTCTCGGAGGAGTAGATTTCTACTTAGGAAAATGATAGGGTGCTCCTCCCCCTGTGCTGTCACCTGGCTAAGGACAGCTCCTAATTCATAGTTAGACTACATAATCGTCACAAAGCAGCATACGAACAATTTGTTTAGAAGAGCTCCCAACTACTCACACTCGCATACATGCTCTAACATGTGTTTGCAATCAGGAGCAACTATAAAAATGTATATTATGTTCAGTATACATTAAGTACATCTTAATGAATGTATTCAATGAATAGAAAAAAATTGAAAACTTTTTTATTTTACTGTTTGATCATTAATGCATTTATTATTAACAGGTGTATTAACTTTTGTTGAAAGTTCAGCAGGTACTATTAGACAAGGACGTTATAAAGACATTATAAAGACAATAATCATATAATCATTCAAATACAGAGTCAAAAAGGTAAATAATATTTGTAGCAAATAAGAATAAGGGAACAGTGACATGGTATTGAACTTGCAACTAGAAGGTCGATAATAGTAGGTGCTGACCCATTTTTCAACAGAAGGAAGAGAAGAAAAAAAAAAGAAAACAAGAGAGAATTAAAGAAAGAGTATAGGTAAAAGAGTGGTGTGGCGTGCCGCTATGAAGAAATAGGGAAAAAAAACAAAAAAGAGAAGAAAGAGAAAGGGAAGGGGTCAAGGAAGGGGTAAGGAGTAGGATCCAGGAGGATCAGGATCAAAAGCTTAGATAATTATGTTAAGAAGGGTTTTGGATATGAAAGTAGCGAACCTAAGGTGCCCATATTTTGTTAAATGATTTAGACGTATTGTTAAGAATGCTGGTCATATATTCCATTTTATATGTATAGCAAATTCTGTCAATAATCGTTTGTAGCGTCAGAGCATGGGTTTGTAACATAGTAACATAGTAACATAGTTGATGAGGTTGAAAAAATACACCAGTTCATCAAGTTCAACCTACTTTGGATCTTCTGCGATCCTGCACTTATATTTGAAATTGATTCAGAGTAAGCAACCACCAATCTGTTTCAATTGTGAAAATCCCCCCAGACCCAATATTGTAGTCCTATTTTTACCCTATACCCACTACTATCCTTCATTTTAATTAACGGTTGTATCCCTGGATACACTTTTCCGCTAAAAATTTGTCTAACCCTTTCTTAAACAAATCTATTGAATCTGCCATCACATCCTTCCCTGGCAATGAATTCCGTATCTTGACTGTCCTTACTGTAAAGAACCTCTTCCTTTGCTTGTTGTAAAATTTCCTCTCCTCTAACATTAGGGGGTGACCACGTGTCCTGTGTCTAGTTCTTGGGGTAAAAAGATCCCATGAAAGATCTCTGTATTGACCCTTGATGTATTTTTACATAGTAATCATATCTCCTCTTAGACGCCTATTTTCTAAAGTAAACATGCCTAAACTGACTAACCTTTCCTTATAACTTAATGACTCCATACTCTTTTGTCGCCCTTCTCTAAACCCTTTCTAGTTTTCAATCAGTGGCTATTTAACATAAGGCAGCTGAAGCAATATGTCTGAACATTTTTATTTTATGGACAGTAGCAGATAGGATTTTTCTGTGCGTTCTTTGGCAAGCTTATATTCCACATAGGTATAGGATGTATTATGCAGTATCTTGTGTAGTAGAGCACAGCAGACCTACACCCGAATTCAACAGTGCACATATCTTGAGATCCGTGCCTTGATGAATTTGAGAGTGCCCAAAGCTGAAATACGTGCGTTTAATACAAAAACGCACATTGCGCTCAGTATGCGTGCCTTGGTGAATCAGGTCCTATGTACTGAAACATGGATTGCACACTCTATATAAATAAATGAATTGCTTTATGCACTACTTCTTCCCTTATCTTATATATAGTCATATGCCTAGCAGTGTTAACTGCCTAAGGGGCTACAATGCCTGCATCTTATCCCAGTAGGATGCAGCCAACAAAATGTCTAACTTTGAAAACAGCTGCAGCACCATTACGAAAGGGTGTGCACACTTATGCAGCCAGGGTATTGTTGGTTTATATTTCCCTTATTTTTCCTAAAAACTGTCTGTGTTTTTCATTTAGATTTTTTTATTTCTACCCCATTAAAGGTGGAGAAAAGTCTAATATAATTTATCTTGATTTCAGTCTTTACAACACAAGAAACTGCAATTGTTCATACATTTACCCCCTGGTCAGAGAATGGTGTGCTAATGAAGACCCTGGCACAAGCAAGGATTTGTGAACATGAAGTAGGTGAAGGAATAATGGGAAATGGGAAAATCATATTGCAAGTAAAGTTAAGACTGGTTAAGATACTCAGAGGGCTGATTCTTTAAAGGCACACATTGTGTCGCACAACGTGTGTTTGTTTAAAAAGTGCGTAAATTGGCTCTGCATACTCCCAAACTCAAAAGGTAACGCATCCGAAGATACCTGTGCTGTGGAATTCGGGTATAAGTCTGTTGTGCTCTACTACACAAGATTCTGCAGGATACGTCCAATTACCATCCTTTTTATTGTATATAGATATAGATAGCAACAACAAAACATGATAAGTGGTGGAATTTGTTGTAATTATAAGTGATTGTCACTTGATTATTATAAGATGGATAGATATATGAAAGTATAAATGCAACTTTAGTATTATTATCATCCTTACAACAGAGCACTAACAAGGTCACGTGAAGCTGCCTAAAATGGCAAATTGAAATATTTTGCCCTCTTTGCTAGATCCTGTAAAATAATTGTGCCCTCTGATTGTAAAATTTACAAGTCATACATTATTTCTATTGTACAATTCTCTGGAATGCATGATGGTTGTGTTTAATCCTTTTTTGCTCTGCACAGATAACATTGTTAAAAAAAATATTATTATTCTACCCAAGGAATCTAGAAGAAAACAAGCTGGAAAATATTCCTCATTCTGTCATCTCCAAGTCAGAGAAAAGCAAAGTAGCTCTGAACACCACCTCTAGCAAAATAAAATGATAGCCTTCCCAGGCAGAAAATAACCCCATTGACGGGATGCCAGAATTGTATATTACCAGCTAGTTCTTCTGTATCTGCTTCTGATAACTGAAATTACTGGTTTCCCCTCTTGAATGCACCACTGGGGATTGAAGAATAGAGGGAATAGCTGGCAGGTTATGTGCGTAATGGTACAAATCAATGGTTTTCATCACTTGAAGTAGCCCAGGGGAACATAGTGGAGCATTGGGTTATAACTTAGTGTGTGCAACTGACATCCAGCTTCCCACATAATAAAGTAACTCAACCATACCCTGTATGAAGCAATATTTAAGTAGGATACTATTTTATAACACTCAGGTAAGAAGCACTATTTAAATCCACATTTCTAAAGTTTATATAGTTGTCAAAAGGAAAAAAAAGTAAATGTCAGAGGAGTTAATTGACTAGTACAAAAAAAGTATTGCACTTAGTGATTTAATAATCAATTTTCTCTCAAGAGTACACAATGGATTAACAATGAATATCAATTTAGCTTTGTAGAAATGCCATTGAATTAACACTACAGAATGTATTTTGACAGCAAAGTAAAATAGCATACCTTCCAACTTGTCTGTCTCTGGTAGCGGGGCAGGGGGTGTGGCCAAATTGCAAAGGTGTTGCATGGTCATGCCTGCAGAGGGCTGACTAGGATGCCTGTGACTGTATCACTATTAAATAACTTTTGGTAAAAATTTATTTAAAGCAAATAGCGCAGGGTACTTATTTATGTAATTGCATTTGCACTTATTTTTTGATATTGTGTATATTGTAAGATAGGAAATCGTTATTTCTGAGACCAGGGGAAGAAATTCATCTCTTGTCTAACCTTGTTATAGGATATGCCTATGTGTGATCTATATATCTGATACAATGAGCCTGTGTTTACCAAGCCTTTAGTATATTGTGATTTGGGGAAGTGGCTTGTTGTGGGTCCTTTTGTTGTTCTGTGTGAATATGTATTCCGAACGGTCTGATGAAAGGCCACATGCTGATCAGGCCTTTTTATGTGTGAGGTTTAACTTGGAGACAGAAGGTTTAATTTAAAACGTGCTGCTACGTTTCCTGTATCTCAAACAAAGATGCAGGATATCACAGCAAGGTATTTAAGAATTTCATAGCTAAGAATAAATATTAGTGGCTTTGCAATGTATGTAAATCAATGTTTTGGTAAACGGGCTTACATCTTGATTCTAAAAATAGCCTATGTCAGAACTGTATAAAAGATGAGCTGTGTGAGCATGAAAGTTTTCTTCTGGCTTTAACATCTGACTTGATCACTGGTACCTCAAACCAGTGTGTGTGAGCAAATAAACCATCTTGCTTCAAAGACCTGCTTGGAAACATCTTCAATATTGTTGTATTCCTGTGATCTACAGATTAGACCCTAAATCTAATCCGTTCTCCGGCTGTCTCTGCGGTTTGGACCCAAGCTTTTCCACCTGCTCTGCCTGCTACCCATGCAGCCCTGGTTAGTTTGATAGGCCAGGGGCAACCTGGATCCATAGTAAGAGGGCTGGAGTTACCAGCCCAGGTACATCAGCAACGAGGTAGACTAGCAGCGTCATTTACCCAGAAGAAACCCATTACTGGATGCCGGTAAGGAGTCCAGTGGTGGCAGCATTGTAAGCCCCTCCTACTGCGGCAAGAGGGCGCATTTTGGATAACAAAAGGGAACGGTGGCAAAGTAAGCCCAGCCGGTTCCTAGCAAGGTGGCATAGGCGGTCCATCCTGTCACAATGCCCATTATATACCTCCGTTCCCCCAAAATTCTGAACTGCGGGACAACCATGTCCCCAGGCAGGACAAAGTCCTAAAATCGGGACTATCTTGCTGAAATCAGGACAGTTGGAAGGCATGACAGTGTATTTACGCACCATAGGCAGAGTCAGAGGCATCTCTAGATACAACCAGCCCTGCACAAATTTGTAATCATCTGCATGGCTTTACTTATGCCCAGAAATGTACAAAAGTAATTCTCCTGGCTTTGGTAGAATATAAAGTCGTTACCTGCTATCACTAAAGCTTTTTCATAGTATGATGCAAGCTGCAACAGCCAAAGTGTCTATAGAACATTATACAAGGTTGAAAATCCAGCTCCAGAAATTATTTTGCTTGATCTGAACTATCCTATAGCCTTTTATGAATAGAAAGCAACATTATATAAACCAATTTTTCTAAAAAGGACAGTGGAAAAATGTGTAGACATTTAAATTGTCTGATAGGACAAGCCCTGGTTGCCCTGGTTTGTTTAATCAGCTCAAATAAAGCTGATAATGATAGTCACCACTGGCCAATTCTCTATTCCTTATTTACATATATAAATGTGGTTTTCATTCTGGTCTATTTTTTCATAACTAGCCCAAACCTTTCTTATTTCATTTATCTGTTTATGCTAATAATTGTTAGATGCCCATCTGATATTTCTGTTTTCATTCTAGAATAGGTTAATTGTTTTAATTTACGTTTAATTTACGTTTTGTCTTAAAAACTCCCACTAGCCTTATTTTGTATGTATAATTACACAGTGTCATTTGTTTTGTATTCTAGATGCAATTATCATTGCTTATTCTTTATCTGCATCAGTGGCTTCCCCAAAGCCAAGAAATGTTGAAAATAAATAAAAAAAAAGCTAAAAGGGATTGATAAAGAGCTCTCCTACTCTGCACACTTTAGTCTGTATGCTTTACTAAAGTTTCATATACTGTATATTAAACACTTTTCATCTGTACTTAGCATTTATATATTTGTGATGTGGTATTTGAGAAAGTTATGGAATGTCTCTAAAAAAATTCTGCTGCTGACCAATTAGACAGTGGGGTACATCCATCAATTGTAGTATGTAATGTGTGACACTGAGCTTGGTTGGAGCATCGCTAAAAATTGGTTCTGCCCTTTGGCCCTCGATGCTAAAACCACCACCCCAATCAATCTAATTTGTACTGGTTTTTCTTGTGATTATTTGTTTTGAGATTTATCATCAGCGCCTCACTTGGCCGATTCGCTCAGTAGCTTGAATCCTGATTTTTCCTCACTTATTTTCCATATTTTTCTGCCTGTATTTTGCTCTTTCTCTGCCAACCTTTCTCTCCTGCCTCTCAATAATGTTGCCAAGTCCAGAGCCATGGAATTTCCAATAACTTATTCCAAAGAAGAAAAGACTGAACATTTTCTGAAATAGGCAGAAAAATAAGAACCATACTTATGGCTCCTATCAGTGTAAGTTTGAGGTCATGAACAAATGGAAGTAATTTAGCAATGCACAAGTGTGGCCAAATTGTGCACAGATCTAGATGTTTGGCGATTGGGTTAAACAATCATTTCATCATTTGTAGCCAGCTTATCAGACTTCAAGAATTTCCCTTCTCTTACCTGATGGTGCAAAATAAGACAAGCAGAACTTGTGCTTTGGCTGCTGTTTTACTCTATGTAAATGAGGCACATAGTTTTATGAAGCAAGAGGCAGCGTTTGCAGAGGTTCAGAACTTTGCAGCAGCTGATGGGAAGATATGAACATTGTTAGAGTCTTCCTTGTAAAGTATAGAGTAGGCATAACAATGCGTTAACTTTTTACGTAAAATTATTGAAATAGGATAAAGAGGTTTTAAGGGCACATTTTTGAAGGGTACCTTAATGTCTGGAGAAGCGCACATCCATTTTGACTAAATTAAAAGACTCGAGTCTTGTCCTATACTTTTAATGAGGCACATTTTTCACCTTCCAGTTGTACTTTGCCCAATAAAAAACATAATTTCAAATACACAAAAATCACCCATCATAAAAGCCCTAGTTGAAGCTAAACAGAGTAGAATTTTAGGAGAGAGGCTAGTAGGGGTTCACAGTGTGGACTATCTAGATACATTGGTGCAAAACCAAGGTGTTTTGCAACGTGCATGTTATAAATGTGGGCCACAATAATCAGTTAAGATATTGAACAACAAGTGTAAAAATAGAAGTGCATGGGTCAGTAAACTTTGATGATGATGAATAACAGATGTCCAAAGAAAAATAAACAGAGATTCCTCATGATAATATAGTGCCTAAAGGGAATAGAGATGTTATTTTGAAACATTATAGCAAGAAGGTTTCTTTCTTCATCTTAAACTGTCCTCTCCCTGTATATTTCTTGCTGTCATTGTGATAAGTCTATTCCTCTTTCACATTATCTTGCCAGCTAAATTTTTTGATGAGCATTTTGACTATAATATAGCAGACAAAACTTATCAACATTCAGAGAGAGGCCCCATAATCTATAATTCATGTTTGAGAAGAGTATTCACTGAGGGTGGGCATGAGACAGAATATGAACATGTTAAGACAATATTTCCTGCTTGGCATTAGTTTTAATCATATCTGAGTTAGTACAGTTTTCTGAACACTAAATCTTAAAGACATGTAATGTTTGCATAAAAAAAGTGATGATTTTAATGTAATTTTCATCTTTACCAGTGAGAACTGAAGTGAATGCTGCATGATATATTAGATTAGTTAAGATGGATATATGGCATAATGTAACACTGGCTGTAAATTTTGAGGATATTAGAAGTCAAATTAGGTCATTTATGAAGCACAAAATGACTGATGTGCTGTGTATAGTCAGCTTTTGTCATGCTGTACTCCTCGATATGCACGAGTCTGCCTACTTGTTCTCCAAGGCACATATGTTATCAAAGCAAGATGGCTGCATTTGCAAAGGAGTAGAATTTTGCACTGGCTGAGGGCAGCTTAGTGGCTTAGTGGTAAGCACTTCTGCCTCACAGCACTGGGTGAGTTTGATTCCCGATCATGGCCTTATCTATGTGGAGTTTGTTTGTTCTCCCTGTGTTTGTGTGGATTTGCTCCATGTGCTCTGGTTTCCTCCCACACTCAAAAAACATACAAGTAGGTTAATTGGCTGCTATTAAATTGACTTTAGTCTGTTGTGTGTGTGTTAGGGAATTTAGATTGTAAGCTCCAATGGGGCAGGGACTGATGGGAGTTCTCTGAACAGTGCTTCGGAATTAGTGGCACTATATAAATAGCTGATGATGAGTGAAGATATTCCACCTAGTTTTGTGGAGCTGAAACAAAATGTAATTTTGTGCAGCATGATTATTGCTTCCCTTGCCAGGTAGGGAGGCAACCTTCAACCCTTCTGGTGGTGAGGGAAAGAAGGAGGAGTTGTCCAATTCTCCCAAAGGGACTACTGGATGAATCAACAATCTACTTAGCATTGTGAACCAAACTCCCACCAGCAGAAAAATACAGTATCCAGCTATACTAGTTAATGCAATGCCAGCCAATGGTTACTCATGCTGCCATGAAACCACACAATACCCCCTGTCAGCGCTGTCAGGTGTGAGTACCACTGCTCTGTAGTAGAATCAGATCATAAACATGTAACATGGTCTCATAGCAAGAATAAAATCCTTAAATACTACCAAATAATTAGGCTGTATGTTGGATTTTAAAAGACACAGTATGCTGGCAAGCATAACTGTTCCACAAGGAAATTCTGATGCCAATGATCATCTAATATTAGCTCAGTACTCTCTCAGAGTTTTCACCTCAGGTCATTTACACATAGGAGTGCGCAGAACATCTCCTGATAGCGCCAACCTTGCCTGAGGGCTGCCGGCGCGTAAAATTTCATCAGAGCAATCCGGTAGCTACGAACTAGATCGACTGTAAAAAAGAGAAATCCCTCACTGCGCATGCGCAGCGCCACTCGGCATTTTTTTGAGACTTCCCGAACACCAAAGGGCACCTGCAAGCAGCAACCCCCACGCTGTGACATTTCGGATACTACCGCGATTATAATAGTGTATTCTTCTTGTGAACTTTATAGTTTTATTATTGGACTGGATTGGCTTGAGAAAGTGTTACATCATCCAGAAACACAGACTTCTTTACTGATTTTTATTGTATACACCCATATTTATTGCATGCAATTTTGTATTTTGAATACTTGCATTCCGGCCGGAAGAACACCTGCTTGTTGCAGCATTGCTAATTAAATTTATACACCCATATTTACCTATATACTATATATTGATGATAAGTGGCGTGCCAAGGGGCACTGTTGTACTCTAGTAACATCAAACTGTAACCCTAAATCAATAGTTTTCCTAAAAAACAATGTATGTTGATTTTCAACATGGTCTCCGATTCTGCCATTGTAACTTTTATACCCTAAACTGAAGAACAGACCTTTAGAATGTCATTTGATTGTCCTTTTAATAATACAGTGAGCCATTTCACAATGGACATACAGAGTTGTACTACTACTAAAATAATGATGTGATCAAAACAAAAGTAGTTAAGGAAAGATAGAGGGCTTTGGCATCAATCACACTATCCCAGGCTCTTAATAGATTGTCAGATGATGGATCACAAATGTCCACAAAACATTTATTTTTTCCAAAGTCCTGCCATACCAATAATTCCTGTGACGTTTTCCTGTGCAATATTTTGACCAATGACTCTCTCACTCCATTCTATCTATGAATCTCAGGAACATGTTCCTTATACAGCTATGTTTGCTATCAAAGCAAATGATGATTGATCACTGCTCGTTGTTAGTGCAGTTGGCTGAGTCAGATCATCCATTAGGCAACCTAAACACCTGGATAGAGCCCAATGGGCACTGAGGGGCCAGGATTATTCTAAACCATTTGTATGAGTTCTTTTTTGACAAAGGGGGAAGGAGGCCCCAAACCAGTATGTTACCTAGGACCACATATTGGTCTGACATTAGCTATCTTTCTAGTCAGAATATTTCCACATGTCAATTATCTCATTTTGAATGTGCCAGCTTTTCTTAGTTGAATAGTTTAAATGTTCTCTAAATTCAGGTTTGCCTTTCCTTCCTGACACTGTCCTGATGGATAGTGTGCAATATTTTGATGATCACACAAAGTAACTGATCATTGGTCCAAGCTTTGCTCTGCTTTATTAAAAATTCCAACACTTTTATTGACAAAGATAGTTACCCACTTATTGATACTGCATTTACCGGAATTAAACCAACCTAGTGCATATTTAATGCACCATTCATTTTTGTCCAGTTTGTAAATTGTACAGAAATTAGATAATTATTCTCCCTTGTTAAGTTATATTAGTTGAAATACTCTATGACAGCACTAACAATGGGAGAGGAAAAAAAAAACACACCTGGATTTTTTGTAAGGCGACTCCTCCTTCACTCTGGTGTCTCTAAAAACTTCCCAAGCTGTCCTACGCAAACATAAATATAGAACCTGAGAGGGAATATAGGCCTGCCATAGAGTATTTCAAGAAAAAGGAATTAATGATGAGTATAATTTTCTCATTTTATTTAGATAATCCATAGCAACCTGTACAATGGGACACACCAAAGCAGTATGAATCAACTGGGTGGGCTTTAAGAATAACAACACTGTTAGTACATAAATTAACTATATACTGAACAACTTATTGGTGAATCTTTCTCCCAAAATGCGCATCAGCAGAGTATGAGACATCTAAGAGATAATTTTTGGTAGAGGTGTACAAAGCTGACCTTCCAATTTTTTGTACTGTGTTTTTAAATCTAGTGATTTATGTTGCCATTTTGATTGTCGGCTTTACAGCACTGTACACATTTTACATGTCGACATTTTAACTGTGTCGACCTTATGACCATGTAGACATTGACTGTCGATATTCTAATTGTGTCGTCCTTATGACTGTAGACATTATGGTGTACACATTTTCACTGTTGACAATTTAACTGTTGACATTTCATACCCAACCTACTGGCAGACATCTGATTCTCTATCTTTTATTTAGATCAAAAAATTAATCTTCTAAGTATTATTTAAAAATCATAGAAGAATTATTTTATAAATAACTTTGTCAGAGACACCTTTGTCTTAAAAGTGACTGCTCAATCTCTATGCAATTAAAGAGAGGGAGTCTGGATTAGGTTGAAGAACTGGTCCCTGGTGTAGAAGATCTGACATGCATGGTAGAGGCCAACGCCTTGTTACAATGACAACCAAGCCATATTGCTGTAGAAGAAGTATCACTTGTGATTTCATGTTTTTGACAATGTGTTCTGACTGTAGATATGACCAGAGGCTTATGCCCTGCTTTCTGAGAGCAGCCATAAGGACTACCAAGACTTAGGTGAAAAGTTTTTGGAGATGTGGAAACACTGAATGGAAGGCTGGTGAACAGTAAGTGACAGCCCTGGATAAAGAATCTGAGAAATCAATATTGCGTTGAGAAGAGTTGATTGACTACATTTGGAAATGTCTGGCGTATACAATTTGATTGAAGATTTGTAAATTCAAAATGGTTGTCAAACATCGGGGTCATAGCCCCACTTACCTCATCTGCCACTGTAATATCACGGCTACCCAGGTCCCTCCTGGTCGCCTGCAGCATTCCTGTCCATCACCTCTCCATTTATAAACAAACTATAAGTGTTCACTGACCCCGTGTTTTGGTTTTGGATCTGTATTAAGTTCGTGTTTTGGTTGTGGATTTGTCAAAACTGACCTTGAGTGTTTTGGTTTTGGCTTTGGGTCTTGTTCTGTCTTCACTATAATCTTCTCTTTAGCCTGAATATAATCAGACAGACAGCATAACCACTCCTACTTCAATGTTGTTTATTCAAGTAGTTAAGAAAGTTATAATTCAAGTGGTAAAACTGTAATACAGAAATAAGGAAATAGATGTGATTGTCACTAGAGGAGTCTATGACAGGACAGTGTGGCAATTCTTTTATGAGAAAGCGATTGTGACATTGTTGGAAAATAGAAGGACGTCCATTTCCCAAGGTATGGGTAAGCATGCTGTTAACAGAAGATGGTCTGTGTACTTTTCCAAGACATACATCTCCTATTATGACCCATCCCAGATCTAGTCGTTGAGCATAAGGTGCATTGTATGGACCGTTGATCTGGCTTCTGACTTTGTGGACCCCCAAGATATCTCTCCCTATAAGTAGAATTATCTGGGCTTGAGGGTCCATTTCCGGTAACAGTTGTGCTATACGTTTCAAGTGTGCATGATGAATAGCTGCATCTGGTGTAGGAATTTCAGACCTGTTATCTGGGATCTGGTTGCACTCAGTAATAGTTGGTAAGGGAAGACAAGTCTTTCCATCCATGGACTCGACTTGATAACCAGTAGCTCTCCTCTCTGTTGTCTCAAAACTTCCTGCACAAGTCTTTAAGGAGTAAGGAGTGTTGGGGCCTTTGATACTAAAGATTTCAAAGAAGGTTGATCTGGCTAGTGACTTGTTACTTTGATCGTCTAGGATTGCATAGAGTTTGACAGCTTTGTCTGGCTGGCCCTTTGGATAGACTCTTACTAAACAGATTTTGGAACAAGATCTGCCGCTTATGGCTTCTTTGCAGACTTCAGTACATTGTGAAGTGATCTCTGGTGTGACTGTAGTAGTGTTCCTTCCCTCTCTACTGTGCTCCCCGCCATGCTCGGTGTCACTGTGACCGTGTAATAAAGTCCATGGGTGAGGCCCAGGGTGTAGAGCTGTGTTGTGATCTGTGCTGTTGCACTCTGTGCAGTTGACACTGACCTTACAGTCCTTGGCGAAGTGGGATGTTGAAGAGCAGCACTTGTAGCAGATATCATTTTCTCGAAGGAAGGCTTTGCGGTTCTCCAGGGACTTCTCTCTGAAGGTTCTGCATTTCAGAAGAGGATTTGGTCTCCGATGTAGAGGACACTGTTTGCTAGGATCCTTGTCTTCAGACTCTTTACTGATATATCTGGATGACCTGTGGAAGGAATCTGGAGGATACACACTAGTTTTGTGAACTGCAACTGATGTTTTGCGTGGGCTAGGTAGTATTGGGGTAGCACCTGATAGGGTAAAGGCAAAACTAGGATCGTTTCTGACCTTTGCTAGCTGGTGTACAAAGTCCACAAAAACAGATAATGGGGGAAATGGCACATTGTTCCGCTGTTTGTATTTGGAGCCATGGGTGACCCATTGTTCCTGCAGATTGTAAGGTAGCTTTTGAACTATGGGGTTAATGCCTCTGGCTGTCAAGGAAGGCAAGTCCCAGTAAGTCTCCTTCAGACTTGGCTACTTGAAGCTCCATTAATAAGTCACTCAGTTCTCTAAGTCTCTGGTAGCCCTTGATAGGTAATCTAGGGAAATCATCAATTCTTTTGAATAGTGCAGCTTCTATTGCTTCTGGCGAGCCATAACATTCGTCAAGTCTATCCCAGATCATTTTTAGGCCAGACTCTGGGTAGTTTATATTAATTGCTTTGATCCTTTTAGCATGTTCAACAGACTCATTTCCAAGCCATTTAATTAAGAGGTCTATCTCCTCACTATATGAAAGGTCTAAGCCTCTGATTGCATTTAGGAAGGAGGATCGCCAAGCTCTGAAGCTCTCAGGTCGATCATTAAACTTTGAAAGTCCTTGTGTTACTAGCTCTCATCGTGCAAGAAACTTGGCAAAGTCTAGTGTGTCCTGGTTAGCTCTAGGATGTGCTGTAGGTATATGAACATAGTGAGCAAGTGGTGTGTGGTCATACTTGCTAGGATTGTCTGTTTCCAGCCGGCTTGTGTCATGCCACTTTTGTCTGTAGGAGGCGCTGCCTTTGTTGTAGTTTACAGACTCAAACTCTTGGTGTGGGGGAGGGATGTCCCTCGTGGGTTCACCTTGTGTAGAATTCTCTTGCTTGTAAATTTGCGGTTTGTTGTTCACATGTGGTTGCACTGTACAGCGTGTTAGACTTTTTTCACTGATAAAGTCTGTTTGCATACCTTGTGCTTCTGGAGGGTTGCTACTCATTTTGGAGACTTGATGGACATATTCTGATGTGCATTGCAGTGGATCTTGGGATCCGAAGTCAAGTACATTGATGTTGCCTTTTATATCAGGGCGATCTGCAGTCTCCAAGAAGTCTGCTTCAGCAATGGCAGCTGCGGCTTCCTTTTCTGCAGCAAGCTTTTCCATAATTGCCTCTAAGCGTAATTTCTCTACTGTCATTTCTGCCTCCTGACGTGATTTCTCTGCCTCCAAACGTGATTTCTCTATTGTCATTTCTGCCTCCTGACGTGATTTCTCTATTTTCAATTGCATTTCTTGCTCTGCAAAGTTGGAGCGTACTTTCGCGGCTACAGCTTTTGCGCGGGCAATGATGGCTGCATTGGTGACAGATGAAGATTTTGAGGAACCACAGGTTTGAGACCTTGTTTTGTATGAAGGTGTCGTTTTCTGTGACATGATGTTGAGAGGTAGGTGTTTGACTGTATAGAGATCACTATATTGCAGTATACAGGTAACTTCATATACTGAGTGCCAGTTTCTGAGAAGTCAGAGTGTTGGCTCCTTTAAGGAGGTGCTTGACTATGCAGGAACTGCTTTATTGCTGAATCAGGATGGCTGCACTGACAATTTGTAGGTTTCTGTGAAGTCAAGTGGCTGTACTCCTCTTGCTGAGTGGCCACTGTGTTGCAGACTGTCTAGAAACTGCTGAGTTGTGCTATGCAGATAACTGAGTTGGCAGTGTAGCAGGTCTGTTAATCAGAATATATGTGTTCCACTTGCTGACAGCCAATGTTTTACTGTTCTGTCTTCACTATAATCTTCTCTTTAGCCTGAATATAATCAGACAGACAGCATAACCACTCCTACTTCAATGTTGTTTATTCAAGTAGTTAAGAAAGTTATAATTCAAGTGGTAAAACTGTAATACAGAAATAAGGAAATACATTTACAACATGAACAAATGTATTGTAATGCAAACATGAAAACACATGGCAAAAATGCATAACTAGGGAGCAATCTTACCATTGATGCTGTGCTAAGGGGAGAGATATACTGCACCTCTTGCTTCTTAGCATGGGATATCTAAAATGGATACTGTAGCTACCCATAGTGCATTGGTAATTAAACTACAGAGGCTCTGAGAGTTCAATTTTAGTTAATACCAGGTTGACCACTAGATGTAGTTTACACAGAATACATACATATGTAAATACATAACTGCTGAAGGCATAACAGGTCTGTATTTTTTAGAAAAAATGCTAAAATATGCTAAAATCTCATAAATTTGCTTATTTTTGTTCCTACATTATTATTAACCTCAAAAACACTAATTTCCAGTCAATTTTGACCACCTCACAGGTCACATATTATTTTCATACACTCTCGGGCAAAGACTGCAGTGAGCTGGCTGGATGTTAAGCAACGGCACAAACACACGGTAGTTCATAGAACATCTAGGAAACATTGTCACAGAGCAGTGACAAAAAAGAAAAGTGGTGCAAGTTGGAATTGTCATTGGGACCTCCCACCCACCCATTTTGTCAGGTTAGCTCACGAATAATTGAGTGAGATCCTGCTGTCTCAAAGAGTATTGGCTAAACTTCCCTGGGGGCGTGGAGTCTAACAAAATGGGAGGTGTTCACCAGGGATTCCCGCAAGGGAATATGGGCTTCTGTGGCTCCCACCTTGCAGGTCACGGCCCTCCAGGAAAGCTCCCAATGTGACAGCTAGAGAACAAGTTACATAGACTGATCCAGTTCGGACCTCAAATGGTGGTTACGAAGATTACCATTTATTATAAAACATTAATACAAGAGTTCAATGAAGACTTGAGTAATTTGCAAATGATGATCATGAAGACATGCAAGAATAGTAACTGTCAGCAACATTCATTAATACAAGCTGAACATGCAATAACAAGAGTCTCCATTAGTAGTAGAATTGAGGCACAGGAATCAACAAAGTCCAGACTCCGTTTTTACTCGGTTTTCAGAAAAAGCAAGCCCGAGCATCTCTAAAACAAACACATACTGTTTGTTCTGTTGCATGGATGTGGTCATTTTGGAGGCAGTCAGGTGATCTTTCCAGACCAACCAGATTCAGGAGCTGTGATAAGATGAACTGTGCAGCCAATAGTTGTTTGGTATACCCTATTTAAACCTTCTGCTGAGATCTGTTCATTGCCAGAACAACACACTTCTCTACTGAGGATAGGTTCTTGGCTCCAGGTTCCAGGTGTTCCTGCACTGTTGCTGATTCCCTGTGGTACAACATGATCATCTTCTGTGTACATCCTGCATTACCAACTATATATCACTTTGCAAGTATCCTGTATTTTAAACTGCATATCTTCTTTCAAGCATCCTGCATTACCCGGAGTTCATCAGTCTGCAAGTAGTTTGCACTTCCAAGCTGCTGATCTTCCGGCAATATTCTGCATTCAGCAAGAGCGCTTACCTCAGTAAGAACTTTGCACCATCTAGTATTTGTTCTGCAGTACCAGTGGCTTTACTGGTATCACCTGTTCTGTTGCTATGGCTGGCTCTGAGTTTCTAGGGCTTATTTCCATCTCTGTGTATCTGTCTGTGGGTTCCAGGTCTGTGGCTGCCACGCAGACCTGAGTTTGTCATTCTGTGTCATGGTTCTGACTTTCTAGTCCCTTCTCTAATTCCAGTTCGTTCTGTTCTGAGTTTCCGTATGTTTCCTATCTAAGTTCTTACTAGTGGGTTCCAGTACTGTGTGCCTGGCTACACTAGCCGGGATTGAGTTCCCACGAATAGTTCCAGTCAGTTATCACGCCTGAGTCCAGTTCAGTACTTAGGCACAGACTCCGGTCTTTTGATTTCTATACTGCTTGTGCTACTCTGAGTACTCTAGATGAGCAGAGAGATCATCAAGGCCTCTAGGTTCCGTTTCTGCTGCTCCAGCTAGACACAAGGGTCCCAAATCAGATTGAGAAATAGAGACGACCGTGACACAGGTGTTCAGTGTCGACTGGGGCATGAAGGGCCCACCGGGGGACTGCAATGCTAGGGGCCCACCAGAGGGGGTGTGGCCAGCCACCATAGAGGCGAGACCAGACACTGGAGGGGGAGTGGCCAGCCCACGAAGGACAGCTAGCACCATAGTGTAGTATATAAAAATGCAGTGTGAATATAAAGAGTGCACAGTCTTGACCTGCCCTTTAGATTGGGCAGAATAGTCACCAAAAATTGGGATTGTCCCACTAGAATCAGAACATTTGACAGACTGTCCTACCTGTTCTTGTCACCACCTGTGGCTGCTGGTTTCTTTAGTTGAGGCTTGTCTGGATCCTGGAATGTTGGGGGCCCTATTTGGAAAAAAAATGGGTACATTTAGAAAATTTCAAACAGCCCTGGCGTTAAATCAATAGGACCCACAATTAATACTTAGGCCTTCCTCCAGCCCCAACATTAAAATAATAGTATTCACATTTAATAAATAAATCTATCTCCCTCCTCCAAACAAGCCCAGCAATAAATTAATAGCATTTACGTATAATATATATACCTATTTCCCGCAACCGTCACTGCCATTAAATAATTCATATTCACATTTAATAAATAGACCTCATGCTCCTCAAACTTAGCCCCACATTCAATAAATAGTCCCCAAACAACCCCATCTAAAATGAATAGTCCCCACTATAATATTAAATGGCCCCAATATCATCCCACAAATAACCCATTAGTTAGCCACCACCTACCTCACACACATTACATTTCCACAAGCCTGCTGTGCCATCACACACACATTACTGTGTCCCTTCATCACCATACTGTGCCTCTTTATGAACACACTGCGCCATCCATGCTGCTTTTGCTCCCCCTTCTCCTGGCCCCCCTTTATCACACTCTGCCATGCTGCCTTGCCCCCCTTTCACACTCTGCCATGCTGCCTTGGCCCCCCTTCTCCCTCTGTCATGTCTGCTGCCTTGGCCCCCCTTCTCCCTCTGTCATGTCTGCTGCCTTGGCCCCCCTTCTCCCTCTATCATGTCTGCTGCCTTGGCCCCCCTTCTCCCTTTTCATGCCTGCTGCCTTGGCCCCCTTCTCCCTCTGTCATGTCTGCTGCCTTGGCCCCCCTTCTCCCTCTGTCATGTCTGCTGCCTTGGCCTCCTTCTCCCTCTGTCATGTCTGCTGCCTTGACCCCCCTTCTCCCTCTATCATGTCTGCTGCCTTGGGTCCCCTTCTCCCTCTATCATGTCTGCTGCCTTGGCCCCCCTTCTCCCTCTGTCATGTCTGCTGCCTTGGCCCCCCTTCTCCCTCTGTCATGCCTGCTGCCTTGGCCCCCCTTCTCCCTCTGTCATGTCTGCTGCCTTGGCCCCCCTTCTCCCTCTGGCATGTCTGCTGCCTTGGCCCCCTTCTCCCTCTGTCATGTCTGCTGCCTTGGCCCCCCTTCTCTCTCTATCATGTCTGCTACCTTGGCCCCCCTTTTCCCTCTATCATGTCTGCTGCCTTGGCCCCCCTTCTCCCTCTGTCATGTCTGCTGCCTTGGCTCCCCTTCTCCCTCTTTCATGCCTGCTGCCTTAGGCACGCACTTACCAGTGCAAAGCTCTGGCATCCTTCATTCTTGCTCCTCTGGGCGGCTGGATAACAGGACCTCCTCATCGCCGTCTCTTCATTCCCCTGCTGAAACTGAAAAACACACTACCGCGCAAGTGCAGAGAGCTCAGATGCAATGTATGCAATTCTACCTCTTACAGGAACAGACAGAAACTGGGCTCGAAGAAAATAATTGTGTTATTTGTTGACCTGGCCTGCCTCTTTTAGCTGTACATGGCTGAAAAGACTTTCTAGAAATGTTACCAAACTACCTAGAATACAATTATTCAGGCCTATAAATACAAGCTTCTTTAAACTGTTGTCTAGATGACAAATAAGGAAAATGTATTGCTTTTCTATCCTAAGGCAAAATATTAGACATACCTGCACCTGCTCTCCCTCTTCATTCCCATAGAAATTATTGAAAAACAATTATTAAAGTAATTCTATCGTTTTAAAATAAGCATTGCCCAATCAATTGTATGTGTATCCAAAGCACATGGTGGTTTATTTTAGCAGATGTAAATAGTCAACAATTCAATACATTATTATATTATGATACAGTACAGTACAGCACAGCCAATACCAAAAGATAAGTACATACCAATGCAATCGCTTGCGCATGCTGCGCACCCACCGGACCCGATGGACAATATTCTGTATAGAATATTGTGTCAGAGTTGACTGAGGCCCCAGTGAGATGCAACTAATATATATACAGTCAGTGTTTCATTGTGAACAATAGAGATGACGTAGATTGTTTCTATAGGTCCAGACGTTGGGTGGGTCCAGGCCAAACAGGTAATAGGTTGATTCAATCTAAGGAATCCAAAGGTGGGGGTCTTCTCTCCAGGGGGTCTGCTCCTTTTCATAGCCAGTATCATACAAAGGTTTTACTCTCTAATACCAATAACTAAAGTATGCAATGTGCGATCTCTTCGCCGACTGCACCGGACAGCTGCTGATGATTAGGGCTTCAATATGATATCAGGCATGACACCTTTCCTATTACCTAAACCTTTAATAACACTACAATGTACATATAATCAACATATATATATATATATATATATATATATATATATATATATATAGACTAATAATAAACCGAATACTATCTGCTCCTGAATTACAGTGTAACAGAACCAATATGAAATTATATAAATAACTAACTGTTGTAATGCGAGTGTGTGCGTGCGTATTTTACCGTGCGAACGCACCACGTCACGTAACACGTGGCGTACGCTTCGCAATACGCACGGCAAACCAATATTAAACCAATATACTTTCGTTCATCCAATTATACGACTTTGACAGTCCACCCTTTGATAGTACAATAAACTATCACCTTAAAGATGTTATAAGCAGGATCTCAGTACCACGTTTCATTGTTATGTAATACAAATCCCCCTTGGTGTATGTCCACGCTGTTTGTAGATCTAAACAAGTTATCATGAGAGAGAGTCTTAATCCTCTAAACGACTTCTTCTTTTACTATAAACCGTACACTTCTGGAGCTTGGAGATAACCTTTTGTATGCCCTTCAAGGGTGCAATAAAACACTTAATACATTATTTGGAAAGGTACATGGTACAGTAGAACGTGTATCAGCTATACAGAATTCTCTACTACGGTTCTTCAAGTTTAACAGGTTCTTCTGTCCAACGCATGTCTTTAAGCTCAGAATACATTTAAACACTTCATGTTCATCAATAGCATCATCCTATGTCTATCAATAATGTCATATGCAATCTCCTTCAGCTTGCGTTAATATACACACATCTAATAATGTCACCAGTTCTTTTCATCAACACTTGTGGGTGGGCTATTGTCTGTTCGTTCTTCCCAGTCTCCCAATACTCAGATTTAACAGTGATCGGCTTGTAAAGCATTGGGAGACTTCAGACTGAGGGACCTAGGTGTCCTACTTTTTCCCCTAGTGACCTCCCACCCATAGTTCGGGTACCTCAAGAATATTTAGTGGAAAGAGAACTAATCCTACTTGATATAATCACTGAGGCACGCGTGAGCACGCCCAGCACTTTGTTTGGTCTAAAACCTTACCCTCCCAAGAATGATAATCATTCTCAAGGATGCCTGCTCATTGTCCGAATATTACTGGACTGGCATCGCTGGGTGTGTCTCCTTTTTTTTTAACTATGGGGTCGCCGTACTTACGGACGTAATGCTACTCAGACAATAGCCCCTCGCACTTTCTCCAAGCTTTCTAAATTTTTCTTTACCCCTGAATTGAATAGAGTAATTGACTGGACTGATTATGCTACTAACTTCTTTCTCCCCAATACCTCCTTATCATTACCCGAACCAGTCTCTGTCACCTGCTAATAATCGAAAGAATTAACCGCCCTGAGAAGAAAATGCAATGAGAGAACACAAAACAGGAAAAACTACAACTTCATGCTGGACAACAGTCTTAGCCTTTGGCTCAGGTGCTACTAACTGCATTCGAGGCCTTCCAGTACAGACTCATGAGTGCCCTTGGACCCTTCTCTGAGTGTTGGCCCCTCTGCAGTGGGTGGTATGGGCACCAGTGTGTCTCTGCTACCCTTAAAGCCGTGAGGCTGGTAGCCTACACCTGGTACCTGTCTGGCAAATAACCTAAGCTTAAGAAATTACTGCTCCACAACTTACTCTCCTGATCCAACATCCTGACAGTTAGTGTGACCTTTCAGGAAACAGTGTTTTGGACGTTCTCGGTTGCTGTCTCACTATTTACCTTCTCTCAAGGTCTAACCTAGCCTCCCAGTTACAATCTCATCTCACGAGGGGTCAAGAACATTTCAAAAACTGACAGGTTAGGAGTCTGCCCAGGGGTGATCTCTTGGTAGCGGGAAAGGACTAGTGGCACTTCAATCAAGTTCCAACTCTTTTTCTATTCAATTCATTCTACCGAGTACCACTACTTTATGTTCACACTGGTTTATGGCTAATTGAAAGTATGTGATTTGTTACCACTACTCATACATTATACATCTATTATCAATAACATGAATACCCCTATCATCTATTTTAACTCTAGGACTATCACATTGAATAACAAAAGCTTTGAGTATGATACAGTAATACATTAGACACATTTCAATACACCTCTACCTAGACACATTTTATTGGTACACCTGTGTATACTTGAGGATCCTGCATGGTGGTAATTGGATGACGTGTATTTGTTTTACCTGGGGGAAAACCCATCAGCAGGAGGGATATGGGATGGCTCTATTGGTCTACCTTGTCCATCTCTCCAGAGTCCACCAGACTCCTCACCACATCTCTTCACCTTCCAGACAGTTTATCCCTCGGGTAACACAAATCTTCCTATATTAACCAATATGTGTATGCGTGCATGTGTGTGTGTGTTTTTAAAACTAAAACAATACAACGAGAAACAAACAAAACATAGATTTGTTAGCTGTCACATAAAACCCTGCTGTCTATTTGACAGCTATGTTCTCCCTGGTGTGACAGCCCTGTATGGTTGTGCGTGTAAGTGTGGACCTTACTAGCAGCTACTTCAGTTGGTAACTGTGTCACTGTATAAAGTCCTCTATGTAGTGTCCTAATCATGTGCTGGTATTGCTATAAAACGATTTCTCAGTCACCTCAACATCGCCCTCTAGACTAGAAAAATGCTAAAGACCAATGTATATCAATCGATTTTCCCTCTGCCAACTCACATGTCATTCTCAGTACCTCATATTCAGCTACTTGACTAAGTGGGAAAGGCAAAGAGGTCTCTTTCTATAACACTTTCTTCAAATATAACAGTATCCAGTACATGCCTGTCTAACAGTGAAAATTATAAAACATGAAAATTCTACATTTTCTAGGGTTTCACATTATGTCGTATCTTGTGGTAAAAATCCTACTCCAATGTTCTACACAGAGATGCATATCTGTATGCCTATCCTCTAGCAATCTCCTGTCTCCACCCTTTGTGCATCCATAAAAAGGCACATTTTTGTACAGGAGGCACGAGCCAAAACAAAAAACAAAACAGATATGCAATCTATAACACATGAATCGTATTTCCACAACAGAACCTTTCTGCTTAAAATCAGCAGTTTCTATACACATGAAAACAAAACCCCTGACTGTTTCTGTAACTTATGTCAATCTAGTGTGTGTATCTCTGAATTTGTCTTATGTAAAAACATAAAAATATGTTTTAGCCCCATTGTTGAGACTGTGTCTGATTTTATCTCTACCAGAGCAGAGAGAGAGAGAGAGAGAGAGGGGGGGGGGGGGGCGGGAGAGAGAGAGAAGTAGAGAGAGAGAGAGAGAGGGAGAGAGAGAGAGAAGTAGAGAGAGAGAGAGAGAGAGAGACTAGCGTTTGTGTAAAGAATGAGAAATAGGAAAGCAATGAATGAATGGAATACAAAGGTTTGAATACAAACATACATGTAGAAAGGGAGATTTTTACAACAAAATGACAGCTGGATTGGACTCTGACTCTATGGGGAAATGGCTGTATTCATTCCACTGTTCCCCTTAGCTATTTGCTAACTATGACCCCTCCCCATACTTGACTAGGGGTTCTTAACAGTGCAATCCAGTGTCGTCCGTCATTTGTTCATTAAGAACTCGGTATCTCATTGACTACATACCTTTTCAACGGACTTTTCTAACTTATAATAGAGAAATGTAAAAATGTACTCTTAGTGACTCATATTTTCTCTGACATACATAAAACGATATTTTGGAGCAAAGTATGTACATACTTCATTGTTGGATAATGATTCTCAGCCAAACAAATTATCATGAGTCACTGCAGCCTAAAACAAAAGAGTGTTCCAATTGTCTATTGTTAATTAGTCTTTCAAGAGTAATTCTTCTATTTCTCTATCTCACCCCTTTTAAACACTTGTCTATACTTCTTTTGTGTCCCCTCTATCTGTAAAAAGAAAAACAAGATAGTTATCTTAAAACAGCAAACACAACAAACATTTCTATTCTTTGCCGTCGGCTAGCAATTTAGGAAAACAAACATGTGACAACATAAAACGAACAAACAAAATCAACAAAGATTACTTTTAAAAAAAATAAGTTTCTTTCTACATTTTGCACCTTAATGCTCACCACAGATTAACTCTAGAGTCGGCTATATTTCTCCCCCAGGAATTGGCTGCTATGAGGTGCACAGGAAACTGTTGAGAAGTCTCCGAGACTTGTGTGCGCCGTCTCTGTGGGTGTCTATGTGATTCCCCCTTAGATGGGCCAAGTCTCTTTGCTTCCACTCTTGTCATTGTACAGTCCTGTGCTTGGTGTCCCATTTTAGTGCATCTAAAACACTTTCTCAACTCATGTTGTTTCTCTTCTTTTTTTACAATCTCTTGCGAAATGGCCTTCTTCGTTACACTTAAAACACCTGATTTTTCTATGTTTCTTATTATGTGGGTTGTATGCTGGTGGTCGTGTGTGCAATCCCTCTAGTGCTGGGATACTTACCATCATTACCCTATCACTTAGTGCTTTTTCCTCTTTACATATATTTTTATCATGTCCTATAGCTGACTCCCTGAGAACACTTACAGTGATTCCTTTCCAGTTTGGTAATGAAGTTTGCACCCTTCTTTTCAAGTTTTCCCTGAGGCCATCCATTAGAACTTTAACAGCAACCTCCCTGTAATATACATTATCTTTTATGTCTGGTACCCCAGTATATTTGACCATCTCCATCAGAGCCCTGCAAAAGTAGTCTGTTGCATTTTCACTATCTTTTTGCTGGATACTAAAAATTTTACTCCAGTCCACTATCACTGGGAAATATATGGCCAACTGTGTGATTATATTTCTAATATTGTCCTGATTATCATCCTCGGTTAAGGATTCATCCTCCTCCAACATACAATCATTAATGAACTTTTGTATATCAGTATTGAGAGGAAGACAGGCCTTCAATAATACTCGCCAATCTTTATTAGTTGGCTCATACACATTACCATAATATCTAATAAACTGCTGACATTTGGTCAAATCTTTCCTAGGATCAGGGAAATCAGACAAAATTGAAAATGTTTCAGACCTAGTGCATGGATCATGCTTTGCTACATGTTTTAAGGGAACTATTCCTGTCTGCTTTCCCATTGGGAACTGCTGCTGTGCAGACAGGATGTAAGTCTACCAGGTCACTAAAACTAGTTGCTGAAATTGCTGCTGCAGTACAATGGATGTCTCCCCCTGTGTTAACCTTTTCATTATTCTCACCACTTTCAGCAGCTGCCCCTGCTGGTGGGACCGTTCCTCTTCTTTTTCCTGAAACATTACTTTTAACGTTACTTAAAACAACATACAACTTACTAGTTACAGTTTTTACATTTTTGGTATTGGCTGTACTTCCCGCCCCAACCGAATTTATCGGGGGCGTGTTTGCGCTCAGTTCGCCACGCTTTGCAACGCACACTTCCGGAATGCTTGTTTCCGGTACGCTTACTTCCGCTGAACACGTGTTTTTCTTTACACTCACTTCCGCTGTGCGTTCGCTGCTCTGCCACGTGTTACCTTCCATTTGCCACAATTTTAAACAGTCATCATGTTCAATTCTCGTTTTTGTTGATTTAATCAACCGCACTTTATCTCTAACATTATTTAACACCTCTGATTCAAGAGTACCTATGTTTGGGAAAGGTTTCACACACTCCAGGGTCATCTTGACCCATTTGTCGCAGTATGCTGTTGCATACGCACCATATTTATTAAACATACGGAACCTTGCGGAATCAATTGGTCCTTCCTTAAGCAGCACAACATCAGCCATCTCTAGCGTTTGCTTAGCACCCATTGTGAAAACAACCTATTTCTCAATGCTACGCAAAAAAAGACTTTTTACCTGTTCTCCTTTCAAACAGAACTTACTAGAGATTTTTTATCCGTGGACGGTTTCACAGGCTACCCCCACGCACCTCCTAACCCAGAAATATCACTATGGACAACAGAAATATCAGCTCCTCGATATCCTGGCTCTCCACAAAATTCTGTTGAGTATTACTGAACTGGTAGTACCGGGGTTTTATACCCGTTTGTACCAGCGTAATTCCTCTCAGCCGTTCAACCCAAGTCACAAGCACGGTTGTACAACCATGCGGTCCGATCGCACCGCTTAGCAATACTAACTATTACTAAACTTTGCGATTACTCTTGGGGAGAAAGTTTCCAAAAGCTTTTTAACTGTTCTCTTTTCAAACAGGGATTTTGCTGCCAGTATACCTGCCTTGTATACTACCTCGGTTGCAAGCCCGCCTCGTCAAGCGGCAACCGATATCCCTGTCTTTTTGACAGTAAATCAACTTTCACTTCAAAATCATACAATCACCAAACATATACACCTTAGTTTTCTGCACAGAAAATAACTTTCCCAAACAATGGCACTATCTTTTCAGAGACTTTACCATGTGCTTACAGTATGCACATATTAACTATCAAAACTATTGTTCAACCACGTGGCAAATCTATCGGAAGTTCGCGTACGCACAGCAGGAAATACACATACGCTCAGCAATGCGATACACTTAAAACATAAAACGACAATAAAAAGAAACATTTTTCTTTCTTGTCCCTAGATTCTAATTAGCGTTCCTTCAGTCTATGCAACAACGGACATTCGGTTTCGCAACACACAGTGAACCACAGGTCTTAGACGTATTACGTTCTTTCCTGCTTTATACGACGCGTCCGTCCATCCACCCTTTGTTGAGGAACCGAATATCGTAAGCGTTGCATACCTGCCGGTAACGTAACTCCTAACTCAAGAGCCCCCAAATTATTAAAGTAATTCTATCGTTTTAAAATAAGCATTGCCCAATCAATTGTATGTGTATCTAAAGCACATGGTGGTTTATTTTAGCAGATGTAAATAGTCAACAATTCAATACATTATTATATTATGATACAGTACAGTACAGCACAGCCAATACCAAAAGATAAGTACATACCAATGCAATCGCTTGCGCACGCTGCGCACCCACCGGACCCGATGGACAATATTCTGTATAGAATATTGTGTCAGAGTTGACTGAGGCCCCAGTGAGATGCAACTAATATATATACAGTCAGTGTTTCATTGTGAACAATAGAGATGACGTAGATTGTTTCTATAGGTCCAGACGTTGGGTGGGTCCAGGCCAAACAGGTAATAGGTTGATTCAATCTAAGGAATCCAAAGGTGGGGGTCTTCTCTCCAGGGGGTCTGCTCCTTTTCATAGCCAGTATCATACAAAGGTTTTACTCTCTAATGCCAATAACTAAAGTATGCAATGTGCGATCTCTTCGCCGACTGCACCGGACAGCTGCTGATGATTAGGGCTTCAATATGATATCAGGCATGACACCTTTCCTATTACCTAAACCTTTAATAACACTACAATGTACTATAATCAACATATATATATATATATATATATATATATATATATATATATATATAGACTAATAATAAACCGAATACTATCTGCTCCTGAATTACAGTGTAACAGAACCAATATGAAATTATATAAATAACTAACTGTTGTAATGCGAGTGTGTGCGTGCGTATTTTACCGTGCGAACGCACCACGTCACGTAACACGTGGCGTACGCTTCGCAATACGCACGGCAAACCAATATTAAACCAATATACTTTCGTTCATCCAATTATACGACTTTGACACAAGTCAGAGCGAGCAGCTCCTGTATGACAGGGCAGTGGGAGCCCCAAGGAGGACTCACTGGACTGCAATGTTTAAAAAGAGGAACTTTTCCAATAAGGAGACCGGCATTGTCAAGATGCCGACTCCCACACTGACCCCACTGCTGCTACTCAAGGGTAGACAGGAAGTGTCCCATTAAAAGCCACACCTGCATAAGAAAAGGTAAGCCCACAACACACATCAAAGTGACAAACAACTACTCTACTCCTTACTCAGCTAAGAAAGGGAAAAAAAAAGTGTGAATGATGTTACCTTATATACCCTCCAGATGTGTTTCTTTTTTCCTGTCTCTACTTGGCTGATTAGGAGAGTTAACCTATTGTAAGGGCTGCCATGAAGCATGTAAAGAAACAAAAGTTTTCTCAAGCACCACTTGGTGAAGGGAAGACTGCAGAAAACACAAATTCTTGTATCTTTTGTACTGTAAGGACATTTATGTTGGAATTTATGCTGCATTCCATACATCAACTTCCTTGGAAATTGGAAAGTATAGAAATTCTCAGGAGACTGATTTATTCATCACTTGGTGAATGAGTTCAGGCAATGCTGATGTCTGACTGTGGAGGAAGCTGTTCTACATGTGGAACTTGTACATGATATGACTGTTCCCTAATTTGTGCACCTTAAAACAGGCACTCGAAGCTTATCTATTCCTCAAAGCCTACCAGCCATCCACCTAACTTTCTCTCCATGCTTCATCTCCTCACCTTTATCTTCCCTTATCTCGCTCCTCGCTCCTCTTGCACTTGATCCCCTCCTCCGACTCCCTTTGTGCCTCCTGTCTATTTGCCCTCCATTTCGGATGTAAGCTCTTCCCTCCTATCTCACAACCTATTCGTCTGCTTCACCTTTACATTACTACCAATGTTTGGAGCTTTTGGAGTACTGGTATTATTTCTTTATTGTTCTGTATTGTTTTCCCTGCATGGCCCACTGTCTGTATTCTGTATGGTGCTGCAGAAATCTTGTGGCTACCCTATTAATAAAGGATTATAATAATAATAATAAGAAAAACTTTGGGTGGATCTGTTGATGATCCTGCCTTCCAACAATATTTAAGGAAAACGCCCTTTTGAGATGTGTGGTCCTTTGACATTTTTGACAGTTTTTTTCCTCCATAAATGTCTACTGTTCTAAAAGATATAATTAAAATATTATTTTTTAATATCTGATTTTTTTTAAAAAATATATCCTATTATTATATTCTATGAAATGAACAAACATTGATACTGCACACTAAAAAAATCCCTAATACTGTACATTAAACAAGCATTGTTTTAATGTGCAGTAAAAATTGTTAAAAGGATTATTGGTACCACACATTAAAAAAGCAAAGATGTTGCATATTAAACCGATAACTGAAGCCCCCATGTAAAATAGCATTCCTATCAGACATTAAAACTAGCATTGCTACCACACATTAAAACTAGCAATAATAACACACATTAAAAATAGAATTCAACACCCCAATGAAAACTAGCATTGTTTACAGACTTTGAAACAACAATTGATAAATCTCATTTAAAAATCACTGATATCATACATTAAAAACAAACATTGATACTGCACATTAAAACAAGCATTAATTCAACACATTATAACAAGAATTGATACAGCACATTAATAACTAGAGATATGCGCTGATCTCCGTGCTTTGGTTTGAATGTGGTTTTGGTTCTAAAACATCTTCGTGCTTTTGATCGGGATTTAATTAAAAATTGTGAGAAATAGGTAAAATTATGTGATTTTGAGTAGCTTTTGCGCCTCTATTTCTATTTATAGCATTAATATTCATTTCCAGTAAATTTCAATCTATCTTCTAATGATCCCTTCACAGCTGTCCAAATTTTCCCCAATTTTGGCCCAAGTCTCCAGCGAGCTGTCTTTAAGAAGGATTTTGTAGCTTTGCCATAATTGCATTTGCTTTGTCCGATTCAATTAAAAAAAGAATTAACCAGTCTATATGGTTCTCTAACTCCATCATATAACGTAAATCGTCAGCCTTCATATTTCCATCTATACATGTATTCTTTGCCAGTGCCAAATTCTGTCCTTTTAAATTCTCAGAATGTGGACTTTCAGTTGCATTGTCTTCTCAAGACAGATGTTTTTGGCAACCGAATCTGCATTAACGTCAGTTATACAAACTTTTGTGGGAAGGCCAACCATTAACCTATCTGAACTGTCTGTTTTACATTTTTTTTCCCCACTAAAGTAACATATATACTGTATATTATTTATACAGTCCATATTTATATACATTCCATGCTTATATACCTGGGTCTTCGGGACTGACTCCGCCGCAAGTCTATGCCAGACCCCTTTTTCTCGGGGTTGTGCAAAGTGAGGGTTCCAGTCCCATCACCACTGTATTTTCAGGTCACCTACCGGCCCTGTCACCCGGAGACATAAGCACCTCAGGCTCCAAACATCACCGGCCTTCCAGCATGAGACCAAGGAGATCCCGCCCATTCAGGATGTTCCGAACCAACCATACTAGGTCCGATACAACACTTGGGCTTAGCCAAAAGGATGAATCAAGATTGAAATTTTAATCTCTTACTAAACATGGAAACTGCATGTAGATATACATGGTAACTGGCAAATATATCAGAGTTCCCTTTTTTAATTTACTCGTACCAAAAACGAACACTTATATGTAAAACAAGGTATTTGAAAGCTCTGCTTTTGGCTACCAATGAATGCTCTACCTATCGAGAAGTGCATAGCACTAGTATTTGTATTTTTTTTAAGCATGGGTGCAGGATACCTTTGTCTACCTGCTTTTATGTATGTTTAACTCCATTCATACCATGGTCCATCCAATGACCTCTGCCTGTTACTGTAGTTTCACTGTCTATTATGGACGCCCTGAAATGTTCAAAATGTATTGTGTGAATAGTCTTTGAAGTTTGTAGTATGGGCGCAGGCCATCTTCATTCATTTACACTAAATTTTGTTGTTGTTAATTTATCTAATTAAATTAATTTATTATCCTTGCAGACCCTATACACTACACTCCACCCTACAAGTCCCCATGTTTGACTTACAAGGGCAGCACTATTCCCCACATCTACCTGACTTGTAACATAAAAAAACACTTAAATAAAATAAGGTATTTAAAAGCTCTGCTCTTGGCCTCCAATTAATGTTTTGACAATCAAGAAGTGCATAGTCAGTCATGAAAAGTTTTGAGAATAACACAAATATTATTTTTCATAAAGTCTGCTGCCTCAGTTTTTATGAAGGCAATTTGCATATACTCCAGAATGTCTTGAAGAGTGATCAGATGAATTGCAATTTATTTCAGTCCCCCTTTGCCATGACAATGAACTTTATCCCAAAAACAACATTTCCACTGCATTTCAGCCCTGCCACAAAAGGACCAGCTGACATCAGGTCAGTGATTCTCTTGTTAACACAGGTGAGAGTGTTGATGAGGACAAGGCTGGAGATCACTCTGTCATGCTGATTGTCATGGTAGTGCTTGAATTCATTGTTCTTCCTCTGTTAACCATGGTTACCTGGAAGGAAACATGTGCAGTCATCATTACTTTGAACAAAAAGAGCTTCACAGGCAAGGATATTGCTGCTAGTAAGATTGCACCTAATTCAACCATTTATCGGATCATCTAGAACTTCAAGGAGAAAGGTTCAATAGTTGCGAAGAAGGCTTCAGGGCGCCCAAGAACGTCCAGCAAATGCCAGGACCATCTCCTAAAGTTGATTCTGCTGTGGGATCGGGGCATCACCAGTGAAGAGCTAGCTCAGAAATGGCAGCAGGCAGGTGTGAGTGCATCTGCACGCGCAGTGAGGTGAGGATGACCTGGTGTCAAGAAGGCCAGTAAAGAAGAAACTTCTATCCTGGAAAAACATCAGGGACAGACTGATATTCTGCAAAAGGTACAAGAATTGGACTGCTGAGAACTGGGGTAAAGTCATTTTCTCTGATGAATTCCCTTTCAGATTATTCGGGGTATCTGGAAAAACATTTGTCCGGAGAAGGAAAGGTGAGCGCTACCATCAGTCCTGTGTCATGCCAACAGTAAAGCATCCTGAGACCATTCATGTGTGGGATTGCTTCTCAGCCAAAGGAGAGAGCTCACTCACAATTTTGCCTAAGAACACAGCCATGAATAAAGAATGGTACCAAACATCCTCCAAGAGCAACTCCCAACCATCCAAGAACAGTTTGGTGACGATCAATGTCTTTTTCAGCATAATGGAGCACCTTGCCATAAGGCAAAAGTGATCATTAAATGGCTCGGGGATTAAAACAAAGAAATTTTGAGTCCATGACCAGGAAACTCCCCAGACCTTAATCCCATTGAGAACTTGTAGTCGATCCTCAAGAGGCGGTCAGACAAACAAAAACCCACAAATTCTGACAAACTTCAAGCATTGATTAGGCAAGAATGGGTGGCCAGCAGTCAGTATGTGGCCCAGAAGTTGATTGATAGCATGCCAGGGCGAATTGCAGAGGTCATCAAAAATAAGGGTCTCCACTGCAAATATTGACTCTTTGCATAAACTTAATGTAATTGTCAATAAAAGCCTTTGGCACTTATGAAATGCTTGTAATTTTACTTCAGTATACCATAGTAACATCTGACAAAAAATTCTAAAAACACTGAAGCAGCAAAGTTTGTGAAAACCAATACATGTGTCGTTCTCAAAACTTTTGGCCATGAATGTACTAGTCTTTGAATTTTTAGTATAGGTGCAGGCCACCTTCATCTATTTACTTTTATAAATGTCTAATTCTATTTCTTCATACCACTTTCCATCCAATGACCTCTGCCTTTTTCTGTAGCATTAGTGTCTATTATGGATACCCTATGTGAAGATACCGGGTATATCTGGCCCAGTGCTACCCAGTACCTTCTAGGATTCATATGGTCACTCAGGCAAAATGCAGTTATAAAAATACAACAGTATATTTATTGTCATACAAATCACACTACAATATTATGTACACACAGTAAATAAATGCCAGCCAGATTTACCACATCATCTGTCCCTTACCCCAATAACTTAAGGAGATATAGTCACCTGCTGTCCAGACTTCATGACCCATGGATCCCTCTCAGCTGCATATATAGTCTCGAGTTGGAAAACGACAATTCAAAACTCCATCTTGCACCTTCCTGAATGAAATCCAAGCATGAACACCCTTCCCCCCTGGAGTTGTTCCTTATATATCACAGGTCTAATTTCCACAGTCTTTCTTCTCCCTGGGCAAACCCCTGTGTCTATTCTACTTAACCATTGGTCAGTGCTGGACTACGGGGGGGGGGGGGGGTTGGACAGGGGAGTGAAGATGAGCTGTCCTTCCAGAGAACCTCCCCTGTTAGATAGCTTCTCTCTGGACTAGCCTGGTGAGAACAATGGACACTAATTACTCCAGCACTTGGCAACCTGATCCATACCCACAATCCCCCTGGCTTCAGCTTAAGGACAATGAATAGCAACCTTACTTCAAGTTATCAATATACAATAAACAATATACATATGTACACTGAATTACAATGTCCCCTTAGCCACATGTTATTGGACAATGCAGTTGTAGTCTGGTGAGCTGGGGAACAAACAGCATGGGCTATAAAAAGTACTATAATCCACATTATGTGAGAAATGAGACATGCTCACAGGGTTATCAAACTCATTTCGTCACACCCTATTATGTTTCAAATTGATTGTGTTCGTAGTCTTTGAAGTTTTTTAGTATGGATGCATGCCACCTTTGTCTATCATCATCATTTATTTATATAGCACCAGGAAATTACATAACACTTTGCAATTGGTTATCCATCTACTTGTCTAAATATATACTGATACCGATGTCCATCTAATGATATCTGATTTTTACTGATTTTTCACTCTTCATAATGCATGCTGTTTGACATTCCAAATGTAGTTCTGTTTTTCTGTTTCATTTATATAATGGGCTTGCTTCAGTTGGTGGCATGACAGATGACATTTTTTTGCAGCCACTGCAATGTTTTACATGCAGTCGCTGAATGTCGGAAAAGCCCCCAAAATTTTAAAAGAAATAAATCTAATTGTTTTTTGGGTGCTGCTGCTAATAGTCATACAGCAAAAGCACACTGTTTCACCACTAAATACTAGTTAGTTCAGAATGATGTCTAACTCATATAGCACTATATATGGAAATATTGATCTGCAAAGTATTCAACCTTCTTGATCTCTGGAGAACTAAATTGCATTAAAATAAATTACAATCATTCACAGCTATTCTATTCTTTCCTCTGTCCCTTGCACCTGTAGTTTAAATGAGATTTCAGAGCAGCCAGAACACGAGGGAGGGTTATATATAGATGATATCTTTTCAAAACTCACAAGATCCAACATTTTCCCGGAAATTACATTTTGCCTCATTTTCAGATCCGATTTCCAGGTGAGCCAAGACTCAGTTTCACTGAAACCCCAAATCCGAGATATGTTGGATTTCTCTGAATCCAAACTGCTCATCTCTACTATTAATAACCATTGGACCAGTGCCGTATGAAAGCTAGCATTGATACAGCACATCAAAACAAGCATTGATACTGCACATTAAAAATACTATTGAAACAGTAAATTAAAACAAGCACTGGACCCTCCATCCCCATTAATTGTAACATTGAAACCAATCATTGAAAAACAAGGATACTGCATATCAAAACTAACATTGAAACCCCACATTAAAAAAATACATTAATACATATACATGTCTAAACCTACATGAAAGATAAAGTATAGTCACAAAAAGCAGGGCATATCTATGAACGGAAATGACTTGAAATAGGTCCCAGGTGCAGCCACAGAGGAAACCTAAAATACCAAGGGGAGCAACTATAGCAAAGTAATAACTGCATATACCCCCCCAACTATCATACAATCAAAAACCTCCTAGTGTGGTTGAGGTTTTGTCACGAGTGCTTTTAATGCTCTTTCTTACAAATGTTATTTGTTATTGCAGTGAATTCCCATCAAGAAGAATCGAAGGGTCACCAACCAGAAGTCTGGATTCATAACAGGTAGTATGTTTAAAGCAAAAGTGAAAAAGAATCAATAAAACTCTTGATGCGTTTTTCTTTGAGCAAGAAAGAATGAATTCAGCCCCTCCTGAAGACAATAAATAATTTGGTCCTAAACATTGACAGGGTCGGGTGGGAGGGTATCCTGAATCCACATATGCATGGTGCTTTTTTTTTGACAACAGCCTAAATAATCAACAATAGTTGTTTATATCCTTGGTCATTTTGAGTGATGCAGGTGTTATTCCAAGTTTTGCCCATTCTGGTGTCAGGGGAATATAGTTGCGTAATGTAGTGGAGGCATAGTGTTAAACCTGCCTCCAGAAATGTTTAACATATGGGCAGTCTCACATACAATGATAAAAAGAGGCTTCATTAGCTTGATATTTGTGGCATACATACTGAAATCAGAGAGGCTGACTACGAACCAACGCTATGGAACTAAATCAAGATAGTTAGATCAATCTGGGGTGATAAGGATTCCAAAATATTGCTTACACAATAATGGCATGAATTATTGCAAATTTATTTGTATATGATAGTTCAAATTTCTCCTAGATCAGGGCTATTATAAGTGGTTTCTTAAAGAGACATTAAGGGTTATGTGATGCCTCTTGATTTCCGTTGGTTGAATGGATAAAATCCTGTCCATTTTGAAAATCTGGATTATTTAGAAACTGTATAAGTATAAGGAATGGTGGTTATTGAGCTTTATAATGTTTAAAGTGCCAAAACTTCCAGACTGTCATTAAAAGTGGGTTATCCACTAGCTTTTCAGGGATTTCCTGTTTATGTAGATCAGGGGTGTCCAACCTTTTAGCTTCCCTGGGCCACATTGGAAGACGACGAGTTGGTTTGGGCCGCACATAAAATACACTAACACTAACGATAGCTGATCATCCTAAAAAACATAGAAAACATAGTTAACATATATATGATCAAAAAAGTGATAATATATATATATATATATATATATATATATATATATACACATATATATCACTTTTTTTTAAAATCCCCCTATACTTACCTTTCAATCGCCCTGTTCAAAAAATCCTCTCTAGTTATTATACTATAATCACTTTTTGTATTGTTTCGATGCAATATCAATAAAGTGCATTTAAGCCAGGCATTGTATATCAGGGTGCCCTGACCAGGCCTGTGGTACCTGACATATACACCACTGTGACCCCAAATTGTGACCTGTTTTGCTAATTACACCACTATGTTAGTTAAGGGATAACAACTTATAATGTTATAATGGGCCAAAGAGAATAATATATAATGCCCCATTAATATTACAAGTAGAAGTATTTAGCAGGGAGATAAGGTCCATGATGCTCCAGGACCAGGTGACTTTTATTCACTGGTCAGCGTCCCTTGAAATAATAAAAAAATCCCCCTTAACTTACCTTTTAATCGGCTTGTTCTCCTGTCCTCTTCTCTTCTTTTCTCCAGTTCTCTGCTGCTGATTGTTCTTCTTGTGCGGGTGACTCCTCTGTGCTGCGTTCCGCAATGGATGTTGGGCGTGATGATATCACGCCCGACATTCACTGCGAGCGCCGCACAGAGGAGGAGACAAGGGAGGGAGCCGGAGCACCAGCTGACGTGACCGCGTGACCGCAAGGTAAGTATTTTCTTCTTTATTTATGCAGGATTATTTTTTTCCATTAACAGCGCTGCCCCCTTGCCACAACCAAAACTCCTGCTGGGCCACATTTACAGGCGCGCTGGGCCGCATGCGGGCCGCGGGCCGCGGCTTGGACAAGCCTGATGTAGATGGAGAAATGAGATCAAGTGTATATTCAGCAAGAATGATAATTCCAATTCATATTTGACATAAGTGTTTGTTTCCTGTATCAAATCTATAATATATCATAGTGTCCCTGTATAGTTATATAGTTTTACATGAAGGAAATTGATATGCCCTTCAGATGGGCTCTGCCTAAATTTAAAGAGTCCAATCCTAGGCTTTTAGCCTCCCAAATGCATTGTTAAGATTCTTTGTTAAGTAACTGTTCATCCTTTACTAACAATAGAATGGGAAGCATTTGTAACAGATACAACAATTTAGGGAAGACTATCATCTTCGCAAGCTTGCCTGCTCTAGATATGAAAGCAAGAGGTGTTTCCAGCCATTCATGTCAGCAATTGCTGTCTTGACCTTTCTCGCATGAAGCACATTATGTATTTTTTTCAGCAAATGAATACCTAAATAACCAATGGATCGACTAGCCCAGGTCAAAGAAAAACCTTGAATTCATGGGGGTCTAGTCTCAGAGTCTAGAGATATTGCCACAAACTTTAACTGATTAATTATAAATTAGGAGATGATCCCATATTATTCCATGTTTTTAAATAGTGGTGATAATGTTTGATGCAGATCAGATAAAAATAGTAACAGGTCATCTGCAAATGTAACGACTCTAATTTCCTTGTGTCCTGTCTGTATTCCTTTCAGTGAGATGTCAAAACTTGAAGAAAGGGGTCTACTGCTAAGTCAAATAGAAGTGGAGATAGGGGGCACCCTTGTCTCATGCCTCTAATCATAGTAAGCAGGGAGCTAAATTGAGGGAAATCATAGGATGTATACATAAATTTACTTCATCTACTTTATTTGGTTGCAGCTAGGATGGCTTTGGTAGTGGTTCACAAAACGTTTACCAGATGCCTGCTATAAGCAAATCCCAAATGATGAGAAGTTAACAAATCCAGTAATATAGATTGTAATCTATTTGTCATTAGCCAAGATTTTAATCTTTGTTCAGCAATGTAATAGGTCTGTAGGATACCAGATCTTGCCTTTTTCCCAATTTTGGAATAAAAACAGTTTGGTCCTCATTACATTTATGAAAGGACAGTTGATCCTTGTTATTTCTGGTAAAGAGTAGTAAGAAAAGAGGCAAGATTTGACTTTAACATCTGCTAATATTATTTGCTTAAGTCATCAGGCCAGTTGATTTGTTGTTAGCTAAGGATTTAATGACCTGTTTTAACTCCCTCTCTGTGACATCAGCATTTAACATTTCCCTTTGAACTTTTGAGTTTGGGAAGATTTATCTGAAGTATTGAGTAGTCTCCAAGAGTCAGGTGAATAATGTATTTTTTCTTTTTTTTAATAGTTTTTTCTGTTCTATTAACCTCTTTTTAGTTCCATAACTCAATTTTTTTCATTTTTTTTTTTAAATGTGAAGTGCATCACACTCAGCTGCTCCGGTCACATTATTTTTTGTAAATTGCCAGATTGAAGATTTTCTATTGCTCTGGTAAGCAGCAATAAAAAAGTATTCATATCAGACCATTATTAATAATAAGATCTCTAAGTGTTAAACATACATAATTTGTAGGCTGTAACTAGGACCAGACAGTTGGTGGTGGTCCTTCTCATGGCTGGTGGAGCCCCCTCCTTGGTTGGCACTGGTTTACTCTTTCATAAGACCTCCTGACATTCCATAAAAACACAAAACAGAAAAAAGCAATGTCACTCTTTTTAAATTTTATCATGTCATAAATAATGAAAATATCTAATTCATATATTTTAGAACTGTTAAAATGTGATTAAATAAGAGGTTTTATATTGTAATTTGGAAACAATGCAATCTGTAGTATTTTTAACTAGTGTTTTTAGATAAATTAAATAGATATGCATTATTGTTTACAATATGAATTACATTAAGACAATGAAAGTCATACAAATTCTGAACAAATTACTACAATAATGTCGGATGGTTAAAAGGTAAAGTATAGAAAAACAGGTATGAATGGAACAAACCCCAATGTTTCAGTAGAAACCTCTTAGATAAAAGGTCTACATGGATATATAAATAAATACAAATTACATCAAATACCTTTAATACTGTGTGTAATACCCCCTTTCCTCTGCTAGGGTGTGTGTACCAATCTTTGTGTGTCCTGTCTGACTAGTAACACAATACTCAGTCCAAGTAAATCAATAATAAGGTAACATAGTTTACTTATCCCCACTGGTCTCCAGTATTTGCATCCAATATGGCACCTCTCTGCTCAGGTGTCCGGGAAGCTCTCTCACTAGAAAGCCTTTTCCACTCTTCCCTTGCATCTATTCCTCTCTTGGGTCTCACTTTCCCTGTTCAGCTCTCCAGTTATCTTGCTGCAGAGGACTCCATCAGAATGTCTGTCTCCCTGAGTCCCCCTCAGAATTCCAACTGCAATTCTTACCTGCTCCTTCCCAAGATCCTCCTCCCCACTGCATGCTGGGAAATGTAGTTCTCTGCATGTAGGCCATTGGTGTTGTGTGTGTGGTGTACTGGGGCCCAAGGAGATAATGTGACCTGCTGCATGAGAAACTAACGAGCTGTGGGCCCTGGTTTCCTCCTCCCCGCATCTTTGCACCGGGGCCCAAAGCTCGCTAGTTTCACCTCTGCTACACTATATACATGAACTAACATAAATGTGTTTGTAACATTAATGCACTGTTAAATATCATTTTTATTGATACGTTACTGTACATAGTATTAGCTAAACTGTAACTCCCCTTTGTCTGCCTCTGTACTACATTTTTAATTTCCAAAGCTTACACACCTCCAATGTTGTTGTACCATTCTCTCTTTCATGATTATAGCCTAATCCAAATAAATATAAACATATATTAACATTGTCATAATTTATCCTAAAATCTGAAATGACTTCAGTCAAAATGGTTTCCAGTAAATCACAGTGTGGGAGATAATAAGGGATAAATATATTTTGATAAAGGAAACACATAAATCAAAGGCTTGCTATATGTAACCATACCCTGATTGTTTTTTTAGAGATGCCCTGTTATCACAGAAGAACAATCAACAATTTGTCATTACCAAGTTAAGAGTTCCAATAACTCTAAACAATTGGCTATAATGTCCCTTGTCCAGGAATACCAGGAATGGCTCAGAAACACACCAAATTCTGGGTCAATCCAAGTTCAGTTAAGATTCCTCATAAGAAACATGAATGATCAAAGCAAAACTTCCCCATACACATTTGTGAAGACCTCTGTATAACATTAACATAATTACAGATGGTGTGGGTAGTTCAGCTCAGAGGTGAGAGGGGGGGGGGCAGCAAAGCTGTGTGGTCCCCCACTCTGATGCCCCAGCTCCTCCAGAGGCCCTTCTCTGCAGGATAGTGCCCAGTATAACCAGACCCCTACCCATGTTTTGCTATAGGGCCCGATGATGTAGTGACAGTGTTCTACAGTAATTATAATTATACCTGGACCCCTTCCTTTTGTGAAGGTGATTTACAAAGTAAAACAAAAGTATTTGGCCACATCTGCTAATTATTTCAACAGACCCGTTGCCAGAGGTGTATAAAATAAAGAACCTACCCATACAGACTCCATTTGCAAACATTTGTGATACAAAATGAGTCTTTCTGAAGAGCTCAGTGATTTCAAGTGTGGTACTACGAGAGGATGCCACCTTTGCAATAAGACGGTTCGTGAAATGTCATCCCTGCTGGATATTCCACGGTCAACTGTAAGTGATATCATTGGAAAGTGGAAGCATATGGAAAAACAGCAACTCAGCCATGAAGCGGAAGACCACGTAAAATCACAGAATGCTAAGGCGCATGGTGCATAAAAGTCACCAAAGCTCTGCTGACTCCATAGTGAAGAGTTATAAACTTCCACTAGCATTAAAGTAAGCACAAAAACCTTGTGGTGGGAGCTTAATGGAATGGGTTTCCCTGGCCAAGCAGCTGCATGCAAGTCTCACACTGACACTGGACTGTGGAGCAGTGGAAACATGTTCTGTGGAGTGATGAATCACGCTTCTCTACTTGGCAGTCAGATGGGCGAGTCTGGGTTTGGCGAATGCCAGAAGAACAATACCTGCCTGACTGCATTATGCCAACTGTGAAGTTTTGCAGAGGAGGGATAATGGTATGGAGCTGTTTTTCCAGTGAAGGACAATCTTAAAGCTTCAGCATACCAAGTGTTATTTTGGACAATGCTCTGCTTCCAACATGAGTTTGGGAAGACCCTTTTCTATTCCAATATGATTGTGCCTCAGTTCACAAAGCAAGGACTACAAAGACATGGTTTGAGGAGTACGGTGTGAAAGAACTTGACTGGCCATGACCTCAACCCATCGAACACCTTTGGGATGAACTGGAACGGAGTCAGGCCTTCTCATCCAACATCTGTGCCTGACCTCATAAATGCTCTACAGAATGAATGGGCACAAATTACCACAGAAACACTCCAACATCTTCTGGAAAGCCTGCCAAGAAGAGTGGAAGCTGTTGTCTCTGTAAAGGGGGACAAACTCCATATTAACTATGTTTTTCCAGATGCTCCAGACAATCTGAAAGGGGATTCATCAGAGAAAATGATTTTACCCCAGTCCTCACCAGTACCTTTTGCAGAATATCAGTCTGTCCCTGATGATTTTCCTGGATAGAAGTTGCTTCTTTGCTGGCCTTCTTGACACTAGGCCACCCTCCAAAAGTCTTTGACTCACTGTGCGTGCAGGTGCACTCACACCTGCCTGCTGCCATTCCTGAGCAAACTCTGCACTGGTGGTACCCGAATCTCGCAGATGAATCAACTTTAGGAGATGGTCCTGGCACTTGCTGAATGTTCTTGGGTGCCCTGAAGCACAACTATAGAACCTCTCTCCTTGAAGTTCTTAATGATCCGATAAATAGTAAATAGATTTAGGTGCAATCTATCCTTGCCTGTGAAGCTTTTTGTTCAAAACAATGATGACTGTACATGTTTCCTTTCAGTTTACCATCGTTAACAAAGGAAGAACAATGATTTCAAGCACCACCCTTCTTTTAAAGCTTCCAGTCTGTTATTCTAACTCAATTAGCATGACAGAGTGATCTCCAACCTTGTCCTTGTGAACACTCTCACCTGTGTTAATGAGAGAATCACTCACCTGATGTCAGCTGGTCCTTTTGTGGCATGGCTGAAATGCTGTGGAAATGTTGCTTTTGGGATAAAATCCATTGTCATGGCAAAGAGGGACTTTGAAATTAAATGCAATTTGTCTGATCACTCTTCATGACATTCTGGAATATATACAAATTGTCATCATAAAAACTGAGGCAGCAGACTTTGTGAAAAATAATATTTCTGTAATTCTCAGAACTTTTGGCAATGACTGTATTATGGGAGGAGGTTTTGTTCTCAAACAACACTATAGTTTCATCAGGAATTATATAAGATTAGATAAGTATAACATGAGTATTTATTGTTTTTGTATTCATTACTGGGAGCATAGACTAGAGTGACCAATGATTTGTAGTCATTTTAGACCCTATAGGGAAAACTTAAGGCTAGTTTGTTTTAACTCATTGAATGCCATACACATAATATATTGAACGCACTTTTATTTGCTGGTTTCAGGTGTAATGAACAATCTAAATCAAAACAGAATGTCTTATTGACCTCTTATTCAGACCGCCTGGAGGCAACTTGAATACAAAAAAGAAAGTAAACTAGCTGAGCGGTATACTGAAATTCCAACAGAGACTTTTTAACAGAATGGTGGATTTCTTTTAAAGAAAATTTAAAGTAAGCTAAATATATAGTAATGTTTAAATTTGCACAAGTCATTCCTGGTCATGAGTTAATAGTCTACTATATAAATATTTAATTATTGTAACCCTTGACCGGGCCTGTGCCAAGGGGATGAAATATTGGGTAAGGCCTCACTAACAATGACTTTGCAATACCTCCACCCAAATCAGTCTCTCTAGGATATCAGTGTCACGGCGCTTACCTGTGTCAGCGCCGCTCCTTCGCTCTGTACTGCCGCACTTCCGGGTAGGTCCCGGCGGCAGGTCAGCTGATCTGGGCGGGGAATTCAAACTCCTACTTCAGGACTGCTCTGACACACTGTAGGTGTCAGAGCAACGTGTTACCTGTATCTGGCTGCACTTCCTGTGCTTTGACTTCCCTGGTGTTCTCCTTTGTGACTGTTGATCTCTGTGTACCGAACCAGCTCTCCTTCAGACCATTCTACTGCCTAACCCCTGGTACTGCATAACGGACAGATCTCTGTGTACCGAACCGGCTATCCTCCAGACCATTCTACTGCCTAATCCCTGGTACTGCATAACGGACAGATCTCTGTGTACCGAACCAGCTATTCTCCAGACTATTCTTCTGCCTTATCCCTGGCACTGCATTAACGGACGGATCTCTGTGTACCGAACCAGCTATTCTCCAGACCATTCTTCTGCCTTATCCCTGGTACTGCATTAACGGACGGATCTCTGTGTACCGAACCGGCTATTCTGGACTACGCTTCTGCTCCTGGGGCTGTACCGTGGATTGACTCCTGCATTCCACCAGTCTCTACTCCAGACTACTACCTTCTGAATATACGGTTAGTGACTTCAGTTATCTATTCTTCTGTGGATCTGACCGTGCCGCTACATGTCCATCTCATAGAACTCTCTCCTTACGTCAGTAGGCTAACCTGGGGGCCGCGACCTGCGGTTCTCCGGCAGCAAAACCCACCCTGCCTTGTGGCGGTTCTTGGAGAAGACCGGGAGGGCCGTTAGACTCCGCGCCCTAGGAAGGCCGGCGTAAATACTGACTAAGGTAACCTTGAAACCTAACAGTTTGCTCTGACCCATATATCTATCTGATGGACGGATCCGGGAACCCCTCAACCAGGGAGTTATTGGAACACTTAGCTACCCGGGTAGAAGAACAGGACAAGAACCAGGCACAGTTACTTCAGTTTCTTCAGAGCATGTCTGCTCGCCTGGACACACTGCAGGGGGCGGTGTCAGCTCAGGCAGTCCAGGCAGCGGTACCTGATCCACCACCGATTCCCCCTCAACCTGCTCCTGCCCAGGGAGGTGGTGCCGCTCCTCTCCCGGTGAATTCCCAACTTCGCATCCCTAATCCTCCGAAATTCGATGGGGACCCCAAGGCCTGCCGTGGATTTTTAAATCAGTGTGATATCCAGTTCGAACTCCAGCCAGGGAACTTCCCTACTGAAAAAGCTAAAGTAGCGTATATTATTTCGTTACTTACCGGTCAAGCTCTTGCCTGGGCATCTCCCCTATGGGAACACAATGATCCTTCGCTACATAACTGTTCCACCTTCCTGGAGGCTTTCAGACATGTCTTTGATGAACCAGGAAGAGTTTCCAGCGCTGCTTCTGGCATCCTTCGTCTGCGTCAAGGCTCTATGACCATAGGCCAGTATGCTCTTCAATTTCGCACTATGGCGGCTGAGTTACGTTGGAATAATGAGGCCCTGGTAGCAACCTTCTGGCAGGGTTTGACCGACCGCATTAAAGACGAATTGGCAGGTCGTGAACTTCCAACTTCTCTGGATGCTTTGGTCTCTCTATGTAACCAGATTGACATTAGATTCCGTGAGCGCTCTCAGGAGAAAGAGAGTTCTCGTCGTTCTCCTTTTCGTCTGGTCCCACGTTTTCAGAGTCCGGTGATGTCTGAGGAAGAGCCCATGCAGTTGGGAAGAGCTCGCCTTTCTCAAGAAGAGAGGGAAAGACGGTTCAAAAATCGTTTATGTCTCTACTGCGGAGAACCTGGTCATTTGCTAAACAATTGTCTTAAGCGTCCGGGAAACGACCGAACCTAACTAACGATGGAGAGGCCAAGTTAGGTGTACGTATTTCCTCTCCTGTTGATTCTAGTTTTTCTATTCAGGTTCTGTTACAATCCTTTGACAAACAGCTTTCTCTTCCAGCACTCATTGACTCCGGAGCAGCAGGGAATTTCATAAGAGCTGACATAGTGGAGAAGTTGTCCTTACCTACCCTTCCCCTGGATCCCCCGATTGCTATCACAGCCATTGATGGAAATCGCATTAGTGGAGGATCACTCAAGAAACGTACCATCAAGCTCTCTCTTCGCATAGGAGCCCTGCATACTGAATCTATTTCCTTGTTGGTCATTCCAGAGGCTATTAATCCTCTCATTCTTGGTCTTCCGTGGCTCCAACTTCATTCCCCTACATTAGATTGGCATAAGCCAGAAGTACTTGCCTGGGGTCCGGCCTGTCATTCTCGTTGCCTTCCCAGAATCAATAAGTTCACCAAGAATGAAGCTGCATCATTACTTAAGTCCACTGGTATTCCTCTCCAATACCGTTCATTCTCGGATGTGTTTTGCAAAAAGGAGGCCTCCAAATTACCTCCCCATAGACCGTGGGATTGTTCTATTGAGCTTTTACCCGACAAAATACCACCCAGAGGACGTGTTTTTTCGCTATCACTACCAGAGTCCAACTCCATGTCTAAATACATAGAAGAGAACCTAGAAAGAGGCTTTATTCGGAAATCATCCTCCCCTGCAGGGGCCGGCTTTTTCTTCGTTAAAAAGAAAGACGGGGGTCTACGTCCATGTATAGATTATCGTGGGCTGAATGCCATTACTGTGAATAACAAGTACCCATTACCATTGATTTCAGAGCTATCTGATAGAATAAAAGGCGCAGTTATTTTTTCCAAATTAGACTTGAAGGGTGCCTACAATTTGATCCGTATTAAACAAGGGGATGAATGGAAAACTGTGTTCAATACCCATGATGGACACTTTGAATATTTAGTTATGCCCTTCGGGTTATGTAATGCCCCTGCAGTGTTTCAAAACTTCATCAACAAAATTTTTCAAGATTTTCTCTACCAGTTCGTGGTGATTTACCTGGATGATATCCTGATATTCTCTCCTGACATCGTGTTGCATCGCCATCATGTTTCCTTGGTGCTTGAACGCCTTCGGGTACATCAACTGTTTTGTAATTTGGATAAATGCATCTTTGAAAAAAGTCATATTCCCTTTCTTGGACACGTGATCTCCGGATCTGGGCTATGCATGGATTCCGAGAAAGTAAAGGCAGTTTCTGAATGGCCTCAGCCGATAGGTCTGAAAGCAATCCAACGTTTCATAGGCTTTGCCAATTACTATCGGCATTTTATTAAAGGCTTTTCTTCAGTGATCGCACCCATTACTGCACTAACTAAGAAAGCTATCAATACTAAACTTTGGCCTCCTGAGGCAGATAAGGCCTTCTCTTCCCTAAAGAAAGCATTCACGACAGCTCCTATCCTCCATCAACCAGATCCTACCTTTCCTTTCTTTCTTGAGGTCGATGCATCCTCTGTGGGAGTGGGGGCTATCTTGTCACAGAAGGACTCTGGTGGAAGATTATCTCCTTGTGGTTTCTTTTCCCGTAAACTTTCTGTTGCCGAGAAGAATTATGGCATCGGAGATAGGGAACTCCTGGCCATCAAATTAGCCTTAGAAGCATGGAGACATCATTTGGAAGGAGCTAGGTTTCCTATCACGATTTTTACAGATCACAAGAACCTTCTATATTTACAAACAGCTTCTTGTTTAAACCCTCGGCAAGCCAGATGGTCCCTGTTTTTCTCCTGGTTTGATATGATCATCACCTTTAGACCAGGATCTAAGAACAAGAAAGCGGATGCTCTTTCCCGATCCTTTGATGCCACTGATACTATATAGGATACTCCTAGACCCATCCTGGGCTTGAAATGTATACTGGCCACCACCCCTGCTCATCTAGTGATTCCTCCCGGGAAGACCTTTGTTTCTTCTCATCTTCGATCAAGACTCCTCAAGTGGGCTCACGCCTCTCGGTTCTCTGGTCATGCTGGGATCAAGAAGACTCTGGATTTTGTCTCCCGTAATTACTGGTGGCCATCTATTCACTCTGATGTTCGGAAGTTCATTACGGCTTGTTCCACCTGCGCTCAGAACAAAGTACCTCGGCAAGCCTCCTATGGATTGTTACAGCCTTTACCCATTCCGGATCGTCCATGGAGTCATCTCTCCATGGACTTTATCACTGATTTACCCTCTTCAAGAGGCTTTTCCGTGGTTTGGGTAGTCACAGACCGTTTCTCACGGGCTGCTCATTTCGTACCTCTAAAAGGCCTTCCATCTGCTCCGGTGCTGGCACAACTTTTTATAAAGGAAATATTCCGTCTCCATGGTTGCCCAGAGGTCATCGTTTCAGACCGTTGAACACAGTTTGTTGCAAGATTTTGGAGAGCCTTTTCTCGTGTTTGTGGAATCAAACTGAATTTTTCCTCTGCATACCACCCCCAAAACAATGGTCTAACTGAGAGGACTAATCAAGAGCTCGAAAAATTCCTCAGATGCTTCATTTCAGCTAAACATGACGACTGGGTTGATTTGTTACCTTGGGCAGAATTTGCTCACAATAATAATTCTCATGACTCTACATTGGTTTCCCCTTTTTTTGCTCTCCAAGGGTTTCATCCTAGAGTTCCTCCTTTTAATGATTTGCCTACATCCGGAATTCCTGCTGTAGATTCCATGTGGTCAGACTTCTCGTCCAGGTGGGGTATAATCAAACGTAACCTACTTCACGCCACTGCCACCAGCAAAAAGGCGTTTGATAAGAAAAGAAGACCTTCCCCATTACTTTCTCCTGGCGATAAGGTATGGCTATCTACGCGGAACCTTTGCCTGTTGGTTCCTTCTAGGAAATTCGCTCCCCGTTTCATTGGACCCTTCAAGATCTTGGAAGTTATTAATCCAGTAGCTTTCAGATTAAAGTTGCCTCCTACTTTAAGGATTCCCAACGTGTTTCACATTTCCCTCCTCAAGCCACTTGTCATTAATAAATTTTCCTCTTCCAAGAGACCTCCTGCCGCTGTCTCTACGCAAGATCATGAATTCGAGGTCAAGGAAATTCTAAATTCTCGCATTTCCAGAGGTTCTCTACAATTCTTGGTTGATTGGAAAGGCTACGGACCAGAGGAGCGTTCATGGATTCCGGCACGTGATCTACATGCTCCAGTACTGTTAAGAAGATTCCATGCCAAATTCCCTCAGAAACCTTATAGGCTGTCCGGTGGCCATCCCTAATGGGGGGGGGGGGTACTGTCACGGCGCTTACCTGTGTCAGCGCCGCTCCTTCGCTCTGTACTGCCGCACTTCCGGGTAGGTCCCGGCGGCAGGTCAGCTGATCTGGGCGGGGAATTCAAACTCCTACTTCAGGACTGCTCTGACACACTGTAGGTGTCAGAGCAACGTGTTACCTGTATCTGGCTGCACTTCCTGTGCTTTGACTTCCCTGGTGTTCTCCTTTGTGACTGTTGATCTCTGTGTACCGAACCAGCTCTCCTTCAGACCATTCTACTGCCTAACCCCTGGTACTGCATAACGGACAGATCTCTGTGTACCGAACCGGCTATCCTCCAGACCATTCTACTGCCTAATCCCTGGTACTGCATAACGGACAGATCTCTGTGTACCGAACCAGCTATTCTCCAGACTATTCTTCTGCCTTATCCCTGGCACTGCATTAACGGACGGATCTCTGTGTACCGAACCAGCTATTCTCCAGACCATTCTTCTGCCTTATCCCTGGTACTGCATTAACGGACGGATCTCTGTGTACCGAACCGGCTATTCTGGACGACGCTTCTGCTCCTGGGGCTGTACCGTGGATTGACTCCTGCATTCCACCAGTCTCTACTCCAGACTACTACCTTCTGAATATACGGTTAGTGACTTCAGTTATCTATTCTTCTGTGGATCTGACCGTGCCGCTACATGTACATCTCATAGAACTCTCTCCTTACGTCAGTAGGCTAACCTGGGGGCCGCGACCTGCGGTTCTCCGGCAGTAAAACCCACCCTGCCTTGCGGCGGTTCTTGGAGAAGACCGGGAGGGCCGTTAGACTCCGCGCCCTAGGAAGGCCGGCGTAAATACTGACTAAGGTAACCTTGAAACCTAACAATCAGATGGTAGTGGATGAGGACTTCACGCATCAGGGATTGATCCAGAAGACCCTGTCCTGTCTCGCCACAAATTAATATCACTATTGTAAAAGGGATAAATCAATGTGGCACATTTATTGCTGGATGATAGGGAAACTAGGAAGGATAAAATCGGTGTAGAATTGGAAAGCCAAACCCTCCCCCCAAAACCATCAGTGCCCAAGAACTTTAAGGTCAATATTGATAAGATACAATTTGAAATGGTATCATGTTCCTTGACAAGCAACCAGCTGAAATCCTTCCCATCACCCTCCGACACCCTCTCTTTAAATGATCCTACAAATGAAGATGAAATATCTACTCTCTTATTTTCCTCCTAGTCTTTTCCCTGTCTTCTTAATCCTATACCCTCACAAATCGGTCGATCCCTGACTCATGTGCTCATTTCACCTCTCACTAAAATCTGTAATCTCTTTCTATTTACTGGTATTTTTCTATCATTATTCAAGCACACTGTGATTACTCATATTCTGAAAAAAAAAAAAGAAAATTCTGATCCAAACTCCATCTCTCAGTTCCTACACCCCTCCAAGCTTCTCAAGAGAATAACCTATACTAGTCTTACAAGCATTCTTTCCTTACACAACCTATTGGTTCCTCTTCAGTCAGGCTTTCTTTATCAACATTTCATAGAGACTGCACTGACTAAAGTTCATTTGGTCATTGTTAAATCTAAAGGCCATGATTCTCTTCTAATTTTCTTGGATCTCTCTGCTACATTTGACACTGTTAACCACTTTCTTCTCATACAAACGCTACAATCTGTCACAAGCTGCCCCTGCAGCTCCTGTCTGCCAGGAACAATGTTTGAATTTTGCCTGATATGTATCCAGCTTGCAGTACCAAACTCCCACCAAAGAGGCTACTGTGGTACTTGGACTGCTCTTCTATCAGACAGAGCTAAGCCAGGAAGCACCCTGGGTGTCATCTCCACTGTCTAGTGGTAATGCTCCGCAGACCACTTCATCCTGTCTCCAGTATATCCTGTGTATCAGTCTGCTGACTATTGCACCCTGTGTGTCATCTCCACTATCTAGTGATAACTCTTCCTCAGACCACTACACTTTCTCGGCTTGCTGATCATTCTGTTCCTTGTGCATCCTGAGTCCAAGTAAGCTACAGTCCTGACACACGGATGGTTTCTCAGACTTCTCAGCACTGTCTCTTCATCTCTGGCTTCCTGAGTAATCCTTGTTATAACTGCCATAATCTGCTGATTTATATTTAAGTCTTTACCATTTATTGCATCCTTTACCCGTGTAACCCGTGTTAAATGAAACTTGCATTCTCTCAGTGGTTTTTATATTGGGAATCCTGACACAATCCCAAGGTTTTCAAGACACTGTGCTATCCTAGTTCTCATCCTATTTATCTAATTGCTCTTTCAGTGTTAATTTCTCTGAATCCACCTCTGCTTTGTTTCCATTAGAAGTTGGAGTACCACAAATCTCTGTACTAAGTCCTCTGTTGTTCTCTATCTATACCACTTCTCTTAAAACAAATAAGGTCCTTTGGATTTCAGTAGCATCTCTACATATGTGGATGATACCCAAATTACTCCTCTCCTGATCTCTTACCATCTGTGTTGAACCACATTATTGGCTGTCTTTTTGCTATTCTATCTTAGATGTCCTCTCGCTAATTGAAGCTCAATCTTTCAAAAACAAAGTTAATAATATTCCCACCCAGGATATCTGTACTAAATAATCCAAGGCTATGTATAGTTGGTACTGTATTTAATACAGTTATATTGCATAGCTCTATGGTATTGGGCACAAAAATATATGTTATATAACATTATTTTAACACTTAGTATAGATATACAGTAGTAATCTCATATATCAATTGGCTCTTAATTAAACAATTCAGGTATAAATTAAAGTCAAATTTTTTAGTACCATATACTATCTTTTTTATATCTGTTTTTTAAATCTATTTAAAATAGTATTTTTTATTTAAGACCTGAAATCCATCCTTCCCCCATAATTGTTACTCCTAAACTTTTCAATTATCCAACAAATCACCTCTGGCGGTAAATGTATCAATGTCTGATTTTGTCAGCTATTTCAAATCACGGCAAATCGTGGAAGATAACCAGCGATTTTAGTCCCCAAGTCGCCAGATGTATTAAGCTACAATTTTTACTCTTATCTTCAAAATCATCTCTGGCGATTTGCTGCGATGTCAAACACTCCCGTGTTTAGCTAACTCTCCTGTGTTTAGCAAACCCTCCTGTGTTTAGGTTTACAATCCAATAAACAACACGCTGCTTTCTTGCTGCGTGATTAGTAAACACATCACTGTTACACTATCTGTCTATACAGCCGAAGGTCTGGCAGCTGTCAAAAGTGCAAAAATAGATAAATGAAAAAAACAAAAACGTGGGGTCCAGATCACTATTAACCCTAGTCTGCCAACCTACTGCTGGTTGCGTGAAAATCGGAGAAAAATTTGCATGGGTCCCCCCGATTTTCACTCAACCAGCACTAGGAAAAGCAGAACATTTGGAAAACAAATTATTTTGGACATGGTTTACAAGCATTTTCAGATTAAAAGCTGCTGACAACAGATGAAGAATTCAGATTGGTAAGTATATTGGGGTGTTCTTAGTTTTAATTCATTTATGTGGTATGAATGTGTTAAGTGTAGTTATTGGGGTTTTATTATTTTTAATAATATAATAAAATGTTAAAGATAAGCGTTTTCTCCAATAGCACTGCAGCTCCTATATTAGATGGCAATGATAAAGGCAGAAAAAGGAGCGCAAAAAGCTGTGGATATAATGACAAAGGAGAGAAAAACATAGATCAAAAGTGTCACACGGCGCTTATTCGGCTTCCATAAACAAAGACTAAGACGCTCACCTGTGCCTCATTAGCAGCCTCAAACCCTTAGTCTGATCTGCACATGTGCAGACTGAGCACCTGTCTGTTTCTGGCAAGATTCCTATTGGTCTCAGGTTCTGGCTCTAAACTTGAAAAGGCACCTCCTCCCATTCCTCTGGGCCTGTTCGTCAAGTTACCTGGCTGTTTAGGTTCCTACCTATTCTGTGTGCTCTCACCTGGATCGTCAGTGCCTCTGCTGTGTTGCTGTTCAAAGGCTATACAGCTCACGTGGATCGTCAGTACCTCTGCTGTGTTGCTGTTCAAAGGCTATACTGCTCAGACTGCACTTACCTCTGCTGTGTGCTGTTCAAAGGCTATACTGCTCAGACTGCACTTACCTCTGATGTGTGCTGTTCAAAGGCTATACTGCTCAAACTACATCTCCATGGACTGCACCACGCAAGATCATCTACTCCACATTTGTCTCGGTGGCTCAGTGATTATTACAGGTCGTATCATCTGAGCTGCTTGCTCTTACCCACTCCACTTTGTTGCTGGACTGCTACTTGTACCTCCTGTATCGTGCTGCCTCATTGTGGTCTCATATACCTGCTGCATTACCATCTCCACTTTGTTGCTGGACTGTTACTTGTACCTCCTGTATCGTGCTGCCTCATTGTGGTCTCATATACCTGCTGCATTACCATCTCCACTTTGTTGCTGGATTGTTCCTGCTATCGCTATATTGGAATACACAGATTATACTGCTATATTGTATGCACTCATACTGCATTGCTGGTGGTACTGCTCACCTTGTTCCTATGTTCCTTGTGCTTAATTACCAAGACTTTCTGTGATCATTCAAGCATCATTAAATCGCTAATTGTACCTTATCCTGCATCTGTTGTCTATTCGCTGTCTGGGTATAGAACTGACATTACCAGTGTGCCTACTTCACACCAGTTACTATCACTCCCCCAAGAGTCCAGAAT